>NC_030421.2:9000300-9105300 GCF_001660625.3 Ictalurus punctatus | reverse complement strand
GTGCGTGATCAATAAAAGATGGCGGTTGTGAGATTGGGAAGTTGAGAGAAGCAGATGATGTTCAGTGTTACTCATCATCAAAATGGCTTCTCTGCAGTATTTCCAAACTTGTTCGGTTGACTGAGGAGATGAAAAGCAGTGTGAAAGTAACTGTTGCGTGTAGATGCATTTTGGCCTTCCTGTACTTTTTGTTAACTCCGAACAGGTCACTCGCACCGGTGCGAATAAATATTTAGTGACAGTAGCACAAAGTACTTCAGTCGCAAACGCGAGTGAAATGGTCGCACTATAGAGCCCTGAGTTTATCTGCAAAGTTTTTTCCTGTTCGGCATGATGACGTTTAATGTCCCCGACAACCTTTAGCATCGTGCTAGCTAGTGTCATCATTTCCCCTCGCGAAAGCACTGGAGCTCGCAGAGAAACTGGCAGCTTGAGCACTAACTCCGTTTCCGGGTTTTGGCACTACAAAATGACGTCAGTCCTGCGCCGCTCTATGTGATTGGCTGCAAGTGTAGGAAGAGCTTGATTTGAGTGGAGAAAACAGCAGAGTTTTCTATGAGCGGAGGACGAACTTTAAATGTCAATATTGCAGTCGATCATGTTCATTTAATCGTGGGCAGTCAAAAGCGTAATCGCGATCGATATCCAATTAATTGTGCAGTGTGTATGTATGTATGTATATGTATGTGTATGTGTGTGTATGTATATATATATATATATATATATATATATATATATATATATATATAATATATATATGTGTGTGTGTGTGTGTATGTATATGTGACATAAGGGGGGCAGGTGTCCCCCCTCCCATATCGCTATCAATTTATTGTAGTCATGGAGTTTCAGATTTGAAAATTGTTTAATATGTGTTTATGTACATCTCCGCGGTGATAGGGGGCAGTACAACAAAATAAGAGCATTTACTTTATTGAGATTGGGCCGTAATCAACCAGTAATTTCATTTCCAGTGACTGATGGTAGAAAGTTCCATAAAGAATGGTATGGGATTTATGAATGACTTGAATATAATCCCACCATTGATCGGGCTTTTTATTTCATGTGTCGCTAATTTGGTGGCAACAAGACTAAACGGACACATTTCAAGTGACTGGATTTGCCAACGAACATCAGAAAAGCAGCATGCACATTTCTGCTGGATTAAAAATTAAAGGTAATCAACAGACATTTAAAATGGTTCTTACAGTTGATGGATTTAAGGGCCACTGATAACCAACTAATTAACCGGCTATTCAAAAATAGAGAGAGATCCTTTAATTATGTTTATAACAAGCACCAGATTGAGTTGATCAATTTAATGTCCAGTCAGGTTAAGTGACATCATACAATGAGTGCATGAAGCCGGAATTTTTGCCCTTATCGCGGATGAAACGCAAGACATAAGTAGGCATGAGCAAGTTGCAGTGGTTTTAAGATCTGTCGACAGAGACCTCGAAGTCCATGAATCATTCATCGGATTTTAAAGGACTGACAGAAGAGATGGTGAATCTTTGGCCCTTCATTTAAAGAATGTACTGACAAGCTTTAATCTTGATATCTGCAAGTTGATAGTGCAATGTTACGATGGTGCAACGAGTATGTGAGGAACCTACCCTGGTGTAGCTACATGCATTTTAAGAGAAAATCCACTGGTGATGTACGTCCATTGTCACTCACATATCCTCAGCCTCTGCATTGTGGATGTCTGTCGCACCAATACAGCCAATACATGTGAGACGCATTCTGACCAATGTTCAGTCTCTTTATAACTTCATGGAGGGGTCAGCAAAACAATATGCAGTGTCTGAGTCTTAGCAAGAACGGAGCAATGACTTTTCAGGTAAATCTACTACACTGAAATCTCTAAACAACACAAGCTGGAGCTGCCATGCAGAGGCTCTCAAGGCCATACTTTGACACTCTTAGTGAAATTTCTGAAAGGGATGTGCGAGTCGGGGGACAGGCAAGTAGTTTGCTGACATCTGTGACCGATTTTCACTTTTTGTTCCCTTGCATTTTGATGCGACGAATTCTCATACAGTGTAGTATACTGTCCAAAGCGTTACAGTCATCCACCTTACATTATGCCAGTGTAAAAAGCCTAGCAGCTTCCACAATCTCTGCTCTTTTAGGAATGAGAACTGATCATCACTTTCAGCAGCTTTGGGAGTTCACAGTCGAGTTGTGCGATAAGAACAGCTACTGCCGCCCGCAATGTCCATGGAGGAGAATAACCAAAGCAACGGTGCCTGGACCGAATTCAGCCTCAGCTCAGGACTATTACAAGGAATTGCATTTCAGCATACTGAACAACACTATTAAAGAGATCTGGATTTCAGGAAAATGATATTAACACTTTGATTGCACTTAATCACATCCTCAGCTCTAATATGGACACCGAAGAGGACCTGACGTTTATGTCGTCACTATGGATTTCCAGAAGAGGAGATGAATGCAGAATTGTCACTTTTCAACGCTATGTTAATTGGAGAAGTAAATTTTGAACAACGATTATCACTGTTCAGAGAGTCAAAGCTAGTTCACAGTCTAGTAAATGTTGGCAACCTCTTGAAGTTATTCCTGTCTGTGCTGATGAACACTGCATCGTGTGAAAAATTTTTCTTGCTTGCGTCGACTGAAAACATGCATGAGAAACACCATGAGACAGGAGAGACTATCGGACATTGCTGTACTGAACATTGATTCATGTGAATTTGGATAAAACAGTTAATCGCTTTGATGCCGTTTCTGGTGGCTGCAGTTTAGCTCTTCACTAAGGTATGCCGTTGTTTTGATACTTAAACTCGTTCGCTTAAAATTTCTGCGAATATTTTGCTGAGGAAGGTACAAAAAGATTTTTTTTCTTTTTTTTTTTTCTTGCCCCCCTCAACTCAAGAGTCAAATGTTGCGTGTGTGTGTATATGTATGTGCGTGTGTGTGTGTGTGTGTGTGTGTGTGTGTGTATATATATATATATATATATATATATATATATATATATATATATATATATATATATATATATATATATATATATATATATATATAAATTGTATACACACACCTGTAGTTTTATTCCGATTGTATTATACAACTTCGAACAGGTCACTCCAACCGGTGCACCTAAATATTTTTTCACAGTCACACACAAAGTACTTTTCAGTTGCAAATGCAAGTGAAATGGTCGCACTGTAGAGCCCTGCATATTGTGTCTTGCTGTCTTTCCATGCGGATAAAGCACGTTTCATGTACTCATGATCCCAGCCGGGATCTCCCCTACTCTCAACACACAAATCTGCCGAGAGTAAATGCAAAAGTTCCATCACGGGGGTAAGAAAGGAACTGTGGCTGGCTTTCTGTCCAGCCTGCTAGATTATCGACGAAAGGCTGCACAAGAACGCCTTTACTATGGTCATAGGATGTATGACAATGGTAAAGGCGTTTTTGTCCAGCCTTTGATTTGATGTGATCCTAGACTGACCATTTCTACCCATAGTTTACAGTTTATAATTTAATAATCACAGCTTATAGCTTTATCAAAGGTCATGATTGCTGTTATGCAGAAGCGATGGCATTGTGATACAAACTAGAGGCCTTCAGAATTGAGACACAGAGACCATGCCATGAAACTTATCATGTGTGTGAGAATTGCATGCTATTACCAAAGCCAATTTCCTTTAAAAAATGTGAAAACAGGAAATTGCCCAAGATACTCTTAGGTTCGTTGTGATGTTCTTTGTTTGTGTGGTAATTGCATGCTTAATAAATATGTAATCCTTCCATTTCCCTGAAATGCACAGCAATAATGTTGTTTGGTTTGCATTTTTCTCTGATAATGAATTGCCATTTTAACATATTGTGCTAAAGATTTTTTTCCTGGAACAGGAAAACAAGCATTTACGCTATTTCTGGTTTAAAGAGTAGAGGAGGGTGTAAATAATATTACCTAGATGGTGGATTTTTAAGTGATTCCTAAATAATACACAATAATTCCCCAGCAATGCACATCCATCCATCCATCTTCTATACCGCTTATCCTTTTCAGGGTCACGGGGAACCTGGAGCCTATCCCAGGGAGCATTGGGCACAAGGCAGGGTACACCCTGGACAGTGTGTCAATCCATCACAGGGCATAATCACATACACATTCACACACCCATTCATACACTGCGGACACTTTAGACACACTAATCAGTCTACCATGCATGTCTTTGGACTGGGGGAGGAAACCGGAGTACCCGAAGGAAACCCTCGAAGGAAGAACATGCAAACTCTGCACACACAGGGCCACAGTGGGAATCAAACCCCGACCCTGGAGGTGTGACGCGAACGTGCTTACCACTAAGCCACCGTGCGCTCCAGTAATGCACAATAAAGAGTTAAATAAAATAGTGGCACATGTGATGTAATTCTTTTAGAGATTGGTTGTCTAATGTTCACATGGCCTGCATTTTCTCTGTTGATCCTGCTAGGTGTTGAACAGTGCAGATGAGTGCCGGGCAGAAATAAAAACAAGACATTTTCAGTCAATTTCTAGGAAGTTTGAAGGACAGAAACTACTGGATATAATAAGGGAATATTCTATTGTTTGTCTATTGTTTACGTTTTTTAATCATAATACATTTTATTTATACTGAATTTTCCCATGGACACCCTGCAATTACACCACTGAGTAAGTGTACACCACCCAGTGTAAGTGTGTAGTTCGTCATTTGGGACACAGCTTTAGTATTTACTCTCCGATCCATGTTTTCGGAACAGAAGTAACGTAATGAGTAAATGTACCACACGTAGACCAACTACTCGATAATGAGATTCATTGACAACGATTTGCATAATCGATTATCAATTTTATCGATTAGTTGTTGCAGCTCTAGTACAGACTATAAAACTTGCATAACAATGCACAATTAACAGCTCAGAAAATATAATTAAATGGCACACTGTTGTAAAAATTCCAAAATTAAATGTATGGCATTTTAAAACAAAGTTCTCAAATTTCTCTTAAATATCCAGTGTCTGTGGTGTCCTCAGGTAATCTGGGAGTAATCGCAGTCTGGTCCTAAGGTAGGGACCCACAATTACATGAACATGATCGACTGCAATATTTTGATGTTTAAAGTATGTCCTCCGCTCATAGAATTCTGCTGCAGATCAAATCAAGTGCCTCCTCAACTTGCAGCCAATCACCATAGAGCAGTGCAGGGATGACGTCATTTTGTACGCCAAAACCCAGAAACGATTTCGGAGTCAGTGGGTTTTTTGAATGGGATTTTTGGTAAAAGCCTGAAATAAGGTATATGGTGAACACAAGCTCAAAATATTTTCATGTTTTATTCTACGAAATAAAATACACAAGTAATGCCCCACTCGTGATTTTTTTTATTTTAAAAAAAGCTTTTAATTGTATTGAAAAAGGCGATAGCTAACATGTTGCTAAATGGGACTACAGACGTTGTCGGGGACATTAAACGTCTTCAGGCTGAACTGGGGAAAAACTTTGCAGATAAACAATTCCCCCAAAAAAAGGTGGATGAAGATTCATCCACAGAGTAAATCCGTATTATGCAAAAAAAAAGTTTGGACAAGTTGTTGGAAGCTTGGTGATGGTGACTTGAAGTCGAGCGACCATGGTGTAGTTCGTTTATAGCGTACGGTTGGCTTTTTATTTCTGCCGATTTTATTTAGGCTTTAAACTTCATAAAAGTTGTGTTCATTTGAAGAGTGCAGAAAATGGGAACGATTTGGTCATTTGATCCTAGCAGTGCTGTTTTGGATACACAGGATTTTTGAGGCCCTTAGCAAGGATCCCAGTGAGGAGTGCATTGCAGGAATCCAACCTTGAGGAAACATAGGCATGGACAAGTTTCTCTGCATACAGTTGCTTTAAGATGGAGCAGAGTTTGTAGGTATTGTTGAGGTTGAAGTAAGAGGTTTTGGATGGACATTTCATATGGGCAGCAAAGGTTACATGGGAGTCAAATGTTACTCCCAGATTGTAGACTGATTCAGAGAGAGGTATATGTTGGCCAGAGAAGATTGTGTGTCAGGTCAAGTAGTCAAATCTTTATTGTGATCACAGCCATATACAGTGTGCAATACACAGAGAGTAATGAAGTAGTGAGAAGTAATGTTTATCCAGGACCCAAGGTGCAATATACATGTATGAGAGACACCATGATGACAGGACATGAGTTAAGTGCGACAAGAATAGGAAGGGAGGGAGTATGGGAAATATCGGGGTGCCTACAAAGATGGGCAGCAGAGCATAAATACTCCAATCACAAAAAGAACATTTATCATGACAAGAAGAGATTACAGTAAACACAGGGTCCAAAGCTGTCCAAAGAATGAATTTAGTAAAAAGTGTGGGTGCAGTAATGCTTGTATAAGAAACGTTTGAGTATAGGCGCCGCGCCTGTTGCAGCCGCTCTGCTCTTTTTCGGCTAAGTTTAGTATATTTCTCTTGTTTTTTGTGCTTTCTTCGTGTTTTTTTTCTACACTCATCCTTGGTGTTGCATTTGCAGATATGGATACGCAATTGTGGAGGTTAGCAATATTTATTTTTCTGTTTGTTGGACTGTACCGCTCCGCACTGGGCGATCCATTCGGCCACGGCTCTATTGTTTACACTAGGGAGCAGCTGTTAGCACTGAGCAACACCAGGATACTTCTGACAGAAAGACCGGTGATCCCCGAGGAAATAAGGAGAAGGGGAAGCAGAGCTGGACTTAAATGCCGGGAGAGAAAAAAACGGTACAAAACCGTTCATTCGTTCCGTTATGGGGAATGTGAGATCTCTCTCCAATAAGATGGAAGAGCTAATGGCGCTAACCAGGCTGCAGAGGGTGTACCGGGAGTGTAGCATCATGTGCTTCACGGGTTACGCTGGACGGATTTCAACTTGTGAGAGCGGACAGGAAAGCAAAGGAGAGCGGCAAGAGGAAGGGTGGGGGAATAGCGATGTTTGTGAATGAGAGATGGTGTAACCCTGGGCATATCAGGGTTAAAGAGCAGCGGTGCACTAAGGATATTGAGTTGCTAGCGGTTATCATGCGGCCATATTACCTACCGAGGTAGTTCTATCGCGCATCATCGCGATAACTGTATACACCCCCCCACCCCCCCACCCCTCTCGGGGGATTTTAATCATGCTTCCCTGTCCTCAACTCTCCCTTTTCACACAGTATTTTAAATTCCACACTAGGGGGAATAAAACATTGGATCTGCTGTATGCAAACACAAAAGATGCATACAGTTCTTCACCCCTTCCCCCGCTTGGCTACTCAGATCACAACCTGGTCCATCTGCTGTCTGTCTACATTCTTTTGGTGAATAAACAACCTCCAATCACAAGGTATGTGAGAAAATGGTCTGAGGAGACCAGTGGGGCACTAAGAGACTGTTTTGAGTCTACACACTGGGAAATGCTCTGTAGTTCGCACGGAGAGGACCTTGACAGTCTCACTCACTGTGTAACGGGCTACATTTCTGTGTGGAGAACACCCTGCCCTACAGATTGCTTACAGACTGTGCAGATCAGCTCAATGAGGTCATCCTGCACATCTTTAATCTGAGCCTGAGACTAGCGCGAGTTCCAGTACTGTGGAAGACTTCCTGTACTGTGGAAGACTTCCTGTGTAGTTCCATTACCCAAAATTGCGCATCCAAGTGAGCCAAACCACTTCAGACCTGTAGACTTAACTTCACACCTGATGAAGTCCATGGAGAGGATTGTACTGCAACAGCTGCGGACCCTAGTGAGCTCAGCGCTAGACCCCCTACAGTTTGCTTACTGACCAGGCATGGGGGTTGAGGATGCCATTATTTATCTGATGCACAGATAATTTCTACACCTGGAGAGTACTGGGAGCATTGTGAGGATCATGTTTTTTGATTTTTCCAGTGCTTTCAACACAACTCAGCCAGCACTACTTAGGGAGAAGCTTTTGGGAGCTGGAGTTGAATGCCACCTGGCTGCATGGATCACCAACTATCTCGCTGACAGACTACAGTATGTGAGGCTCCAGGACTGTATGTCTGATGTAGTGGTCAGCAGCACGGTACAGGGTACAGTGCTTGCTCCATTTCTCTTCACCCTGTACACAGCAGACTTCAGGCGTAACACTAACAGCTGCCACATGCAGAAGTTCTCTGACGATACGGTCATTATTGGACGAGTTTCAGAGGAGAATGAACAGGAATTCCAGGAGGTCATCGCTGACTTTGTCAGCTGGTGTGAATTAAACCACCTCTGCCTCAATGCTAGCAAGACAAAGGAGATGGTGGTCAACCTCCATAGGAGGCCAACCTGGTCTATGCCGGTGAGCATCCAGGGTATTGACATTGAGAGGGTGGAGACATATATAAATTCCTGGGTGTTCACCTCTACAATAAACTGGACTGGTCCACAAACAGATGTCCTGTACAAAAAGGGCCAAAGTCGTCTCCACCTGCTGAGGAGACTGAGGTCTTTTGGTGTGTTCAGGACCCTGCTTAAAACTTTCTATGACACTGTGGTAGCATCTGCGTTATTTTTCTATTCCTATTGTTTGTGTGTATGTACAGTATCTCACAAAAGTGAGTACACCCCTCACATTTTTGTAAATATTTGATTATAACTTTTCATGTGACAACACTGAAGAAATGACACTTTGCTACAATGTAAAGTAGTGAGTGTATATATATAAAATTTTATTTCAACTCTATTCCTATTTAATGTGTATTCTTTCTTATGCTATTTGTGTAACTGAGCTGCTGTAACGAGGGAATTTCCCCAGTGTGGGATCAATAAATGTTATCATATGAATGATGTTTAAAGTGACAGTGCAGTACTGTAATGAATCAGTACAGTGTTAGTGTGCTGTAAACAGTATATCAGTCTAGTAGTGAACAAATGATGTCCATCATTATTGATTTAAATTGGCTGTGTAGTAGGGAGGAGGGAGTTTCTCGGATCCCAGGGTGATGTGTAGGGAGGGGCAGCACAGTATTCAGTAGTCTTGACAGCCCATGGGTAGAAGCTGTTTCCCAGACTGGCAGTTCTTGAGCAGATGCTGTAGAGCCTTCTGTCAGATGGCATATGGGCAAATAGGTTGTAGGAGGGGTGGGAGGGATTATCCACAATGCTCGAGACCTTGCAGATGCTGCATGAGTGGAAAATATCCTGAACAGGGGGTAGCATGCCGATAATAGATCCAGCTGTGTACACTATCCTCTGTAGGGTCTTGGAATTGGATATGTTGTAATTTGCAAACCAGTCAGGACACTCTCTATGGTTTCCCTGTAAAACATGGTGAGGATGGGTGGAGGGATGTTTGCTGCCTTCGGGCGCAAGAGTGCTAATGGGCTCTCTTGGCCAGGATGCTGGTGATGGTTGTCTAGGTGATGTCTTCCATGATGCGTTTGTCAAGGAACTTGGTGTTCATCGTCAAACCGATTATGCATGGGGGAGAGATCAGTACAGGACTTCCTGAAGTCAGTAATCATCTGTTTTTGTTTTGTCAACATTCAGAGACGGATTGTTGTTCTTGCTGGCTCCAAATGTTTTGTTTATTTTTGCTCACTTTATAGCCTGTCGTTTAGCTTACTAGCTAGCTCACATTGATATGCACATTACTGTTAAAGGTGCTTCCTATGGAATTGGCTTCCTTTCTTCCTTTTCATCTTCATATGACGAGCTTTTATATTTTAAGACAAAAGATGCATTCATGAAAAATTTTATGATTTTCCATGTCTTCTGATGATGTTGCTAACACTACTGTGGTAACAGTTGCAATTGGAAGGGTATATATGGAGAACTGTGTCTATCAATGTTGATTTTTGTGCACCAAGCATTATACCTTAGCTGCATAATCTACCACCTGATTTCTGCTGTTCTGTCGGCAGAAAGGTAGACCGTGCGACCAGCTAACTTGATTTGCTATCATAATTTCTTGTAGACATTTTGCATACTTGTCCACCAGTCTCTGACATAGGCTTGCTGGAATTTAGACCACTATTCCATGTAATCCCTAGCCAGATTCCTAGGCATCTACAGCCTTTTTTCTGAAGGCCTTACAGAACTCTTTAGATCTTGCCATGATGACACCACACACCTCAATAACAAAGGGAACACCAGACACTAGATATGAGATGAGTATAAATAAGACAGGTTCCACCTGCACTCCCTAAACAGGTTCTAATAACTGGCATCCAATGTTGAACACCTGATTCTAATGTTATGGATTTGAAGGTTTGATAAATGTGGGGGTGTACTTATTCGCTAGCTTGATGCAGTTAGTGCAAGGACGGGATATGCAACCAAATATTAAGTGTTTAATTTACTTCAATAAATTGCACAAATTTGCCAAAAAATTGGGTTGTCTGATACAAAAGGTTCTATGTTTTGTTCTGTTTTAACACATCTAGATGTAAATACCAGGAAATAAAAGCTGAAATCCTAAATTCTCATGTCAAACCCAAATGTCTTTTGTGTACATCATAAATAATTTGGCCTTGGTGTTCCAATAGATGCAACACCTGTATACCAGCATATTCATGCAGCTATCTAATCAGCCAGTCATGGGGCAGCAGTGCAGTACACAAATCTCCTGAGGAATACAAATTAATCTCCTGGGAATTTCACATGCAACAGCCTCTAGAGTTTACACAGAATGGTGCAACAAACAAAAAACATCCTGTGAGCAGAGGGTGTGCAGGCTGAAACACCTTATTGATCAGAGAGATTAGAGGTTCAGTTTCAGTGAGTCTGTGCCCATGATAGCCTCAGATACCTGTTCTTGGCTGTCAGGAGGGGAACACAGTATGGTATTCTGCTATTATGGCCCATCCATGTCAAGTCTCAATGTTTAGTGCATAGTGAGATGTTGTTATTTTTTTTTTTTTTTTTTTTTTTTTTTTTTTTTTTTTCCCTCTCACCACAGAAGTAAAGAGGGATTGAGTTATTATATCCTCCTTGGCAGCTCGAACCAATCTGGCCATTTTCCGCTCATCAACAAGGTGTTTCTACCCACAGAACTGTCACTCACTCACTTGTGCATTCTGTGTAAACTCTAGAGACTATTGTGTGCAACAATCCCAGGAGATCAGCAGTTTCTGAAATACTAAAACCGGCCCATCTGGCACGAACCTCCATGCCATGGTTAAAGCTACAGAGATCACCCATTTGATGTGAACTGAAGCTCTTGACCTGTGTTTGCATGATTTTATGCATTGTGCTGCTGCCACATGATTGACTGATTAGATAGCTGCATAAATGAGCAGCTGTACAAGTGTTCCTATTTTATATAAATGTATTTATTTTTGTGATGTATTGTGAGGTACAGCATGCCTAATGTGCTAATACATTTTTTTTTTTTTTTTTTTTTTTTTTTTTATAAACTTTTTCAGGTTGGTCTGGCTATCAAGCCTGGAACCACAGTTGAAGAATTAGCACAGTGGGCCGGGCAAATTGACATGGCCCTAGTTATGACAGTGGAGCCTGGATTTGGTGGGCAGAAGTTTATGGAGGACATGATGCCAAAGGTGTGTTAATGTGTTTGTGTGTGCACACTACTTTTTTTCTATTCATTATTACACTGAACACACTACTCAGTAGGCCTAGTAGATTATTCAGTATGCTATGTAGACTCGGATGGATTTTATATTTTTGCAAAGTTGCCAATGCTAGAGCTAATTTTTAAATACCAAAAAATGCAAAGCATATGCATGTTGTTACCCAGATGCCTTTATAAAGAATCTGATCCAGAAAAAAGCATTTCAGAATGTAAACTTTTTTGTAACTTGATGGTAATAGAAAAATACAATGTGTAATGCAACCTACACAGCTAACAGACACGAACCATCCTCTTCACAGTGCGTTGAGACAATAAAAACACACATTCTATTCAAGTTTGATTTCCAGTTAACTGGAACTTCTTAATTATTGCCATGGTGGTGGAAATGGGCATTTTCAATACTTGTAGTATTTTCTTATAGCCACTTCCCATTTTGTGAAGCTCAACAACCTTTAGCTGCACATCACAGCTATACAGGTGCATCTCAAAAAATTTTATATTGTGGAAAAGTACATTTTTTGCCGTAATTTAATTGAAAAAGTGGAACTTTCATATATTCTAGATTCATTACACATAAAGTGAAAAATTTCAAGCCTTTTTTTAATCTTGATAATTAAGGCTTACAGCTCATCAAAAATCCAGTATCTCAAAATATTAGAATAAAGAATTTATAATACAGAAATGTCGACCTGAGAAGAGCTCTAATCAGCTAATTAACTCAACTCATATTTATAATTTTTCACAGCCGCCTTTGCTCATATTTACTAGGGGTGCCAATATTAGTGAAGGGCACTGTATTGATCATATGTCTTCACATGATATGAATTTGCAGGTCAGAGTTCATCAAACTTGAACTCTGGAACACATCAAAATAGGGCTGCAACTAACGATTATTTTCATAATTTATTACTTGGCCTCCCCCCCACCCACCCTCGATTAATCGGTTAGTCGGATGGGGGTGGGGCAAACTTTCAGTACCCTTATTTTGTTTAGCTCAAATAAAATCCACAAACCGAGTGTTACAAATATAAACTTCAGATTAAAACTTAACACAACTCTTTGTCCAATTATGTAAGACTGAAAAGAACCCAAGACACACAGACACACACACTAGAATATATATTATTATTCTAGGACTGTAGTTTAATTCTGTGCTTTTTGTGCATCCATAAAAAATAATGCATAAATACTTGTGTATATATAATATAAACTAAACTTGTATATAAAATAAATTTGTACGTAAACTGAAGAAAGTCACTGTCCGTGACTGTGGGTATTAGGCTAAAGCTAGCGGCATCACATTACGTGTGTATGATGTCATGTGACGTCGACTAGGAAGCAGCTTATGCTTCCGGTTAGTAAAAAAACGCTAGTGATATATTTGTGATAATATTACCTTTCTAAAATCCACACACTAGACGCTAGTGCAGAATGCATAGTGTAAGTGTACAGTACTTCATTTGGGACACAACTTTAGTATTTACTCTCTGAAGCGTGTTTTCGGAACAGAAGTAACGTAATGAGTAAATCTCCCCGTGCAGCGCGCAGACCAACTAATCGATAAAGAGATTCGTTGACAACGATTTTCATAATCAATTATCGATTAGGTATTGCAGCTCTACAGCGAAATATGAAACTTCTTTGCATGAAGCTTGCATTTGCAAAATTTGTTGTGTCCAAAATCTACATACTGTTGGAATGAAACGGACATCCTTCATGATATATCTATATCTAAATATTTTGTATGCTTGATTTAGTGAACATGGCTTAAATGTAACTCTGTAGCTTGACATCTATTACATTTATAACAGTTGAAAATCTATGCCATGGACATTTTTTTTTTTTTTTTTTTTAAATCATCTTTAAAATTTAATTTTGAAGTACATTTTCTATTTTGCATTATTCTACTCCAATAAGTCCTTTCTGAATGTTTTTAGGACCATTTCAAAACATGTTCAGGGTGTGGGTGGATTCAATGACCAAGCACTGAAACTGAATTGAAAATGTATGAAAATAAGAACCATTGTCACCTGAGCCACAGTACTCTGGTCTGAATAATGGCAAACCAATTTGATATGGTAATGGAAAAATAAAGTTAAACGTTTTTCTCTTTAATATACATATACAGCTCCCTCCAAAAGTATTGGAACAGCAAGGCAAATTCTTTTATTTATTTATTTATATTTATATATATATATATATATATATATATATATATATATATATATATATATATATATATATATATATATACACTGAAGACATTCTGATTTGAGATCAAAATATTTATATTTACAATATTTATACCTAATATTTACATCTTTATAAATTTACATAGTCACATGGGCAGCTTGGGTCAGGTGGTAGAGCAGGGTGTACACTAATCGCAGGGTTGGTGGTTTGATCCCTGGCACACATGCCTCCACATGCTGAAGTGTCCTTGGGCAAAACACTGAACCCCAAGTTGCTCCCGATGGTAGGCTAGTGTGTGTGAATGGGTGAATGAGAAACACTGTAAAGTGCTTTGTAGAACTGCTAAGGTTAAAAGGCCCTATATAAGTTCAGACCATTTACATCTAGATGACATCACCAAATTGTTGGTTTCTTCGTTTGTGATTTTTTTTTTTTTTTTTATTCCAGGTTTTTACGGCAGCCTCTTTCTCTTGTTTGTTTCGGGGGGGTTCTCCCTTCGGTCTCCTCTTGAGGAGGTGAAATGCTACTCAGTTGGGTTAAGGTCTGGTGATTGACTTGGCCAGTCTAAATCCTTCCACTTTTCCCCCTGATGAAGTCTCTTGTTGTGTTGGCAGTGTATTTTGGGTCATTGTCTTGCTGCATGATAAAGTTTCTCTAAATTAGATTAGCATTAGCATTTCTCTGTAAATTGGCAGTTAGAATCTTTATGTAAACTTCTGAATTCATTCTGCTGCTACCATTATGAGTTACATCAATAAAGATTAGTGAGCCTGTTCCAGAAGCAGCCATGCAAGCCTAAGCCATGACACTACCTCCACCATGCTTGACCCATGAGCAGATCCTTTCTTTCTCCATCAATTTGGTAGAGGTTAATGTTAGTTCCAGAATTTTTGTGGCTCATCTCTGTATTTCTTTGTGAATTTCAATATGGCTTTCTGATTATTACCGCTGATGAGTGTAAGAATCACACACTTGTGGTATGGCGTCTATATTTCTGCTCTTGAAGTTTTCTTTGAACTGTGGATTGTGGTACTTTTCACCCCTGCCCTGTGGAGGTTGTTGTTGATGTCAATGCTGTTTGGGGTTTTTTCTTCACTGCTCTCACAATGTTTATCATCAGCTGATGTTTTCCTTGGCTGACCTGTTCCATGTCTGTTTGTTAGTAAACCAGTGGTTTCTTTTTTTTTTTTTTCCAGGACATTCTAAATTGTTATATTGGCTAAGCCCAATACTTGTGCAATGCCTCTGATTGATTTTCCCTCTTTTTTCAGCTTCAACATGGCCTGGTTTTGTCCCATAAACAACTCTCTAGTCTTCATGTTGGTTTATCCTTTTTTAACAACAAATTAGATATGTAAATTGATGTTTAAACAATCAATCTAACAGGACACACCTGGGTAACAAAAAACATGTCAGCCACATATTCCAATATTGTTGATCACTTGAAAAATGAGTGGGTTCAAACAAAAGGTGTCGTTCTAAGTTGCATAACACATCTAGATGTAAATATTAGGAAATGAAAGCTCAAACTCTGACCTATCTTCTCATATGTTTTCAGTGCATAGCAAAATGCCTCGTCATTCCAATACTTTCCAAGGGGACTGTATATTATAGTTAATACTATTCCATTCCTCACAGGTCAGCTGGCTAAGAAGTCAGTTCCCTTCCCTAGATATTGAGGTAGATGGAGGAGTTGGACCAGACACAATTCATCGATGTGCTGAGGTATAAAGTGATGAATGTTGTGCTATACTGTAGTGTAAGGGTGTAAAGCTCACACACAAGAACATGATCTAATGAAGTAACTGTATAAGATTTGTATACCATTTGTAAGTAGCTACTCATAAGTTGACTGTCGGTATGACCTCTCAGCATGGTCTTGTTGCAGCTCAGTACACCTCATTCCACACCTCTCCTTTCACAGTTGACTTGTGTGCTATGTTTGAGAGGTCAAGTTTCAGTTGAAAGCCAGTACTCTTGCCACATTTTTCTTAATTGGCTGCAAATTCTGTATTGCTGGGTTTCACCTAATCTTAACATCCCTCTCGGGTGATCCAATCACACCTGACATTTTTGTGTGTTCCAAATGTGTCTCCAGTGAACCCTTGTTTATAAACAACTTTGATTAGGCATTAGTAATGGAATACCGGCAGTCCGATCAGTTTGAAAAAATACAGAATGACCAGCCTGAAGGACTGTACTGAGTTTGGTGGAAGTAGCTTGAAAGCTCAACGAGTTATAACAGACAGAAATTGTTTATGCAAGTCAATGGGAATTTTGTCCATTTTGAGCTTCCACACCGGGAATTCCGTAATTCTGATCACTTAGTCATAGCAACTTGAAAGCTCTAGGAGGAGTAGCAAGTTAATTTTTTAGGTCTCAGAAGTAGTTGTTTATAAAGCAAAACCGTATGTTTGCTTTCTCAAGCCAACATAAACTTATTAGTTGTGAGACAGGCATGAAAACCATAAACAGTTACATGTAAGTGGTGTAAACAGAAATAAATAAACAAACAAATAATTATCTGCAAGCAGATGTGTGCATTTTGCTTAATAAACAAAAACAATGCAATAATAAAAAAAAAAGATTATAGGCCTTGACTGATATAATTTCTAGCTGTTCTAGACAGCCATTAAGATGGGAGTATTTTCAGGCCACCATGGGCATTTATGAGGAAGTTGGACTTTCCACAAGATAAGCAGGTCTTGATAATGGGCTCTGTGTAAGTGACAAGTTCACAAATGCTTGACTTTATTTTGGGTGACTGTCATTAATTAGTCAGAGTTTAGTCAGTCAGAGTTTAGATATGAAACAGTAATGTAAACAGTAATAGTGATCTATCACACGACTATATTTCTGCTGACAGTCAATTATGATTGAGCTCTGAACCTTAATCATTTTCTAATTCTGACTTTTGATCAGAAAGTGCAAAGTTGAGATAAAATTGGGCTAAAATGTTGTGGTTCTGGCTTTGACTTTTGATCCTTGCTTTCTCTTTTTCAGGCAGGTGCTAACATGATTGTCTCGGGCAGTGCTGTACTGGGCAGTGCAGACCCTCGAACCGTAATTGCCCTTCTCAAAGATGTTGTCCTTGAGGCCATTCAGAAACGATCTCTAGACCGCTAATAACATCAGCCTTTCCACACACCCCCACCCCCCAACTATCCAAAATTAAAGCTCAACCTGTATGAACTATTTGAATGGACAAGTGTATACTAATTGAGCTTGTTAATTGCCTTGAGAATCAAGACTGAATTTTATTTTATTTTTTTAAACCAATACAGCCTTTAAGACCTTTTATAGTTAATGCTTGCTTCTTTGGGAATATTGTTCTTTTATCCTTTGTTTTATGCTAGTAGATGAGCACCTCAGTACAAACAGCCCTACAACAAATCGCTCTAGGACGGTTATACCACTAAATATAAATTTTGCTAAGACACTGAGGTGATTAATCAGAAAGTAATTACAAGAAGAGGACTGTAGTAGCCATTAATGCTTGTACATTCCATTAATTGTTCTTTAAGAAAATGTGAAACAATATTCATGTAAATAAAAGCTGTGG
The DNA here is from genome assembly GCF_001660625.3 of Ictalurus punctatus. Lineage (NCBI taxonomy): Eukaryota > Metazoa > Chordata > Actinopteri > Siluriformes > Ictaluridae > Ictalurus > Ictalurus punctatus. Next base: position 9,087,984 of record NC_030421.2, on the reverse strand, counting down.
TACATGTTTGTGTATTTTAGCTGGGTTTTTTTTTTTTATCAGATAGAAGTTAACATTTGGCTTATTCTAACTATATTTAGATAAAATCACTTTCAGTTACAAAGACAGTGAGAGAGTGATGTTTCAGTAAATAGTTTATTATTGCATTACACAAGACCATGTAAAATGTGGCTTTGAAAGCTGGCCCTGCAATACAATTAATTACCAATGCTTTCAGACCATGGAACAAGAACAATACCTTTTATGGATTGAAGTGTTGTCAGTGGATATGTCACAATATCAACAAGGAGAACATAACTGTTTTGCAATAGTCTGTCACCATTTTTGTAATTCTTTGGCCAAATTGTCCAACTTTCCAAATTCCTCTGGCTTTGTACCATGAACATCCAAGGATCTGAAAAGGAAGCAGTTTCAGTTTTCAGAAAATCAGTTTAACATGCAGCAACAGCTTATACAAGAATTTGTCCTGGATATCCAATATTACGTTTTAGTAACAAACCTCTGTTCCCCCTTGAGTCCAGTGGTGGCTTCTTGTGCACCTTGGGTCAAACTAGAGTGAACAGAAGAAAAAAAGAGAAAACGGTATGGTGTAGAGCATCACAGTCAAAGCTCTTGCAAAGAGAGTACAATAGAAGACAACCTAAAACATTTTAATTATTTTATGACACTCACTTGGTTTGTTCAAAGAATTGTTTTGCAATAAAATGGCAGAGAAAGTTGGGAAGCTCTCCAAGCATTTTTAAAATGTACACAAGAAACATTAAGGTTAACTGCAATAATAATTGGGTAGAAATTATTTGTGAAACCTTCTTATATGTAATATACTTATTTTATTTAATATAACAACAATTATTTTAAAAACTTTATTCTGTAATTCATGTTCAATAGAAAAGCCTCTCTCTTTCATTTGGGTAGAAATTGTAAATCGCAGCCACAAGTTTTCCAAGGATGCAATGTTTCTGATATCTGGTTAGCTGTAGCACTTTACCGGAAGAATTTTTAGGCAGAATGTCCTTCTCTAAGCTTATGCTCTACGTCATAGGCAAACAGGGGCATGGGAAAGTTACCTTGAGGTCATCATGAAAGGTGTTCAAGTGAGGAAATGTCTGATGATGATGTCTCTGTATCTGTGGTTGAAGTTGAACTTATTCCCACAAAAAAGGGTAGCTTTTTGTGGCAACTCTTCAATGTCCACTAAAGATGTGAGTTGCCCATCAAAATCACTCTTCATACAAGAGTTGGGGTCCAATCATGAGCAAATTCACGCACTTGGGTAAATTTGTACTTGAACTTGACAAGGACGCAGAAATTTTTCAGAGTATAGTTGAGTCCACGCCATGTGTAACATGAAAAGAAAGATAAAAAAATTAATAAATAACAAGAAATTAATGAATGTCTCCTTGTATGACTAGGGGACTTTCTGTGCGCACACGTTTGAAGCACACACACAGAAAGCCGCCTCATCGTGTGAGTACCGATTTGAGTTCTCTTTAGCGGCTTATTACGCTTGGACGTACACATACATACACATCATGTCAAAATGCAGGTCTGGCCGAGTATTCATGCAAACACAGGCGGTTATGTCTTAAGTGTATTTAAACAGTTGGGGGAAAAATCAGAGGTGTCTCACTACAGTTTGGATTTGTGTATTAGGTCTTAAAGTGACAGAAGTCTAATAAACCTGCTGCTGTCTGTGTCATTAATGTTAATCAAACGAAAGACAAAGAGAAAATCACTCTCACTCATTTGACTGAATAACGTCAGTAAATTTAATAAGAATCACTGTATGTGTCATACAGTGAAGTCTCTTTTATTTTTTACATTTAATTGCTTTATTCAATTTCTTTAGTATTTTTTACTTGAACCCTACTGATAGACCTACCTGAGAAAACGTATCGTTATGGTGATATAAGATTGTAGTCATATCGCCCTCCCCTAAACATTAGCATTTGGTGGCTCCAGTCTTGAATTTCACATACAATGTGAAATGTACTTCTTAATGTTGTAAATATCATAAACCCTGCTGATAGGGTTTTTGTTTTTGTTTTGTTTTGTTTTCATTTTAGGAATTAAAATGAATAAAGTTACAAGAACAGAGATGTGTTCAGAAATGAGTTTGTTGTGAATCATAGACAGATTAAAAGCAGTAATAAAGCATTAAGCTTGTTATGACATGCTGCTAAATGTAACTCTACTCTCTCTCTCAGACGATATAGCTGTGGGGGAGACGCATCAAATCACTGAAATGTAACTCGAACTGGAGGACACAATATAGTCTGACACAATAACAAAACAGGTTAATTTGTATTTTCATATACTTGTAATATAATAAATGTTCTACATATTCCTCTATATCCATTTTTTCTTTGAAACCATTTCTAGGAAACTAGTTGAGGTGCTGATGACATGAAATAAAAAATATTAAATGCCAATGGTAAGATGTAATAGTGATATTATTTGTTACATTTATGTTGCCATTGGTTTGTGAAGGTTAAAATATTAATTTAACAGCTCAGTGTTGAGTTTACAATTGCAATTTCAAATCTTTTTTCAATTTTATTAGTTTAAGTACTCGGCCGGACTCGACTCAGACTTGGCCGTTAAGGACACAGACTTAAGTCCGACTCAGACTCGATTGATTAAGGACTTGGTCTCTACTCGAATTCGGCAAAGGTGGACTCGGACCCAATACTACTTCATACTGTATGCTGAAGTTTTAGTCTAAATCCAGCTTGTCTAAGACAAAGACAGCTTGTCTTTTAAAACTTTTAAGAATTTCAATAGATTCAGGACGAGTGACAAATGTGACCTTCCGTGTAGTTCTGGCATCAACAATGAAATGAAGTATAATCACTGATGAGGTTGCCATGTTTCTCTGGAATGAAACAGGTATAAAAAAAAATATACAGAAGTTTAGTTACACTCAAAAAAAATGACCATTTATTTGAATCAGTATGTCACTGAAGTACTCATGTTCAGAAAACTCAGCACTGCTTCAGCAAATGCTAGGATGAGGATCTCTTGGGGGTCAGCAGTAATTGACCATCAATGAGGTAACCAACAAATGTGATGCTGTCATTCAAATCCGAAAGCTGAAAAACAGAATACTAAGCCACATGCAAAGATTACTTTCCTAAGTAAAGTTGCTTCTTATAATAGCAATTTTATAGTATTTGATTTGTGTTTATTTAGTGTGCATTCTGTAGAGCAGCCAGAATTGGAGAGAGGCCAGGGTTTCAGAGCAGGTCAGCCAGGCAGTGCATCAAAGGCCATATCAACCTGAGCCAGGATGTATTATTCATCAGCAGCTTGCAAATAAGAGACTTAGTTTTCAGGTTAGATGGTACAAGGACCACTATATTATACAGTTTATGGTATGTAGTAGTTCTTGTTCGTTATATTATAGTCCGTCTCTCTGACTGTGCACCCGAGTCTTTATAATCTCCACTCCTCAGTCTGAGTATTCTCAATCTTCTGCCACTGCAAGTACCCTCTTACAACCACACTAATTAGTACATTCTGTTCCTAAAACGTAATTAGAAGTGAGCATTTAAGTGCTTTATTTAAAAAAAAATCTTTTTGGGGGAGCATGCCCCAAACCCTCCTAGCATTTCAGCATCCCCCCAGGTTCAAAATTGCTCCTTACTTAACAAAGCCTAGGTAGCATATCTTCTTGTTTTAGGAAAGTTCACTCTTGGTTAAACATCTGTACATAGCCTTGACATCTTAATATATTATAATACAACATCCACTGTAAAACCGGATAGTTCATTTAACTCAAAAAATTTGAGGAAACTAATTACCTCAAAATTTTTAAGTTGATAAATCAATTTCTTTAAGTCAAATACACTTAAATATAACAAAAAAATAACTCTAAGTGTATTTGGCTTAAAGAAATTGATTTATCAACTTAAAAATTTTGAGGTAATTAATTTCCTCAAATTTTTTGAGTTAAATGAACTATCCGGTTTTACAGTGTATTACTTAGCTAGTTTTAGATTAGTTTTTTTGTCTTCTGTGTAAAAGCAACTTGTTCCTGGGTATAAATTTTTGTGATAAAAATAAGCTTCTGTTCCATAAACTTGGTACTGATAACAGCTCAACATTATTTACATTAGCCTACCATTTTGGGGTCTTTGCTATTATATTCCAGTATCATTATGCCTCAATTAGCAAGTTATAGATTAAGAGTTGGTGTTTTATGTGCACATATGTCTTGCTCCTGTGTATAATCATTTATGTTGTTAAAATAACATTCTGTTCCATCAACTATGTACTCTTATGAAACTTCCCTTAGGAGCACTGTTGAAATATTTTAGAGGTGGGGCACAACCAATGCCACCTGCCTAAGTGCCAATGCTACAGGTGTTGAGGATACAGCAGGTGAGTTTTCAACAATCCCAGATCAATATATTTATATGGATAAACCATGCCTTTTCTAATACCTTTTTTAGTTTTTGACAGACAGTTGGCAGATATTGGTACGATGTAAGCAACACAGCTACAACTAATAAAATTGATAATGGGTGTGTTAGATTTATAGTGCGATTAATCAAGCATTGACAATAGTCAATTATATTAGGCACCGAGGGGTCCCCAAATCAAATTCTGCTTAGGGCCCCATAAAGGCTTGGGCCGGCCCTGAGAATAATCTAACCAGCCTCATGTCTAGACTTCAAGCAACATGAAGTATTTATATATAATATAGGGTTATTCATGTGGTAGTAATAGTAATTTATATGAATCATTAAAAATGTTGTATAGTTTAAGTTCTCATAGAATTCTATATGACACTTTTTAATCCAGTAGGTCTGAAGGGAATCGACCATCTTGCTAAGAGGAAAAGTTCATGCTGCAGGCTCTCAGCACGCTCGGTGATGACGTCACGAATTGCCGAAAACCGCCACAAGGGGGCGTTTGTTCAAACTTAAAAATGTGATTATTGGTGAATATATTATCTAAAGTTAACTTAACTTAAACTGCTAATTTAAACCTTTGTTAGATGTTGAACAGACTCAAAAATTGTTAGTGGAACTATTTAACACATTTTGAGTAAAAGGTATTTTTTAAAAATATATAAATAAATACTGTTGGGATTTACAGTGTATCAGAGGTGATATGGCAGACTCATTGAGTTGGGGAAGTACCTTCTAAATTATTTGAGTTGAGCTGGGAGTAGACATTAAATAAATTCCTTTTTGTATGAATTTACACCAATCAGCCGTAACATTAAAACCACTGGTAGGTGACATGAATAACATTATCTCATCTTGTTACAATGGCACCTGTCAAGGAGTGGGATATATTAGGCAGCAAGAGAACAGTTAGTTCTGACATGGGCCAAATTGTGATGGCTTGACGACTGGGTGAAAGGATCTCCAAAACGGCAGGACTTGAGTGTTCCCAGTATGCAGTGGTTAGTACCTACCAAAAGTGGTCCATGGAAGGACAATCTGTGTCCGATCCTACAGAAGAGCTACTATAATACAAATTGCTGAATATGTTAATCCTAGCTGTGATAGAAAGGTGTGAGAACACAGTGCTGAACCCTGTCCACCACGGAAAGAGCCTACAATGGGAAATCCAATTTACTATTGAAACCTTTTACCGTGTGAAAAAACACCACCAATATTCAGATTTGATCATGTTACATTGTGGATGACTTGAGCATCAATTAAAATGTATATAAATTGCTGAACCTAAAAGAGTATGTGCAACAAAATCACAACTGTAATTGCAAGTCATGAGGTGCCATGTTGAACTTCCAGTGACCAGTATGAGGGAGTGTGAGAGCAATGACACCAAATTTAACACACCTGCTCCGCATTCACACCTGAGACCTTGTAACACTAACAAGTCACATGACACCGGGAAGGGAAAATGGCTAATTGGGCCCAATTTGGACATTTTCACTTAGGGGTGTACTCATTTTTGTTGCCAGCGGTTTAGACATTAATGGCTGTGTGTTGAGTTATTTTGAGAGGACAGCAAATTTACACTGTTACACAAGCTGTACACTCACTACTTTACATTGTAGCAAAGTGTCATTTCTTCAGTGTTGTCACATGAAAAGATATAATCAAATATTTACAAAAATGTGAGGGGTGTATTCACTTTTGTGAGTTACTGTACATGTGAATAGCTATTGGCTTGCTAGAAGCTTTTGAGTTATGCTTTACGTAGTAGTGAAAAGTAATTTAAATCAGTAAGGAAATATTTGTCTCTGTACTGATGTTTCCAGCCCCTTGTGTTTCTGCAATATGTTAATGTTTGCATATGAACACCTGAACCAAAATACCAGAAAAAGAGAACATAGAAACACCTTTTTTTTTGGCTGAGTTGGTGCATCAAATAAAGAGATTTGTAAAAGACCAATGGTGTTCATGTTCACCCTGTAATCATGTAGGTTTGGCTGGCATTCTTTAAATTACTATGCTCTGTTGCAAATTTCAGAATTTTCAAAATAATGTATAATTATTCACAGAACCTTTTTTGTTGGCTTTTTGAAAAGGAACCTGATATCTGAAAAATATTCTGATTAAAATATTCCTCACTAAACTGTGAGCATGTGAATTAGTGATTCACACTGGCTGTCAGTGTGCACCACAAAAACCTTGTCTTTTCATTACAATGCAATGGAGAAATTTCACATGGAATACTATAGCCAAAGATTATTTTAGGTAAACTTTTTACAGTTATTAGAATTAGAATCCTCTTAGTAAAATAGAAAGCTACTGGTTCACTACTGCTGCTCATATAATCCAACATATGGTATTCTGTAAAATACATGGAGAAAAGCATTACATTGTAGTATCTTGGTAAATTTTGGTAATAAGTGTAGCAACTTTATATATATTTTTCATACAACTGCATCTTCCAGCCATCCAAATTAACATTGTTTACCTATATGGGTGTATACAGGTCTTACCAGGTGAGCATCCTGCCATTTTGTGGCAGGATGCACTTCCCTCACATATTAGCTTTAATCTGACTACTGGGTGGCAGAGCATTGCCCATGGGGTAGTCAACAGAGTCTGCAGGGAGCAGCAGCTTGTTTTTTCTGTATTCTGTATTCTGGACTTTGGCTTTCAGCCTTTCCCATGTCAAAAGTCTCTGAAGGCACAAAGGTCAGTGATGCCTTGTTCAGGACCCTTGAAAACAAGTTCATCAGGCTCCTAGCATGCACTATTGGACTTCACTGGATACATGTTGGGTTGCCCAAAAGATAGATGGAGGAAGAACCTGGAAGCCACAGTAGCTGAAGATGAAATTACAACTAATGTGAAAGAATTATTCAAATAAAATCCAAAGTCTCATCCGTATTGAGTCACAGTCTAGCTGGAGATACCAGTCCTACTGTAGGATGCAAGAAATATCCCAGCTTACTAGCAGTGATTGCTTTTTTTTCTTTCTTTCTTTTTTTTTTTTTAAAGACTTGTCTGCAGCACCTGCTTTCTACTAGTTGATCAGTTTGCTGATTCATTCCCCTCAAAGTTTTCTCTTGGCTACAATTTAATGCGCGCTTTAATTTACCACTAGATGTCAGGGTGGGATCACCTGACAAAAACCCTCACTTTTATTCTAATTACTTCAAGTGAGGATCCAATGCCCTTTAAAATGTAATAATAATAATAATAATAATAATAATAATAATAATAATAAATAAATAAATAAATATCAAAGTAGCACAACAAACAGAAACAACGTGAACCTACACAACCTGCAGCAACCTGAGATGGATGATGTTGGTGGGTTAAAATAAATCAACATTAAAACGAAACTTTAACATTAGTGATCGCCATATGCCTTTGAAAAGCATGATCTTTTGCTATGTTTACTGTTATATAAGACACGGACATGTGACCTGAGAAGGGCGACGATAAGGTATCTGTTTTTAGCTCCGAACTCTCACCATCAAAAGTAATGAGAGGGGTGTGTGTGAGTGAGTGAGTGAGAGAGTGAGTAACAGTGCAGTCTGGGAACACAACCTCACCGCTGTTACAGAGGAAGGAAACTGACGCAACTGACCGTCGCGAGCTCCAGTGTAGATAAACTTTTAGACTCGGAGTTAAATTAACGAGTGAAACTGGACGGCACGTGACCATGAACACGTGGACGCAGTAACTCGACAGTTTACAGTTCGTTTTATGTTGTTTTTTTTGCTTCGGTGTTAATTTTTTGACAAACAACACAGAAAAGGAAGCGTGCGAGGAGCGGATACACGCGCAACTCTTCCGCACCGGAAACTCTCGAAAACTTCTACATTTTTGGAGCTATTTCTTGCACATAAAAAACCCTGCGTTTGGAAATGCTGCAGTTCTCATGAAGGACTACCTATTTCCACTCTTAAACTCAGTATAGAGTATAAAATCAAAAGTACAGACAACCAATGGCTTCTCAGGGGCCGGGACGCAAGAGAACTCCCAACAGAAATGCAGTGACTCCGGAGGAAGATGCGTTAAATGTGATCGCAAAAGAGGTAATGTTGTTTATTAATTTATTTTAGTTTTTAAAATAACACACACACACGGTTGTATGTGTATGTATGTACTGCTTCTGTGGCTGCCAGGAACCACGTTATCAAATCTTAATCTTGCCTTGATATGATCCGCTGGTAATTTGAATATTTAAGGCCAGTAAGTGTAAAGGATAATGGAAATGGAAAGTAGTTTGTTTAGTCTTTTTCTCCAACATCTCAGGTAGGTTATAGTGTGTCTGCCCCATCACAGCTGATTTAGGAGCCTTACCTTGCACTGTAAGGTCATTTCCATGCCCCCAGTCCTTTTGATTATTATTATTATTATTATTATTATTATTATTATTATTATTATTATTATTATTATTATTATTATTTTGATATATTGCACAGAGTGCAGAATGGTATTTGTGTAAGTTTATTCTTGTGTAAGATATTGGTGAAAGCCTGGAGGATCTCCAGCCACAGACCAGCACAAAGTTGACATACAGCCACAGGTGCTGTGTAACAGATGCTAAAAGCCATGCTGAACTTGGGAGGTAGATTTTGTGGACCATGTGTCGTGTACATAATTTAATACTAATAGAAATATAAAAATACAAATTTCCCAAAGATGTAGAGCTTGTGCTACTTAAGAGAAGTGCCTTTTATTTATTTTTTTTAATTTTATTTTTATAAAGTGATCTTCAACAGTAGAGCTGATTTCCATTCCTGTGTTTTATGTACCACCTTCCAGTTCTCTTTTCAGATTATTTTGTAAAGGCCACTGGAGAAAGGCTTGAATTAGGGTTTATGACCTTATATTACTATGAGGTCATGATAAATGGCTTTTTCTGAGATATTATGGGTATTGCTTATATTTCTTGAACACTGATCAAATCCACATTTACAGGTGCTTCTCAAAAATTTTGAATATTGTGGAAAAGTTCATTTTTTCCTATAATTTAATTCAGAAAGTGGAACTTTAATATATTATAGATTCATTACATGTAAATATTATATATTTAAAAAATATACAAATATTTCAAGCCTTTTTTTGTTTGTTTTAATCTTGATGATTACGGTTTACAGCGCATGGAAATCAAAAATCCAGTATCTCAAAATATTAGAATAAAGAATTTATAATACAGAAATGTCGACCTTCTGAAAAGTATGTAATTTATGCACTCTATACTGGGTCGGGGCTCCTTTTGCATGAATTACTGCATCGATGCAGCGTGGCATGGAGGCAATCAGCCTGTGGCACTGCTGAGGTGTTCTGGAAGCTCGGGTTGCTTTGATAGCGGCCTTCAGCTCATTTGTATTGTTGGGTCTGGTGTCTCTCATTTTCCTCTTGACAATATCCCATAGATTCTCTATGGGGTTCAGGTCAGGCTAGTTGGCTGGCCAATCAATACCATGGTCAGCAAACCAGAACCAGGGGATTAGACAGTAAATATATATTTTTATGGAATGTTATAATTCCTGCACATGTTAAACAAATGCGTTGGATCTGTTCTCGCAGGGGTTTTTTTCCCCCCCAAAGCAGTGGGAAGTAAATGTTCTAAGCACGAGTGATTTTTAAAGGAATGAATTGTATAGTATACAGAGTAAGAAGACTACAACTGGTTGTACACAGAAGTATTTTAGAATGTAGTATTGAACTATACAACATTAGTGAATATTGTGAGCAATTCTGTAAGATGTCTGTTCAGATGATGAACATGTCACTCAACATGACATAAATCTAAGCACTGCATGTACATCTTACTCTTTGAGCTATGTACTGCTCATGTGCTCTTGAAGAGATGGTCCACAATGCGGACTGGTCACGCTGTCTTGGAGTCCTGGCCACAGATCTTCAGGATTTGAACTTGTTTACTTGACAGTTCGGCTGTGCCTTTCTATTGCAGTACACACACACACACACACACACACACACACACACACACACACACACACACACACACACACACACACACACACCCACCCACCAAAATCACCAAGAAAAACAGCACACAGACATAATAATGAATGTAATGGTATCATTCAGGGAGAAATTATTATTATTACATTGATTGGTGTTTTTGTTTTAAAAGCAATATTTTGCTTGTGTTTCTTGCACTCTACCTTGGTTATAATGTCATTACTTTTTACCTCCTACATAGTGCATGCCATTTGATGTCACACAATAGTCACCAGTCAAAGAGAGTATTTCCTATATGTAGTTATATATTTCAGTGAGTCTTGATAGTAGGATTAGTATATAATGTTTTACTTGTCTTACAGGTTCTACTTAATTTTAATGTGACTGTAAAATGTGTTTGGGGCATAGGTTGAGTCCAGGGCTGCCATTAAGTGCTTGGAGTCCTATGCTGATTCTGTAACAAGAGTTGTAAAAATAGAAGGCCCTTACCCTGTCAGCTGTCAGCACTGGCAGCTGTGATATGAGGCTCAGCACAAGGCCTAGAAATTCTACATAACACTTAAATTTTAGTGTCATACATGTATCACTTTCTGACCATTTTACAAAAACGAAACACTTGGTTGAGTTGAAAAATACAATTTTATCAAAAAGTGTGATTTATAGAAGCAAGCAACAAACATCTGAGTGTTTCAGATTCTAGGGACTGTAACAAACCCCACTTGAAATGCTGCCACTAGGTTGAGAACACACTCGCTGCGTCCTGGATCTTGGGTCTTACTTTCCAGGAGTTTCTTATTTCCAAGAATTTCTTATTCTTTCTGCTTTAGTTGTTGAACCTAAGCTTTGTATGGGTGAGAGCGATGTGGTCTGATTTTGTCTCATTTCATATGAAGGAAGTCGTAGCTTTTATAATGTTTGGGGCTGAGGATGCGCTTTCACATGAAAGGTGTCCCATTCCCATTAGAGGTAATACCCAGCTACAGGAAGCAGCCACACCATACTGAATGAGTTTGACTACAAAATAGAATGTAGCAAGGTATATATTTGAACATTATAAGTGTCAACAAACCTCTACACTAAACTCTAAACAAATGTCTCGCAAAGACCATTATGAATCAGAAGTAACACGTCAGTGCTAGTGACAATTCATTCTGCCATTTCTCTGAAATCTATTCTTGGACATTTTAGATATGACATTTAAATGAGAATAGATATTCTGTGGCAAATGGAGCATCACAGTCAGACAAACCTTTGGTGAAGTGGAGATAAAAGTTAATTTCAGGTTCTGCTGTGTGGTCTAAGATGGAAGATTTTTGAGGGCTTGGAGGTGGTATCGGTTTGAAGTGGCTTTTAGGGTCAAAGCAGTCTGTGTGGATCGCATTGAAAATGGCCAAATAAGGATAATCAGCAGCAGCTAGTTTTCCAGCCAAAAAACCCAACCAAAACAAAACTGCAAAAAAAAAACCTCCCACTGTAATTGTTTGAATTCTTTAGCAATTCGTCCAATCAGATGTTTCAGATAATCTACTCTCCTAATGAAACCCATTTTGCCACTAGTTAAGAGAACACTGAATATATTTCTGTGATGTTTAACTGTATGGTGCATGACATGCCCAATGAATTCCAATTAAATGAGTATAATTCTCATTAAAGTTTTGTGCATTTTCTCATTCCTTTTTAAGAAAATTAAAAAAGGCAGTGAACATTTAGTTGACTAAAATTGTTCATGCTTGTGTCTTTGACCTGTCTGTATCCTCATGTGCCAAAGAATCACAGATGCACTGCAGATGCAATTTGCTAATTATCTTTCTAATGAAAATAAATAAATAAATGAAGTTTAGCTTGCCTTGATGGGAAAAGTATTTATCAGGTTCTGGATGATAAAGCCATGGTGTACTTACAGAATTATTTAGCTCCTAAATCAAATTTTACTGCTACTAATTGACACAAATGGCAGATTAATTAGCATAGAGAATTGTGAAATTTATTGATAATTATTTGAGGAGAAATTTTGGAGGGCTTTACACCTCACTTATCTTAGTATTGCATCTTTACTTCTCTGCTGTTCAGGCATTGAATATTTATATATATATATATATATATATATATATATATATATATATATATATTATATTATATTATATTATATTAATTATATTATATTATATTATATTACACACACAGTGGCAAGAAAAAGTATGTGAACCTTTTGGAATTTCATGGTTTTCTGAATAAATTTGTCATAAAATGTAATCTGATCTTGATCTAAGTCAAGGGTATTGCCAAATATAATGTGCCTAAAATAATAACACAAAATAAATTGTGATCCCTCATGTCTTTATTGAACATATTCAACATTCAAAATGGGGGTGGAAAATGTAAGTGAACCCTTGGTTAATAACTTTGGATGTCTCATGTGTATGGTTCTCTTCAAGTCATTCCATAGCATCTCTATTGGGTTGAGGTCTGGGCTCTGACTTGGCCACTCCAAAAGGTGGATTTTGTTTTTCTGAAGCCATTCTGTTGTGGACTTGCTCCGGTGTTTTGGATCGTTGTCCTGTTGCATCACCCAACTTCTACACAGTTTCAACTGACGTACAGACATTCTCACATTATCCTCAAGAATTGTCTGATATACTTGGGAATTCATCTTCCCCTTAACGATGGCAAACTGGCCAGGCCCTGATGCAGCAAAGCAGGCTCAAATCATGAGGTTTCCTCCACCGTACTTTACAGTTGGGATGATGTTTTCATGATGATATGCCGTGCCCTTTTTACACCAGATGTAGTGCTGTGTGGTTTTTCCAAATAGTTAAATCTTAGTTTCATCAGTCCACAAAACATTTTGCCAATACCGCTGTGGAGTGTCAGTGTGCTCTTTTGCAAACTTCAGGCGTACAGCAATGTTCTTTTTAGTAAGCAGTGGCATCCTTCGTGGTGTCCTGCCGTAGATACCCTATTTGTTCAATGTTTTACGTATTGTAGACTCATGAATGGAGATGTTAGCCAGTTCCAATGATGCCTTCAAATCTTTGGCTGTCATTCGGGGTTGTTTCTTCACCTCATTGAGTATTTGTTGTGCTCTTGGTGTCATTTTGACTGGGTGCCCACTTCTTGGTAGAATAGCAACAGTCCCAAAGTGTCTCCATTTGTAGAATGTTTGCCTAACTGTAGACTGGTGAATTTCTCAAGTCTTTGAAATCACTTTGTAACCCTTGCCAGTTTTATGTAAATCAACAATTCTTGATCGTAGATCCTCTGAAAGCTCTTTTTGGCGAGGTTTGGCTCACATAAGCATGTGCTTCTTGTGCAGAGCAAACTCCAAAAGTTTGAGAGGTTTTTATCAGTGAAAGGTGTGCTAAAACCTGACTCCAATTAGGTTTTTTTGAGGTCATTAACTCAAGGGTTCACATACTTTTTCCAGAAGCACTGTGAGGTTTTTTTTTTTTTTTTGGTTGTTCTCAATAAAGACATGAAAGATCAGAATTTTTTTGTGTTATTATTTTAGACACATTGTATTTGTCAATACCCTTGACTTAGATGAAGATCAGATCACATTTTATGACAAATTTATTCAGAAAACCATGAAATTCCAAAAGGTTCACATACTTTTTTTGCCTGTGTGTGTGAGATTATTTATATATATATATATATATATATAATATATATATATATATATATATATATATATATATATATATATATATATATATATATAATTATTTATTTGTTTATTTTTTAGTCAGTATATGCTATGTGGTGAGGCCAGGAAGACCAGGTTTGTTGTTTTGATGCAACTGTAGAAAATATAGAAAAGGAAGCTTTCTGCCAGAGTTGATCGTATCAGGTGAGTCAAAATAATAAGAAAACTGATATTGCTTCCCTATTCCAAATTATTTGAAAAGAAAATACAGTATACATACCTTTCTTTTTCCCTTATTTAATTCAAAAACAGAAACGTAAAAAGTGATAATCCCAAAGCTTTTCCTTTGTTTCCTCATACATCTTTGGCACCATGTGTGTATTGAAATGCTATCAGCATGGAATTTTATATTATGGCTTGAGTATTTTTAACATTGATCAGAAATCCCCATTCATATATCTGGAACCTTCGGTTCAGAGGGGCATGTGGATGTGGCAAAGGACTCAAGAGTGGTGGGATCAAGTTGTTGAAACCTGGGGACAGGAACAGTTGGTCAGCAACTTTCATATGAGGTGAGAAACTTCTTGTGGCAGCGGTTGTCCCCAAGGCTATCTTACAAGGATGCGTCCTTTCACCAGGCGATCCCAGTGCAAAAGCGTGTAGGAGTTGGATCGCGCTTTCCCTTCTCACCTGAAATGTCTTAAAATACGGGTTTGTTTCCGTAACAACCCTGCATTTTTGCCTTCACTGTCTCTTCTCCCAAAAGACTCAAAAGATATACAACTTCGGCATGACACCACTGGGCTGATCCCTCGCCTTCATTGCACCATGAGTTGTGTGTTCACGGTTGTGTCCACCTGAGTTGACCATTCACCACGGTCGCTTTTTCAATGACATACGACTCGCATTGACTGGGGAATATGCAATCTGTCCACTTACATGGCAGACGCAAATGCATGTGTCCAATTCATATCAGATTTATTTCCATATATGAATGAGGCCTGAAACTGATCTGAGAATATCGGAAACCATGTGTTTTTTTTCTGCTTACATGTTCATGGGTCATATCCGCTCTGTGCCATTTGGGAGGAAAAAATCAGAATTGGGTCACTTGAACCATGTAGTGTAAATGTGGCCCAATTGTCATAACCACTGCTTCCCATATAGAAGCAGAATGAAAGGGTGATGGGTTTATCTGGGGCAGACTGAGTGATTAAACCATACCCCCACAGATAATTCCCAGTCCTTTTTTCCTTATCTGCCAATCCTTGTGGTGAATCTGGTTCACTTCTGAGATATCCTAACATGTAGTTGGGAGAGATTGAAAGAGAGCGTGAGTCCTGCCAACAAAGAAGCCTTGGACAGGAGGGTGCATGTTTGGAGTCACAAAGAAAGCACAACCAAAAGAACTGTCCATGTGGTACCAGATCTCCAAACCCCAGTTGTGGCCACAAGAAACCTGCCTCCCTTGCATTAACCTTAAGAGATCTGGGAGGTGTCGGCATATTCCCTTCATTTACCCTGTGGGGCAAGCTCTAGTCAGAGCCTGCCCTACCTCTAAAGAGTCCTGCAGAACTTGTCCATGAACGGCAGGGGCTGGCAACAGGATACTTTATAGCTGAATAGTCACTTCTCAGGGCTTAGGACCTCATCAATATACTGATGTGTATATGTATGTGTATTATAATCCATATACCCCAACCAAGAGGTTATTTTTTGGACAGAGGTGTGGTTGAAAAAGGTAGACTCCACAGAGAGGATTCTACTCCACATTCTACTTTCAATGTTCAAATGGACAGTGGTTTTCAAATTGGTTCTTAAAACCTCTCCCTTCATATTCTATGAGTGTCTGATATAGTTCAAGCCTTGCAGGTATACTGTAGGAATTGTTAACAACAGTGGATCTGCAAGACTCTTATTTCTATATCTTCATCACCACAGATGCCTTTTTAAAGTTTGCCTTCTATGGACAGACATTTCAATCGAACGCCCTTTGGCCTCTCCATAATGCTATGGGTGTTATACATGTTGTTATTCTAACCACCTTATCAACCAAAGTTGTGGATGATATGTTTGCCAGTTGCGGTGCTTGCTTCTTTTTGATCATCTGAGGGTGCTGTGTCTGATCATGACAGCCCCAGCAGTAGTTCCCTGAGGCTTGTTGGAGATGCAAGCTTTTCAGTAGTGGGTGTGAAAGAACGCAACTCGACACAATGGATAGAAACAAAAAAAAATGATACAAAACAAAAAATGAAATAGGAAATCAACAGATTTCCAGTAGCTTAAAGGGCTCTACAATACGACCATTTCACTTGCATTTGTTACTGAAAAATTCTTTGTGTGACCGTGAAAAAATATTTAGGAGCACCGGTGCGAGTGACCTGTTCGGAGTTGTATAATGGAATCGGAGTAAAAACTACAACTCCAAAATGCATTTACACGCTCAACGGTTACTTTCACACTGCTGTTCATCATCTCAGTCAACCGAACAAGTGTGGAAATACTGCAAAGAAGCCATTATGATGAGAGTAACTCCTGTACATCGTCTGCTTCTCTTAACTTCCCGATCTCACAACCACCATTTTTTATTGATCACGCAAAATGACCCGCACCTGCGACCTGCTCATGTAGAGACAGCAGTAAATGAATAATAATGTTAACGCTACCAGGTGGGTTTAAATTCAAACTTCTTTATTAAATAATTCCTCACCAGTCATAATCAAGAGTAGGAACTGTTCAGTCTGTAAACATACAGCACACTGCCGCTCTCCCTTCACTAACTCTAATAGCGCATTCACTTTATTTAAACTCACGGTTGCCAGATATCACTAGAAAAGTTAACTCCAGTTTCCATGTTTTGTTTAATCCCCAAAATAACTCAATATTATCAGCAGACATGGCAACACTGTACTGGGGGACCGATCTAAAAGGAACAACTGCTAAAACAACAAACAAAAAACGAATAAAATGTAAAGACATGAAATGTGCTTAGTTATAAATAAATCATTTAATATAAAAAAATAGATATTATAATAACTTCATAAAATGTAAATAAAATGAGAAATGAAATAATGTTTAATTACTATGGGTTTCATTTAATATCAGTTTGACATTAAGCTTAGTAAGCTATTTCCTTAGAAGGCTATTAGCCTTTTTCCTAATATGGATCATGCTTGTGTTAGTCTACTTTTTATTAGGAATCTTTATTGTTTAAGATATTTAAAAATAAATATTTTATGCTTCTTTATTTATCTAACAGTATTACTCATTGCTATTATTTTAATTCAATTAAAGTAACCATGAGCAGAGAGCTTAAATTTAACTGTTTATGATACACCTCCTGATTGAAGCTTAAACAACAAAAAAAAAGATTGGTATCTAGATAGGTTTTGGTCGTAAAAATCCTGAACGGAGCATCTCTAATGAACACCATTAAACTAAACTGGCGGATAAATGAACTCACCCAATCACATCCTATATGACATTATTCAGATATATACACAATATATACGCAGAGCTGTTCGAGAACTGACTCCAGCCCAGAACCATGACTGTGGAAAATGTCTAATAGTGTAGCTTTAAATATATTTAAGAGGAGCCGACTTCAAACACTGAACATTTTAGGAAAAGGTTTAACTGTCCAAATACTTATGTACCTGTCTGTGTATACAGAAGTGAGTCAAAATAACTTATATTTCTACCTCTGAGAGAGACTTTTGTCATTTACAGTTGTTTAAGCACCGTGACCTTTGCCTTTTATTGAGTTTTGTGGGTGTCATTAAATGCATGTGCACTGTGCACATGCCTGGTAATTAACAGGTGATTTATCAACATAAACACATGAATGTGAAGATAATCTGTTTCTGAAAAGAATCTGACAGTAAACAGTTACACACAATTTTACCAAAAGCTTGATAAATGAGGCCCGATGTTCAGATTGACAAATGTGACACCCTCTAACTGTTAACTTTTAACCTTAAAGCCATTTCATGTATTTATTGTTCAGACCAGTTATACAGTTGGTTTCGACTCTTTAGAAATATCCTGAATCAGAGTATCTTTGGGACACCAATCCATATAGGTTATTAAAAATATCTGTGGAGGAGAGTGAGAGAGATAAAAAGAAAGGTTGAAAGAAATTGACATTTTTTTTCTTTTCTCAGCTTCTGTTTTTTTTTTTTTTTTTTTTAACTGAGGTTGTGTGGAAACCCAAATGACCCATACTTTTGGATGCTAAGTGTTACAGATGTTGTGGTATATTTTGATAAATGCAAGGTGTGGTTGTATCAGTGTCAATATATTATCACAAACATTTCAAATTAAGGTGCGTGTATTTGGAAATTAAGGATTTGATGTCCGAGTGTTTAAATACTGATGCATAATATAACTAAAAATATAATTATCTGCTATAATGGATCAAATAGAGTTTATTGCCACATACATACTCTGTTTTATGGGGTGTGTGTGTTTTAATGGTAATACTGTATGTAACTGAATAGTGATTAGGGTCTTTTTAACATCAACTCATGTTCTATGAATAGTACAGGAAGGGTGTGATCTGTGTATAAATGACTCAACTATCTAACTTCCTGTCATGGCCAAATGAGGTCACTGTTAACTTTGTAACATATGTAGTTTCTTGGTTCTCACCACTATTTTGATTTCAGTGAAATTACTTTGAATTTTCTTTTTCATCCATAGAGATATTTGGTTTATGTAATGTTTGTGTGCATGTGTAGTTAGCATGTGTAGTAAATTCTCCTTGTATGAATTTTATTTTGATAGAAATGTAACAAATCTGTAGGTATGATGATAATGATAACTGAAGTAATGAGTATATGGAGATTCAGATATCTATCTCTTTTTAAAAAAAAAAAAAAAAAGCTTTTTTATATATATATATATAATATATATATAATATTTTTTAAACAAATCATATTTACACAAGTGGACTGATATTTTGTGTCTGTATATCAATTTAGAATGTTTCATTAATTTCCAATCAGACTGACTAAAAACTTCATAGAAACACACTTAAATATTGTAAATACTATTTCCAGTAAAACTAAAAATACTTTGTAATTCTTTTGGCTCCACCACTAGGTGGTGGCCTAGTGGTGGAGCCATAATAATGACAAAATTTAGCCATTAAATTATCCGGCTGTCCGTCTGTCTGTCTGTACACCTATATGAGTCAGTCAGTCACATTTATTTATAAAGGACATTTAAAAACAACTGTTGACCAGAGTGCTGTGCAGTTACACCAAAAAAAAAAGACACAAAAATACAAGTAAAAATTCTACATTTAAACAGATTCAAACGCTAAAACAATGAGGTGTTGTTTGAGACATGATTTAAAAACCTAGAGTTTTTGAAGACTTAATGTAAAGTGACAACTTATTCCAAAGCCTAGGTCCTGCAACTGAAAAGGCTCCATCTCCTTTCAATTTTAATCGAGACCTAGGGACAATTAACTGTAAGCTGTGTGATGACTGTGATAGTCTAGAGTACTGTTGTTGGGAAATGAGGTCAGAAATTTAGAAAGGTGCCAAACCATGCAAGCCCTTGTAAACAAACACATTAAACTGGATCCTGTATGAGACTGGAAGCCATTGGAATAAAACTAGTACAGGAGTTATAGAATCACATTTCCTGGTTCCAGTCAAAAGCCTAACAGCAGCATTTTGAACCAGCTGAAGACGTGAGACAGAAGATTGAGTAACTCCCATATAAAGTAGTACTTTGCAGTAGTCAAGTCTAGATGAAATAAAATTATGCATCACAGCCTCCAAATCATTGAAAGTTAAGAATGTTTTTAATTTGGCAATATTCCTAAATTGATAAATGCTGCCCTTGTCCACAGAATTAATTTGACTGTCAAATTTTAAACGTAAATCAAAAATGACACCTAGATTTCTAGCTTGTGGGTGTAAATTGGAGGATAACGGTCCTAGGTTACTATTTACCATAGTAATAGAGTCAGAGGGGGCAAAAACTAAGACTTCCATCTTTGATTTATTCACCTGTTGAAAATTAGCCGCTATCCAACTTTTAATATTAAGACTAGGGATGTCACGATACCAAAATTTAGTAGTCGGCACCAATACCACCAAAAGTACACAATACTCGATACCAAAGTCGATACCACGGTGTGGTTTAAAAAAAAAAATGAAAAATATAAAACTTGAAAATAAAATGAAAAACTCCTGGAGGACATCCTCCTCTGGCTAATACTAGAGAGAGAGATTGATTTTAGTTATCAAACACTGTCTGACAATGACAAATAAAACATTGCTAAGTGCTAATAACAAGTCCTAAACACACACCCCTTATACTCTGAATGCAAGCATTAGTTTAAATTCACTGATAAGGTGGCAGGCCAAAAATATTCATTAAAATCATTAACGTGAATAATTTATTAGTGACATTAGGCTACATTTAGCTCACAGGACACGGGCTGAATGGCGATGCATGGTGGCCCATTAGGAGGTAGTTTATAACATTGCAGTGCGTTAGCATCGTTAACAAATAACTGGCTATCGCTAACATTACATGGAGTTTAACGTTAGCTGGTTTCACGGCCACAATGCCAGCTGCCTCTAACAAACATAATATAGGACCTGTCTTTCAGGTGCTTCGCCAAATTCCAGGTGTTTCCTCGCTTTGTTTGAAATGAACGATAGCATCGGTTGCACACCGGCAACCAACGCTGCCTTTCCTTTCAACGAGCTTTTCTCTCTCTGCCTCTTAACGAGTCGGGGCGGAGCTAAAGCTCTGTAGTTTTTCCTGTGTGCTTGTAGGCATTTTTCTTCTTTACCACTTGTGGACCGACTAAAACACTTGCACGTATTTGCTGCCTCCTTCAGTTCCGGAAGAATTACAACCTCGGTAATTGGTAATTAATAACGGTACCTACGCTGCTGCAGAAAAACAAGTACCGTCACGTTTTAAGAATGTTGGTCTTCAGCTTAACAATGAAAATAACCCCCCAAAGGGAGAATATATAAAGAAAATTAAACGTGTCTAAACTACCTAAAATGGAGCCTTGCGGTACTCCACAAGTGATGGGAGCAGAAGACGTGGAGAAATTCCCAATTTCAACTGAGAAAGTTCTATCCTTCAGATAAGAAACCAACCAATTAAGTGCACTGCCCTGAATTCCAACCAACTGCCATAAACGCTTCAGAAGTATGGTGTGTTCAATTGTATCGAAGGCCACGCTAAGATCTAGCAAAACTAGAATAGCATGCTTCCCTGAGCGTGTGGATTGGAATTCCAGATCTTATGACTTCAGTCTTGTTAATGAAAAACTGTAAGAAATTATCACAAGTAACAGGGGTTGGATCAGAAAAAGAAGTGACTACAGCATGAAATACTGTGTTAATAGTATTAAACAATACTTTTGGACTATGAGCATTTTTGGAAATTAGATCAGAGAGATATTTTGCTCTGGCAGTCTTAACAGTGTGCTGATAATTGAGGATACAGTCCGTCAGAATTTCAAAGGAAACGTTGAAGGTTATCTTCTTTCCACTTCCTCTCAACCTTCCGCCACTCCTTTGTAAGAGCAGGAGCGACATTACTAAGCCAGGGTTGTGCTCTACGTCTAGGTTTCTTAATTCTAAAACAAGCTATAGAATCCAAGATATCGCCGCAGACAGAGTTAAACAGGCAAAAACCATTAGACCCGACACAAGAAGGGGGAGATGCAACAGTACAATTGGAGAAATAAGATAAGCATCAGAAGAATGCTTGGCTCTGTTTGAATTAATAGAATTAACTTGACAATCAGCAGGCCTAATGTTAAGTAAAGGACTAGAGAGAACAGTTTTGAACATCATAAACTTTTGGTCAGAAAGATTCATATTATCTATGTCTACACTGAAAACAAGAAGACCTAATGTTACAATCAGACAAGTGTGTGATCTAGATTGTATGTAGAACTCGGAACAGACTGGGTAAGATTAAAAGCATCAATAAGTTGTAAAAAGTCATTAACCACATGCTTTAATAGTACAGCATATTAAAATCAGCCAAAATCAACGATTGGCACAATAGAGAGACTTAAAAAGACTTATTATAATTGGGTGGTCTGTATATGAGTGCAAAAAGAACTGAACTACATGCATCAACCTTAAGCAATTGCACTTCAAAACTAGGAAAAAACTTTCTACAGTTTAAATGATTTCTGAATATACATACCAGTTATCCTTGGAGTGCTCACAAAGTTACAGTCATTGGTTGATTCTTCGGACAGCGGAACAATTTCACCAGCACTGAGCCACATCTCAGATCTAAAAAGATAGTCCAAATCGTGAGAAGAGAATGAGTCATTAATAATTAAATAATAATGTTTGATAAAGATCTTGCATTAATTAAAGCCATCTTCACTTCTGTATAATCAATTGTACAATGTTGGCATAATTGTAAATTTGGCATCAGAGCATAATTGAAACCTCAGAGATTAGAGGGTTACTCCTCCTCTCCGGACATGCAGACTTACTGGTGCACACAAGACTGGCGTATCTTTGTTCCAGAGAGTGCTGAGAGAAGAACCAGCCATAATGAGGGTTTGAGACTGAGAGTCTCAGATCTGCGAGACCCGAAATCTTGAGGGAATGTAGAAACGTCTCCTTGTTTGGACCAAAACACCAACTCTCATTCTCCAATTTCTGTGACGTTTTCTTTTATAGCGAATACAAACTGGTAGACAACATATGTCCACTGGTAGCCGAGTAAAAAGCGGAGGATCGGGAAACTTCTGTCTCCCGGAACCTCAGCCATAGTGCTATAAAATTAGAGGTACGGATATTATGATGATGATGATGATGATGATGATGATCATATACCAGAACTGAAGCAGCTTTTTGTATAGACAAACACACGATCAGGACAATCATTCACAAGACATGTAACACAGACACTGACCCCGGGCAATGACTTGCCAACATTCACACAGGTGCCATCTTGCCTTAGTGTATCCTATTGAGATTCTCATTAGCATGATCACTCAAGAAATGGTTGAATGTTTGTAGGATTTATATGGAATTATCATTATTACTAGCAGATGAACCGATTAGATTTTGGAATTGATCCAAAAATTGTCAAGGTCACAGCAAGGTCAAATGTCTGAAATGGTTTTTCTTCAGTAGCTTCTTTGAAGTGTATTTTAAGGGTTTTTCTGTCACACAAATTAGTAACAAGAAGGACTAGATATAGTGCAGTGAAAAAATATTTGCTCCCTTAAACTTAGTCTGGTTGTGCCACCTTTAGCAGTAATAACTTCAACCAAATGCTTCTGATAACTGGAGACCAGGCTTTTACAACGCTGTGGTGGAATTTTGGCCCACTCCCCTTTGCAGAACTGCTTTAGTTCAGCCACAGTAGAAGGTTTTCGAGAACGAATTGCCTGTTTAAGGTCCTGCCACAGCATCTCAATGCTTTGACTAGGACATTCCAAAACTTTTAACTTAGCTTTTTTTGGAACCATTCAGAGGTGAAATTACTCCTATGCTTTGGACCATTATATTGCTACATACTCCAGTTGCACTTGAGATTTGACTTAGGGCCTGAAGACCGGACATTCTCCTTTAGCATTTTCTGGTAGAGAGCAGAATTCATGTTTCCCTCAATTATTGCAAGTGGCCCAGGCCCTGAATCAGCAAAGCATCCCCATATCATCACATGATGTTCTTTTTGTAGATTTGTGTTTGGTTTACATCAGATGTAACGGGCCCCCTGTCTTCAAAACAATTCCAATTTTGAATCCACAAAACATTTTCCCAAAAGGTTTGAGTATCATCAATGTGTGTTTTGGCAACATTCAGACAAGCCTTAATTTTGGTCTGGGTTAGCAGTGGTTTTCACTTTGCCACTGTTCCATGGATGCCATTTTTGCCCAGTGTCTTTGTGATAGTGGAGTCATGAGCAGTGACCATTTATTAATGTAAAAAAAGAGGCCTGTAGGTCCTTTGGTAGTATCCTTGGCTCTTTTGTGATTTCCTGGATGAGTAGTTGCTGTGCTCTTGGAGGTATTTTGGAAGGTCTGCCACTTCTGGGAAGGTTCATTACTGTGCTGAGTTTTTTTTTCTATTTGGAGATAATGGCTCTCACTTTGGTTCTTGTGCTTTATGGACAGAAACTTTGGCTTTATGTAAATGTTTATGCTTAGAGTCTACAGTATAGATCTTTTCTAGAATAAACAGTAAATATCATATTTTAAATCTGATTTTCATGTACTTATTTATTGTTGTACTTCACTGAGGTCCATAATTTTGGTTATTTTGTAGGGCCCTATAGATTATATTTTCACAGAATTGCAGAATTATGGAAAATTCATAAGTCATCCAGAATTTTTGTTTTGTTTTAACATGGGAATTGAACACAGGGGGTGACAGATTATAGTAAAACAATTTCTCTTTCTCCTTTAGGCTGAGGCGCGGCTGGTAGCTAAGAGGGCTGCCAGGGCAGAGGCTCGTGAGATCCGCATGAAGGAGCTGGAGAGACAACAAAAAGAGGTGAAAACTGATTAATATTATACTCATGCAATCAGCAATAACATCCAGTTACTGTCAGTTTTCACTTACAAATCATTGTGTACTTATTGCATAGAAGTACTGTTTCTGATCATGCATGATTTGTTTCTGTGGTATATTTTCTAAATTCAACCTAATTAAAATCTTAATTAAATTCAGGCCCAATTTAAAATGTGAATTTCATCTTTAAAAATTCTGTAAGTTTCCATTCATAGTAATATAATCTGTGAGGAAATAGATGGTTACTGCCTTGCCAGGGTTGTTTCTCCCTCAGGTTGAACAGTTTATTTATCTGGCTATATTGACTGGTTTTATCACAGTATTTTAATGTTGGGTTTGTTTGTTTTTGTTGTTCAGGCATTTCATAGTATCAAGTTAGCCCTTGTGAAGGTCATTGAGTCATTCCTTGGCTGTGATTCAAAGGTTTTACCGAATTGACCTGCCCATTGAACAGTTAGAGCTGCAACAACTAATCGATAATTGATTATGAAAATCGTTGTCAACGAATCTCTCTATCGATTAGTTGGTCTGCGTGCGGCACGGGGTGCATTTACTCACTACGTTACTTCTGTTCCGAAAACACGCTTCAGAGAGTAAATACTGAAGTTGTGTCCCAAATGAAGTACTGTATACTTACACTATGTACTGTATACTCTACCGTATAGTGTGTGCATTTTAGAAAGGTAATATCTCAAATGTATCACTAGCGTTTTTTTACTAACCAGAAGTATAAGCCGCTTCCTAGTCGACAGCGCATGACGTCATACGCACGTAATGTGCCGCTGCTAGCTTTAGCCTAATACTCAGTCATAGACAATGACTTTCTTCAGTTTACTGTTTATATCAATGTTAGCTTTTATTCCCAACATGACCTCCGTCTCCATCAGACGGAGGAAAAATCAAGTGACAAAAGAAAGTCCCCTAAGTCAGGGGTGCATTTTATATTAAACACCGTGGAGATCAAACAGTAGCTGCGTTTACATGGACAACAATAATCCACTCTTAATCCGATTAAGACCATACTCTAATTAAGAAACTACCATGTAAACAGCAATTTTTACTTACCTTAATCTAATTACATAATCGAAGTAAGCAATAATCTAATTAAGACAGTTGGAGTACTCCTGTTTTAGTCGCATTATGGACGTGTAATAGTGACATGTACATGGACACGATCACACACGGCAGTTTTACGTTTTACGGCGAACAAGAGAGTTCGGCTGTGTTCCAAATCGCATACTTTCCTACTATAGGCCTGTAGTGGGGAAAAATACATGTATCTCAGTTACTATATAGACGGTAACTATGCGATTTGGGACACACCCAAGCTGTTGTCTATTAGCACGTATAGCATGACAAATAATTAACTGCACTTAAAGCGTTCATAAAAAAAAAAAAAAAAAAAAAACACTCAAAACTGTATATGGTACCATAACGGAGACGAACTGTATGTTGATACGTGAAATTCTGGAGGGACGTCGGACGGCGTGGCGCGGTGATGTAATGACACGGGCTGTTAATCTAATTATGTTCTAAAACATGTAAAACGGGAACATGACAGCAGTATTCTAAAAGCAACTCATGTAAACACCTTAATCATTTTATTATCTTACTCAGATTAAGGTCAATAATTAGATTACTGCTGTCCATGTAAACGTAGTCAGTGATGCACAAGCACAAAGTTATGTTTATATCCAAAATGCTCCACTGTGAGTAAGGGGCAGGGGAAACTGGTGCAAGCTGCTTAAAAGGTTTAGTTTAATTCCAGTTTGTCATTATATGTTGTATTTGCACGCTTGCAGTGTAAATTCTGTAGTTTATTATAAAGGAATTGATGCATTAGTAATGAGAACGTGTCTTATTTATTTTAGTTTATATATATATATATATATATATATATATATATATATATATATATATATATATATATATATATATATATATATATATATATGACCCTTTGCTACAATGTAAAGTAGTGAGTGTACAGCTTGTAGAACAGTGTAAATTTGCTGTCCCCTCAAAATAAATCGCACAGCCATTAATTTTTAAACCGCTGGCAACAAAAGTGAGTACACCCCTAAGTGAAAATGTCTCAATTGGGCCCAAACTGTCAATATTTTGTATGGCCACCATTTATTTTCCAGCACTCCCTTAACCCTCTTGGGCATGGAGTTCACTAGAGCTTCACAGGTTGCCACTGGAGACCCCCCCCCCCGACATCACGGCGCTGGTGTATGTTAGAGGCCTTGTGCTTCTCCACCTTCCGTTTGAGGATGCCCCACATATGCTCAATAGGATTTAAATCTGGAGACATGCTTGGCCAGTCCATCACCTTCACCCTCAGCTTCTTTAGCAAGGCAGTGGTCATCTTGGAGGTGTGTTTGGGGTCATTATCATGCTGGAATACTGCCCTGTGGCCCAGTCTTCGAAGGGAGGGGATTATGCTCTGCTTCAGTATGTCACAGTACATGTTGGCATTCATGGTTCCCTCAATGAACTGTAGCTCCCCAGTGCCGGCAGCACTCATGCAGCCCCAGACCATGACACTCTCACCACCATGCTTGACTGTAGGCAAGACACACTTGTCTTTGTACTCCTCACCTGGTTGCTGCCACACACGCTTGACACCATCTGAACCAAATAAGTTTATCTTGGACTTGTCAGACCACAGGACATGGTTCCAGTAATCCATGTCCTTAGTCTGTTTGTCTTCAGCAAACTGTTTGCGGGCTTTCTTGTGCATCATGTTTAGAAGAGGCTTCCTTCTGGGACGACAGCCATGCAGACCAATTTGATGCAGTGTGTGGCGTATGGTCTGTGCACTGACGGGCTGACCCCCCACCCCTTCAACCTCTGCAGCAATGCTGGCAGCACTCATACGTCTATTTCCCAAAGATGCTGAGCATGTGCACTCAACTTCTTTAGTCGACCATGGTGAGGCCTGTTCGGAGTGGAACCTGTCCTGTTAAACTGCTGTATGGTCTTGGCCACCGTGCTGCAGCTCAGTGTCAGGGTCTTTGCAAACTTCTTATAGCCTAGGCCATCTTTATATAGAGCAACAATTCTTTTTTTCAGATCCTCAGAGAGTTCTTTGCCATGAGGTGCCATGTTGAACTTCCAGTGACCAGTATGAGGGAGTGTGAGAGTGATGACACCAAATTTAACACACCTGCTCCCCATTCACACCTGAGACCTTGTAACACTAACAAGTCACATGACACTCGGAAGGGAAAATGGCTAATTGGGCCCAATTTGGGCATTTTCACTTAGGGGTGTACTTACTTTTGTTGCCAGTGGTTTAGACATTAATGGCTGTGTGAGTTATTTTGAGGGGACAGCAAATTTACACTGTTATACAAGCTGTACACTCAATACTTTACATTGTAGCAAAGGGTCATTTCTTCAGTGTTGTCACATGAAAAGATATAATCAAATATTTACAAAAATGTGAGGGGTGTACTCACTTTAGTGAGATACTGTGTGTGTGTGTGTGTGTGTGTGTGTGTGTGTGTGTGTGTGTGTGTGTGTGTGTGTGTGTATGTCTTAGTATTTCTGCTTTATTTTTTATGGATGAACAAAACCCACTGAATTAAACTACAGTCCTAAATTAATAATATATATTCTGGTGTGTGTGTGTGTGTTTGTATTGGGTTCTTTTCTGTTTTGGACAAAGAGTTGTGTAAAGTTTTAGTCTGAAGTTTATATTTGTAACACTCAGTTTGTGGATTTTATTTTAAATAAACAAAACAAATGGTACTGAAAGTCTGCCCCCCCCCCCCCCCATCTGATCACTTGAAAAAAAAAATGGAGCATTGCATTAGCACATAATTTGCTTATTACCTATTTCAGACACAGAATATTTTTTTACTTTTATCATGTGACCATTTTTTAGATTTATAATCTGTCACCTGTGGAGAGTTTGAGAAGTTTATTTTAATTTTGGAGAATTTGAACTCGGAAAGACTATTTGAATTATGAACTATGCCAGAAATCTTGGAATAGTTTTGTAGTTGGATCCCAATGTGAAAATCTAATTTGACAGGTGAGCTGTTTCTTATTTATTCATTATTTAATTATTTAATATGAGTACACTTTGTATAAGCCACTGTTAGTGAGTCACTTCAACTTACGGCTAGGGCAGAGCAGTATGGAGTTATTCTATGGCAGCTCAGCCAGATGTAGTTGCACCATGATCTCAGAATTTGTGAAAACTTTTTCTGTATACGGTTTGGTACAAAGAACTAATAAATCTTAAATATTTTTGTGATCTGACCATCGCTTTTTGAAATGTGATGAAAATAACGATGTTAATTTTTGAACAAATTAGGCTTTCTTCGGTTTATGGTGGCTTCATTTTAAAAGATCTTAGTGTACTTCTAAGATAGTCTATCTCACAGCAAGACTTTCTGCCTTTTTAAAAAAATATTTTTTATTTAAAAATAAAGTTTATATGTGAAATTCTCATTGCATTCAAACCAGAGGACTATAAAAGCGATTTGAAAGTATGGTTACTGGCTCTAAAGACAGATCCTGAAGACAACAGTAACTGAGTAAGAGTGGTATGAGTAAGAGTAAAATGAGTAAGAGTGGTATGAATGCTGAGGTAAGACAGCTAATCCATACACTGCCTATATATAGAAGCTCCATGCCCAGAAAAAAGAAGCTGAACCTTCTGGTAGGTGAACCAGCTGTCCGTTAGCACATACTTGTCTCCGCCCATTTAACTACTAGTAAGATGGCTAGTAAGGTTGCTAACACAACGGCAAGTAATCATGAAACATTGCTTGTTAACAGTATGTTGTTAACCAAGTTATTTGGCTCAATGTAATTTTGAAAGACCTACAGTTTCTCTCTGTTTGCCTCCTGTTGCTCTTATCACTGGTGCATTGTTCTTCTACATATTCTGGCTTGAACATGTATGGCTGGATGTCACTGTGTAACATGCACAAAAAAAATCCTCATCTGTTGAGTAATTTCTGTAACTTGAATAATCTGTTCTCTCCACCATAATAATTTACTTATACAATGTTAAAGTACAGCTGCAAGTCTTCTGTATGTCAGTTTTGCACATCGTGATCTTTTTGTTCATTATTTTTAGGGGAAATTGGTTTTAGTTTTTCAGTTTAAAAAAATATTACGCATCTGCCAACATTTTGTTTTAGCAAATAATCAGATTTAAATATAATAGATTTTCTCCAAATAAAGTGCAAGTGCCTACAGTCTATATAAATGTGATTATTTTTTTTTATTTTTATTTTTTTCCTCCCCCTTTCCAATGCTTGATTTTTTTTTTTTTTTTTTTTTTTTTTTTTTTTTTTTAGTATCGGGTCTTTGGTTTGGTTTTTGAGAATTAGTTGGGCTGAAACCTCGTAACCCTGGTCCACGATATTAGCTCTTCTGGGTTAGGAAACGCAGCTTCTGTATTGAACTCGGTTGCACAATGGTACATATAAATCCACTCAAATGAGCTGCTAGACTGTACACTGGATGACCGTCAATTGTCGATTCTCAGCTGCCTATTACAGGGATACTCTAAAAATTCACTATATAGTAGCCTATTGCATATGTCAAATGTGATAGACCCCTACCTAATTTTTTTGATGTTAAATTATTAATGTGTTTCTGTCCCACCAAATACTGTGGTCACGAGCCTCTGCTGTAGATTGGTCAGGTAAACAAAAATCGTCCTATTCAGGCTTCTCATTCTGAAAATCACAGACAGTTTTTAGGTTACCTTATTTTATTTTTTTTGTCTGACGTTAACATTTTTTAAACCAAAGAGGCTCTTGTCAGAAAAAATGTCAATGCTCTTTTTTTTCTCTCTGTTTCATGTTGCTTTGGCTTTCCTGCTCACCTTCCAATCCTGCTTTTCTGATGTTCCTTTTGTCTATCTCTTCTGTAGATTTATCAGGTCCAGAAGGTAGGACCCTTGCTTTCTATATGGTCCAACTCCAGAAATATTGGCACCCTTTATGGAAATGAGCAAAAATTAATAACACATGGAATAGACTTTAATGGTATTTTAGCTGCTTGTGTGTTTCATATCATTACTTGACATCCACCACTTTGTGTTGAGGGTTTCTCTCTGTAGGGATAAATTGCTAATTATTGTGTGCAGCCTTATATTTGGTCAAAGCAACAGTTCTTGTAGAATAAAAACAAAAGTTAATAGTAAAGATGATTTGTTATTATTGTTGTTAACATTTTTGTTATTGTTAAATCAACCATTTACAAGAAAATAAAGTTCTTTTGAATATTTTTTAAAACATTTAAATAGTTTCTCCAGTTATTTTTAGTGGAACATTTGGATCATTGTGTGTTTATATAATCTGTTGCTCATACTCTTGCAATGTGCCAATAAATCTGGAGAAGATCTGCATCTGCAGCATGATTTTGATATTTGGCTAGTTTTAATGGTGCACTCTATAAATATCATGCATACAGTCATGGGAAAAGAAAGTGTTTTTATTCATCAGAGCCTAAATGACAATTGTGTGGTCCTCACCAACTTCTATAAACAAACAAATAACATCAGGTGACAACAAAAAACACAACAGATTTCAATATGTACTCATTTTCTTTCACAAAAATTAAACCAACATTCAGAAACCAGGTGGGAAAAAAATTAATACATCCTCTAATTTAGTAACAATAGAACCACCTTTAGCAACAATAAAAGTGGTGTCTCTGGGTTAAGGCTCTGGGTTACTGATCAGAAGGTCAAGGGTTCAAGCCCCAGCACTGCCAAGATGCCACTGTTGGACCCTTGAGCAAGGCCCTTAACCCTCTACGCTTTGACCCCAGCATCCTAACAAGATGGGATATGCAAAGAAAAAGACTTCACTATACTGTAATGTACTTTATATGTGACAAAGGCTTCTTCTAGGAGGAGTTAATTAGTTTCTCACATCATTTTTGGCCCACTCTTCTTTACATCATTGCTTCATTTCATTGATGTTTGAGGGTATTTTTTTATGCACAGCTCTCTTAAGATCCCACCACAGCATCTCAATGGGGTTGAGGTCTGAACATTGACTTGGCCATTCCAACACTTTTAACCATTCAGATGTCCAATTGCTGGTGTGCTTGGGATCATTGTCCTGCATGACCCAGTTTCAGTCCACCATAAGCTGATGGACAGATGGCCTCATAGTTGTCTCAGGAATATTCTGGTATAAAATTAATTGTTGTCTCAGTGACTGCAAGTTTTCCAGGTCTTGTGGCTGCAAAACAAGACCAAATTATCATGAATGCGTGTGCAGCCATTTTTAATTGTAGCGCCCAGGGTTGTCAAAAGTACCGGTACTTTGGTACCAAGTCGGTACTAAAAAGAAAAAAAGTTGACGGTACTGACGTGCTGCCTGACTGGTGGTGAGTCTGGAACTTTTCATGGGTGGACCCTGCAACAAGAAGAGCCAAAGCAGCAGCAGCAGCTCCCTGGTTACCATGGCTGCATCTGAAACGGCATACTTACCTACTATATAGTACGCGAAATACATGTATTTCTCGGACGCTTGTTTTCCGCTTTTGGTGCAGTTGCTGCTAAGTGTGTAAAAGCCGTGCCCCTAAAATTGATGTGCAGATAGATTAACTGTGTTTTCAGGAAGAGCGGTTGCTTACCCGCAGTATTTATTCAAGCAGGTGAGTTTAAAATGATGGTAGCGGTTGCATTATGAATGTTGTAGCATAGTTTAATTCCAGTGTATTATTGCAAGAAAACATGCTAGTTTTTGCTTACTTAATGTTAGCATACGCGCGTTTAATGCTAATGTGGTCAGGAGTCCTTATTAACCATTTAATGCTTTAATTTTTATTGGGGTAAAATAAATGAGAGGACATGATTGGGTTTACTAATTGTACATACCAGAGGTTTTTGATGATTGATATATCTGAAATTTATGTGTTTATGTGTAAAATAATAGATGTGTGGCTAGTACTGTTTATGTTTCTATATCAGTGAGTCAGAAAAAACATTTCTACTCTTGTCTGGATTATTCCAGTAATTGTGGCATGAGGAAGGGTATACTTATTCCCCCTGCCCCCTGGTTTCTGAATGTTGCTTTACATTTTGGGGGGAAATAAATTCTTTGTTTTTTTGTGTCACCTGATTTGATTTGTTTTTATAGAAGTTGATGAGAACCACACAATTGTTATTTAGGCCCTGATAAATAAAAACATAGAATTTAAAAAAGGTGTACCTCTTTTTCACTTAACTGTAAATATACACAGCATCAGAAGCCTTCAGTTTTGTATTACGCACAAGATTTTTTTTTTTTTTCTGCCTCAACCTTTTTTGATTTTTCCCTCGCTTTGTGTTCTGTCCTTTATTGCCATGTTCACTCTTTCCTCAGAAATACTATGGACTGGAGAACCTGGACAACAAATGGGGGGACATTGAGCAGTGGATGGTATTACTAGATTTAGTTTGTGTCCAGAGCAGCTCTGGCAGGTTTAAAAAAAAAAAAAGAAATAGTGGCTTGATGAGGCTTCAGAATAACAGCACTTACATTATGATATAAACTAACACATTTTTATAATTATATGTTTATAAATAGGGATCCTCCAATCGATCGTCGCCAGTCGCACTTTGATGACGTAAAACATGTGAGGGCCTGTTAAATTTTTCATTGTAAATTGAATATTTGTTGTGCTTTTTTATTTGATTTTCAGTTAAAATAACAATCTACAATATTTCTGTAAGTAGTATTACCAAGGCAACATCTGTGGTATTATCTGGGGGGGGGGGTTAAAAGTGACTGAGAGAAAGCTTACATATCACTTATATAAAGCTTGAACGATCGTGATCGGTATTGGCCAAGAACAAGAAATTGGTATCAGCTGCAAAAATCCTGATTGGAGCATCCCTATTTAGTGTAGCACATAGTGCTACAAAAATCTAGATCCATTACAAAGAGCGCATTTCCTTTTCATCATTTAATACCATTTTGTACCACCAGTGTGTTTTAATGACTGATGGGTGTAAGAACACAGAAGTTCAAAGATGAGGGTATGGTCAGGTAAACAGGATGAAGACAGGTGTAACTGCAGAACAAGCTTTTATTAGGAGAGGCAGGCAGACAAACGTGATGGAAAGTCAAAATTGAAAACCAGGCAGTGGTCAGGCCATCAACAAATGGGCAAAAATAGACAAAGCCAGAATCACAAAAACATGAAACAATGAACAAACAGCTTGGTAAGAACTTTGTAAAAACAGTGAAACAATACAAAGACACAACTAATTAAAAGGAGTAACAGTGAGAGAAAAGTGAGACTTTTAGGGCTCTGGGTTACTGATCAGAAGGTCGCGAGTTCAAGCCCCAGCACTGCCAGGCTGCCACTGTTGGGCCCTTGAGCAAGGCCCTTAACCCTCTCTGCTCCCGGGGCGCTTACCAGTTAAAAGAAATATGTGACATATCAAGTATGGTGTGCAAATGGGACTTGTTGTTGTAAGCAGTTATTGTTAGCTTTTACAATTGACATTACATTTAGGTTGTAGCATCAGGTGCATAGATTTTTGGACAAAGTAATCGTTATTTTTGATGTCTACCACCGTGTAATTGGACCGCACACTCCATTTTAAAGGACCAAAAGCAACTGGACAATTGCAAAACTGAAGGCAAGATGCCCCAATTGCAAGCAGGATGTGAAGACAACTGCAGTAAAGGACTGGCATAGCATCACCTGGGAAGAAATCCAATATCTGGTGATGTCTGTAGGTTCTAGACTTCAGGCATTTATTGACCTCGGATGATTGACGATTCAATTTATGATTGTTAGTGTGTCCAATTCCTTTTGGCTCCTTAAAAAGGGGGAGACCACCTATAAAAAGTGCCAGACTTCCTTTGCTGCAATTCCTACACTGTTCACCCGATCTCGATGTAAACACCCTCAAATTAGAGCTGACAGTCTGAACTTTGGGATCAAAAACATTTATATAGCTTCAATTTCAATATAATTTAGGAGACAGTTAAAATAACAATAACTTTGTCCGTGTTTGAATTTTTTATGGACCTGACTATTTGTTTTACCATGTTACAAAAATGCATGCTGTAAATTGTGGTGACTTTCTCTTTGCATTTCCTTTACTCTTTGCTTTTTCTCCCTCTACTCTTTCCTTCTTTTTGGTCCTAACAGGAGGATAGTGAGCGGTATACACGCCACTCACAGAGACATGTTTCGGTTTGTATATTCTTCTCTTC
Source organism: Ictalurus punctatus (assembly GCF_001660625.3). Lineage (NCBI taxonomy): Eukaryota > Metazoa > Chordata > Actinopteri > Siluriformes > Ictaluridae > Ictalurus > Ictalurus punctatus. The sequence continues at coordinate 9,053,222 of NC_030421.2, read as the reverse complement.
TTTTTCTTCACCTGCTGATCCTTTCTAATTGTGCTTTCTGTCCTTTTTATGTTACCCTGGCTCTTCTCATACCAGGCTAGCAAATCCTTTAGAAGACCATAAGCAATGCTTACTGCAGCAGCACAAACTAATATTTGTTTGAAAGCCATACCTTTTTATATGACATCTTTACATGATAGATTTTTTTAATCATAATGAATAATATTAGGTTCCTGTGGTTATGATGCATAATGCCAATTTTAGCATTATGAACACTTTATATGACCATAAGTTCATGAACTCAGGGTCTGACAGTAACATGCAGTAGATCTGTGGATTAATAGAACTTGATATTCAGCCTGCAATGTGCAGCCATATTATATACAAAAATACCCACAAAATATTGGATTAAGATCATCTAAAATTTTAACATGACCTTTTCTTCTGTTTTTGACCTGTGTATCTTTCCAGGTGTCAGATGATGAAGAATGTATGTCAGTGGGGAGCAGGAGCAGTGTGCGGGTGAGTGGACAGGGTTTTTTTTCTTCCCTCCTCTCTCTGTTTTTTAAATTTATTTTTATTTATTTTTTTTAAATGCATGTACACTATAGATGTTTCAGCTTTTATCGTGTTTCATTCACAGACACCTATATCACACCATTCATAGAGGTGCACATTGCCATTTGCCCTGCCAAATTATAAATACTGTCATATGAATGGAATGACACGTACTGTATGTTGGAAATTTGCCTGAACAAATTATTTAAAAATATGTGCATGTGAGTAGTGGTCATTTTGTGGACCTGTGGGTTGTGAGGATTCTATTATGATTGACTGTTTGGCGGTTGTATGTTTGGGCATAAAAGCGATTTGTGATGATGCTGATGGTCCTGTTTCTCTGTATAGTTGGATTTGGATTCAGTTGGTGCACAGGCTGGGGTAAGAATTATGTGAATGCAGTCTGTCTGATAATGAGGATTTTAGGCTTATCTGTAACTGACTGCCTCTCTGCTGGTGGTTCTCAACTGCAGCCCTGACTATTTTATTGCTACCCCTGCTCTAACACACGTTATATAACTAAACAGCTAAATTTCAGGCCATCCTTACATTCTTGGGTGTGTTCAGACAAGGAAAGCACAAACATGCTTACGGGCAGGGATTCTCCATGTGCCTAGCTGAGAAGCACTGCTATAAATGCCAATATAAATATGACTACATATTGAAGGCTAAATGGTTACAGTGTAACCTGGATGTAGCACCAGTTTGCCATATTCTAATATATTTCTACATGTTTTTCCTCACAATCAATCCTATGTAGCTATCCCATACATTGTATTCACATTCTCACAAGAGCACAAAGAAGAAGAAAAAGAGGACAAAGCACTCTTCAGATATTGTATGTTAACAACACTGGAGAGACTGATTCAAAACATTTTTGAGCATATTTACATTTAAAACTGGTGGGAAAAGCATTAATGTTGCATGTTCCTTTGTGCCATTATTTTTCCCCAACAGAGTAATGGCTACAACAATGGTTACAGCACAATTTCCAGTCGGGTTAGTATCACCACTAACCATGTGCTGGAAGGACTTTTGTATGGTATAGGATACTAAATTTTTATTTAATATACACTTACAATTACAGTGGCTTATCCGTTGACTAATTTGCCCTCAATACTCCTGTTACTTATACATGAGTTGAGTCTCTGTGTATGTTCTTAATAGCATGGGTGAGTTGTATATTGCAGTTGGATTTTTTAATAATTAATCATACTCTAATTAAGCACCAAAAACTAACCTTAATTATCCTTTAATAATGTAAAAGACTGCTGTTAGATCAAGTTTATGTTCAAACCTATGCCTTTAAACCTGCTTCAGTTTGGATGAGATTGGAGAGACACTTGTAGAGGCATCTTGGCTGACTGCAGAACATTTTATGTTCTTTCATGTTCTTAATACAGATGCATTTAAAAAAAAAAAAAAGAATATCTTGGAAAAGTTCATTTTTACCCCCATAATTTAATAAAAAATAAAAGTGGAACTTTAATATATTCTAGATTAATTACACGTTAAGTGAAATTTAAAGTTTTTTTTAATCTTGATGATTACAGCTTATAGCTCATCGAAATCAAAAATCCAGTATCTCAAAATATTATAATAAAGAATTTATAATACAGAAAATTATGTTAATTTATGCACTCAATACTTGGTCAGGGCTCCTTTTGCAAGAATTACTGCATCAATGCATGAAATGCAATGGTATAGAGGTAAATAGCCTGTGGCACTGCTGAGGTGTTATGGAAGCCCCAGTTGCTTTGATAGCGGCCTTCAGCTCATCTGTATTTTTGGGTCTGGTGTGTCTCATTTTCCTCTTGACAATACCGGGTTAGCGAGTTGGCTGGCCAATCAAGCACAGTAATACCATAGTCAGCAAACTAGTTACTAGTAGTTTTGATACTGTGAGCAGGTGCCAAGTCCTGCTGGAAAAGGAAATCAATAATCTCCATAAAGCTTGTCAGTAGATGGAAGCATGAAGTTCTCTAAAATCTAATGGTAGACACTGCATTGACTCTCGCTACATTGACTCTGCATTGACTCTCGAACACCAGCAGATGTCATGGCACCCCAAATCATCACTGACTGTGGAAACTTCACACTGCAACTTGGATTCTGTGCCTCTCCACTCTTCCTCCAGACTCTGGGACCTTGATTTCCAAATGAAATGCAACTTTTACTTTCATCTTCCCCATGATTGTGGTTGTGTACTGAACCAGACTGAGAGATTAAAGGCTCAGGAAACTGCAGGTATTTTGAGTTAATTAGCTGATTAGAGTGCTTCTCAGGTCGACATTTCTGTATTATAAATTCTTTATTGTAATATTTTGAGATACTGGATTTTTGATTTCCGTGAGCTGTAAGTCGTAATCTTCAAGATTAAAACAAACAAACAAAAAAAAAAAGGCTTGAAATATTTCACTTAATGTGTAATGAATCTAGAATATGTGAAAGTTCGACTTTTTAAATTCAATTACAGAAAAAATTAACAATATTCAACAATATTCAAATTTTTTTTTAGATGCACCTGTATGTGGACTAAGAATAAAGGCGAAGTGTATGTGGACTTTCCTCTTTTATAAGACCACGTGTTTTTAGTAGGGTTCCAGAAACTGGGATGGTCATTGCAAATCTTCAATAAAATATATGAATGAGAATTCTAAATGTATGTTAGTAAACATTTAATAGGAGTGTGCTATATTGCAGCTTGAATCGATCTAGTTGTACCTTTTACGTTAATCACTGCAAAATCGGTTTAATTTAACAGTATGTAATCCACCACAGTCTAGAATTTTACATTTTGTAAATGTTGTAACTTAATGCCGCTACAGGGTACCAATTCGAGGTTATGAGTCTGTAAAGTGTGTGCAAGATATAAGTTATTTTATATTTTAAATTGTAAAAAAAAGCCAATTTGCTGTGTTCTTCAGTAAAGAGAACATGACCTTTATTTGAATTAAAAGTTAATTTAGTATGCATTTGCTATGTCATAGACTACTTTAAGCAGTGTAGCTCATAACTTTGGCCTTTTAAAATCATCCAATAAAATAAGAAATGTGATTAAAATGCTGTCTCGTCCTATCTCCTCAGATAAAAAAAAATAACCCTATTAATGGTCTAGGCACAACAGTATTAATTAATTAGTTGTTATATTTGTGTATTTAGAATTGTCTTCAAATGCTCTCATGTGGCATTCCATAGATGTTTTGAGAGCACTTACAATGGCCACAAAATTTTAATGTGACATTTTGGAGTTACGTCAAACTAGGGCTGTACAATTAATCGAATATCGATCTCGATTACGATTTTGATTGCCCACGATTACATGAACATGATTGCTTGCGTTATTGACATTTAAAGTTCGTCCTCCGCTCATAGAAAACTCTGCTGCAGATCAAATCAATCGCTAATAATCAGCCAAAGAGTGTGTTTGTGTATGTTTTCTCTCTGTTCTCATATGTTTCTCTCATTCTTATTAGGGATCTTTATATGAAAACAGTCTCTGCAGTAACTCTCTGCGCTCCAGTACCCGTACTGTAAGAAAGATATCTTTTCCTTGTGTGAAAACTAACAGTGCTTGTTTTGCAAAAAAAAAAAAAAATCATTATTTTGCATCAATTGACATCATGTAAGGATTATAACTATTGGGGGGAATGCTTTTATAGGAAAATTATGCCCAACGGGGTCATGTGATAAGACCTGACTCAAGGTTGAATTACCACCCTGAAGTTGATTTTACTGTAACAGCACATTCCATCACGTTATTCCTCTTATAGCACAGTGATTTGCCAATGATTAAAATTTTTCATTTATTAATGAATGACTTTCTACCCATTTGTTGTTATATTTAATGTTAATGAATATCTGCAAACCAAGTTAGTTCCAATTATCACTTATTGCAGCTATGAAGAGTCGTTCAGACACCAGCCACTCTTTTAAGTCTCTGTCTTAAAGTTTATAAAACAGAAAAATGCAGCTTGTCATGTTTCCTAGAAGCCACACGCAAAGTCCTCTGTCCTGAAGAATCTCTCAGAAAAGTTACTGGCTGTTACAAAGCACTGCCATTCAAGACTCCTTCAATAAATGGTACATAAATGAGTCTTCACAGTATCAATTATTACATGTTTTTCTTTGTTAAATGAGAGCATTTTTTAAATCTGTTTTTATTACATTTGGAGTATGTGCAGCATCCTCCATACAAGTCCCTGTGAATAAGCTGTTACTATAAGAACAATAATGTATTACAATGAGTAGCTGGAACTACTGTCAGAGCTGTGCTGTAAAAAAAAAAAAAAAAAAAAAAAAAAAAAAAAAAAAAATTTTGAATGTGCTTTCTGTTTCGAGAATTCATTAGTACTGCGGTATAAAGAAAATTAATCAACACCTTCTAGCCAATCAGATTTGGGAATTCAGCATGACAATTTAACGTTCAACATTATATGGACAAAAATTTGTGGACACCCGAACATCAGACCCATATGTCATTTTTCTGTTGCCTCAAAGTTGGAAGCACACAATAGTCTAGAATGTATTTGTAGATTTTCCGTCACTGGAGACCCAAACCTGTTCCAGCATGACAATGCACCGTGCACAAAGCAAGCTCCAGTTTGCCAAGGTTGGAGTGGAGAACTCGAGTGTGCTGCACAGAACCCTGACTTCAACCCCACTGAAAACCTTTGGGATGAACTGGAACGCAGACTGCACCCCAGACCTCCTCACCAAATATCACTGCCTGACCTCATTAATGCTCTTTTATCGGAATGAACACACCCCCACACCCATGCTCCAAAATATAGCGGCAAGCCTTCCCAGAAGAGTGCAGCTTCTTATAACAGCAAGGGGGACTAAATCTGGAATGGTATGTTCAACAAGGACATATGGGTCTGATGGTCGGGTATCCAGAAACTTTTGCCCATGTGTGCATGTATTCTTGCCATTGCAATATTACATTAAAAATGTGAGCATGTGTGTGTCATTGTGTTAATGTCACCCTTTATTTGTTAGCTTTAATCAGTTTAATCCATTAAATTGTTTTCTATTTTTAAATGTTTCCAGAGTAGGGATGCACCATTTCATTTTCCCTCTAATACTCCGAGTAAGAATCAGCTTTTCGGCTGATGCAGATTTGAAACCAGCTTCCCTGCTCTTTGCCAGCTTCTGTTCATGATCTGGGCAATATGACTATCAATATCATAAATTATTTTAGAATATGCTTTCTGAGATTGGTATTGTGATAGCTTTTTCTAATGTTTTCTAAATAACAATTTGAAACTGATTGGAAACCGCTAATTTGATGTTAAAATTCTGGACTCTGTTGGATCGGTGCATCTCGATGAGGAGAAATCACCATTTATCAAAATGCTGCATTTGACCCAAGTAACCCTAGCCTTATTTTTGGTCTCAGTATATGAAGTGTGTGCATGTGTTCACGTTTCCCTAGTTGTCTGAGTATAGTGGCCATTTGGGCTCAAGCTCCAGAACCTCATCCAGGGCGAGTTCCAGATGTGCAAGCCCAGTGGTGAGCTTCCATTTCAGTCAGAGTGTCACTCATCTTCTAGTCTTGCTTGCTTGTTTGTATTGTTTGCACCTCATTTAGGCATCAGAGTTTATGGTGAAACTTATTCTAGCATTTAGTGTGACATTTGTATAATTGTTTCCATTCTGAGGACCGAATAGGAGGCTGACCTCACTAAGGAGATGCCTCCAATTTAGTGTACTATTGGTAGCAATAACCATTAAAGAATTAAAGGATTCACTTTTTATTTTGCCATATACGTAGATCCTCACCATAAAGCGGCACCCCTGACTGTGTAACGAGCACTTAGGATATGCCATCTAGTTAACACTATCCTGAATAAGCTAATGTTATTGCTTTAAGAAGTGAACTAACATTAGCCATATTAGCTGTGCGAGGATCTCACGAGCTCCCAAGCTGCATTTCTTAACCGCATCTAGCTAGCTATTTTACCCATCATGCTATGTTCTCGACAACTGTTATGTTTATTATTATATTAATAATAATAATAATAAACTTTATTTTTATATAGCGCCTTTAAAGCGCCTTTTCAAGGCACAATGAGAAAATACCAAGAACATAAAAAAATACACAAATAAAAACAGAAAACATACAAAATCAAAAAACAGGCTTGAATACAAAATTGGTTAAAACCATTATGAAAAACTAACCTATAAAAGTTAGTTTTTAGGTTAGATTTAAAAAAAAATGATCAAATTCGGTGCATCTCTAATATGAGCAGGGTGTGCATTCCAGAGTCTAGGAGCATAGGACGAGAAAGCCCTGTCTCCTACAGATAGCAACGGTGTCTGTGGGACAGCCAGTAAACCAGTTCGAGAGGAGCGCAAATGATGCTTGGGAGTATATAAAGTTAATAGTGCAGACAGATACTTATGTGAGCATAAGGATTTTAAAATCAACATGAAACCTGACTGGGAGCCAGTGCAAGGACTTCAGTATTGGAGTGATGTGTTCATTTCTCCTGATACCAGCCAGGATCCTAGCAACAGAATTTTGCATAATCACAGTTTTATCCCATTAGTAGCAAATTTGAGTTAGCTAGCTGACATTGACTTGCCCTCCCTAAAATTACAGAACTCATTCTTCTGATAAAATACCCAGGGATCCTTTTCCCCAAGCAGCTGTGAAGAACCGCTTGGCTTCTGTGCTCTTAAATGCTTTGAGTCACTCTATAGGGAGAGGGTTGTACATGAGATAAATATGTATGTCAGGAAAATGCAAACTTGGTAAGTTTTCTGCCAGTTTAATTGGAATCAGCGGTTTGGGGGAATGTACATATGGATCACTGCTTATTTAACTCACTTTGTTTTATTCTCCTCTGAAGACAAATGAGTAATTTTACCCATCTTTCACCTCTAGTTATGTTTGTGTTGTGCAGGAAAGTCTGAAATTCTGTCACAAATATAGTGAATTTTGCCACAAGAGACATATATAATGTGACTGAAACTCTATCATAGCCTGTCTGTGTGATTGCATAGGTCTCTCTAGTTGGTCCTGTAGCTAAATCTCCATGTTTGTGTCTGTATATATTTTTGGTGTCTCCTGGTGGTTTCCAGGAAAATAGCAGCAGCTCAGTGGCCAGTATTTTGCGAAAGGCAGCTAGCAGCAGTGGCCTTTCCAGAGACTTGGATCATGTGACCATTCCTGATATGCCAAACGTGAGTGGCAAACAGCTGTGTGTGTGACAGTATTTTTTTATGGCGTGAAATAAAATAATGGTTTCAGAATAATATGATCCAGCTGAAACCGGAGTTTGGTGATTGCACTCTGGCTGCATGGTATTGTTGTATTTGTGTCTTGCATGCTGGATGGTCATATTGTTTTTATTATTTACATGAAACACTTACTTTATGAAAACTGAGAATACAAAGTCTGCATGGAATGGGAAGAACATACTAGGCATGAGACAATTAAGAATAGTATCAAGAACTGTCGAGAGATGGAATCTATCACGATGCCTGTCAAGCCGGACATTTAGACCACAGGAGTTGGGAACCTTTTTTCTGTTAATGCATTTTTTTGAAACAGCCATTGCAAAAACTAAATTTTTCACTAACATGGTTTTTCAATAACATTTCAATACCAATAACTTTATTTAGGTCCACAGACAGCTCAAAAACAAACAAGTATGCAACAAACGATAGGAAACATTGCAATATGGAATTAATTGTGCAGGGCTTTCATGTTGAGGTTGAGTTTCCACCTGAGCAGCATAAAACGTCTTCAGTGTTGTGAGTGTGTGTGCATGTCTGACGAACAAAACACAGACTTTCTTCACGTATTATGTTGCCAGGTACATAGCACCCAACAATGCTTAGCTGTGCAATATTACAAGTGTAAACTGATCTAGTGTAAGAGGAAAAAAGCTACCTTATTTATATCTTTGATTTGTACCCTCTCCATCTGACGTGCCACCATGCACTCTTCGGGCTGATAGGGGTGCGTATTTTTATATTCTGAACGATTTTCTCGTTGTTCCGGAAATTGTTTCAAAAGCTGCATGGTGGGTTTCGAAATGCCTCTTTTATTTATATTTATAATTACATATATATATATATATATATATATATATATATATATATATATATATATATATATATATATATATATATATATATATATATATATATATATATTAACGAGGCAATACGTTCTGTGCAAATCAGACAAAGCAGAACACCAGAGCTTTCAATAAAGACATATGTTTTAGTCCAGTCACGTTTGAAATTTTCGATGCTCCGCTGAATTCTTTCTTTTTGCCATATCCACAAACTAACTAGGTAGCTGCTTGAATCTGAGCACGAGAGGTTACTATAGAAATGTAAGTAGTTTGCTTTTCATTGGTGTTGTGATGTGCGCACAGCACTGCATACGTGCATTGGCCAGAACACCTTGAAATACGTCACTTTAAACTGACTTTTCATTAACTTCGGTAGGCTGTACCACAGAGGAATTGTAATTGACTTTGCATTTTCTGTAGGAAACTGATCTCTAGTGATGTGTCTAAGTTTTTAATGATCATATGTTGATGAAGGGTGAGAGACCTGGCGAGCCACATGATTTTTGTCAAAAAGCCACGTGTGGCCCCCGAGCCATAGGTTTCCGACCACTACATTTGACATTTAGTCTGAAAAATGTGGTGTCTGCAGCTTTAAGACTGACAAATAATTTGTGTTGTATCTCGTAGTATTTGGTTCCTATTAGCCTATTTTGTATCATATGAACCTTAATAGCCTATGTTGTCTAACTTGGAAGCAGAGCAACAAAACATCTTTCTTTGGTGTGTTGTAGCTTCAATTGTCTGTGCTGAAAAAGCCATTCTAGCCTTCAATTCATGGAATGTCTTCACTCTCAAAACATGAATCCCCCATAAATTAAGGAAATGAAATGTGCTTATCTACTTTACTATACAAGAATTCAATGTTGGGTTTATCTACAGTTCAGTTTTATAAGCTATACTGACATTATTAACAGGCACTTAATCCAAAATAACTGACTAAATTCTAGTTCTAGTGACTAGTAGCCCACTTGTAACTAGCCTTAGGTATTTATTTATTTTTGCTGTAATGACATAATGTGTACATAACACATGGTGTATATTTCTGGCCGCACCTCCTTCAGTTGGCAATAGGTATGGGGTATGAATGGATAATGGTACAGTGGGTATAGAAAAGAATGACCCCCTTTCAAAATGTTCACATTTTTACAGCCTGAAATGAGGACACAAATAAACAGGATTTTTCCCAACTTCATTTACTTCCACAATACAACATCCCGGCAAAAGGAAAAATAGCAGCATTTATGAAAAGATAATTTAATAAATAAATAAAAACTACAGTAAATTTGGTTGATGAAAGATCACCCCCTTAGAACATAATTTGTAACTTAATCAGGTGAAAGTAATCACCATCTTTATTGCACAAGTTTAGAGGTTTACACCACAGTTGTACTGTAATTATTTTGTTTAGTTCAGAAATAACAGATCTATTCCTAGTGTATTACAGTTGTTAGTTGTGTTATTAAAAGCAAACAATCTACTATAGGTGGCAAGGCACTTTAACTGCAACTTTGAAGGAGTTAGAGGACTTTATGGCAAAGAATGGTCATTGTGTGCATGTGACAGCTTCACAAATTCTCCACAAATCTGACTTGTATGGGAGGGTTTCAAGAAAAAAGACACTCCTCAAGAAATGGTGGTGGTAGCATCCTGTTGTGGGAGTGTTTCTCTTTAGCAAAGACTGGGGTAATTGTCAGGATAGAAGTGACAACGGATGGAGCTAAATACTGATTAGTTCTTGACAGAAACCTGCTGCCAGAAAGTTGAGGATGGGAAGAAGTTTCACCTTTCAGCATGATCTGAAGCACGCCACCAAATTGAACATACACTGGCTAAAAGAGAAAAAGATGAATGTCCTTGCATGTTCAGATCCCTTACTTTAACACTACTGAATTTGTTGAAAATAAAGCTGGAAAAATTCTTTTTTTGTGTGTTTTCATTTGAGGCTGTAAAGTAAACAAAATGAGAATCTTTTGAAAGGTTGTGAATGTTTTCTATACCTACTGTAGTGCACACAATCTCCTAAGCCTAGAGCGTACACTTTTGTTTATATGGCAAGTTATACAAACTGTTTAACGCCAACTTCAGGTCCCACTGTGAAATCACTGATTTGTGTGGAGGCTAGAGATGTTCTGCTTCTTTATGAAAGGTTTTGGATTATTTATGCACTCCAAACAGCTAGCTTTTAGGGTAGACCCAGAGCTGATTCTAGTCAACTCCAAATTCCAAACAGTGCTCATGGTGCAAGATTATGTTTATTACAGTGTTTTGCATTATAGTACACACCACTTTTCTGCATACAACTGGCACATAGACAGAGCACAGGTAATCACAAGTGTCTGACTTATTGCAGTGCACAGGCTAGTATGTTGGGGCTCAGACCCATAATCTCAACGTGTTGGTCTGCTGTGCCACAGTGAACTGTCCATCTCAGACAGCTATTCTGATGGGTCTGTTACATAGCAGGCATAGAACGGCCATAAAAAAAACAAAACAAAACAGGGCTCAAATGTAGGTGTTTTACATTAGCTCAACAACCTCCCTGTGAATTTCCCAAACCCAGTGGCACAGGACTACTGTGAGACAGGGCATCTACTATAAAGTTAAACTGGCCTGATAGTGATTTTGTGCCCTCTTTGTGTTTGATGCAAAAACCCACCTTGTGAGAGCCACTAGGAGTTAAAATATTATGGCTATCTATACCTACTGTAGTGCACACAATCTCCTAAGCCTAGAGCGTACACTTTTGTTTATACCTGAAAAATGTCCATCATTCGCTTCTCATGTTGAGAAACTATTTGATATTTACATACATCTGTGGGTATATGTTGTCTTGACTGCATTTTTAAAAAAAAATGTTCTGCTTACAGTTGGATGACTCATTGGACAGAGATTTTTTTGAGAAGGTTAGCAAATATATTTTTCTTCTTGGATTTTGCTCATATCATGCTCATAAAAAAAAAAAAAAAAAGATCTAATGAAAGGTTGGTATTAGCATCTGTAACTGACTGATGTAATTCATGGATTCATTGTTTTTGTTTTTTAGGGTTCCTCTCGAGCATCTACTTTATCCAATGCTACTCTGACTTCACTGGGCGGGGCTTCCTCACGCAAAGGAAGTGGCAGTTCATCTGTCACTGCAGATACAGAGGCATCCATACAGGATATTAAGGTACCTACTTTATAGGTTACTACTTTAACCGATGCTGTCTTACACTCTTTTGTTTAGTCATTTAAGACTTATGCAGTCAGTTCCAAAAGTATTGGTAAAGATGGATGAGAACTCGAGTGTAAAATTTCTCCAAGGATCACAGTTGTATCATACTTTATATTACCATACTTTACCATACTATATGCTATTGAGAATGACAATCGCAAGAATGAAAATCAAGTCACACCCGTTATACTCTGAATGCAAGCATTAGTTTAAATTGCAATGCTTTAGCGTCGTTAACAAATAACTGGCTATCGCAAACATCACATGGAGCATAACGTTAGCTGGTTTCACGGCTACAATGCCAACTGCCTCAAACAAGCATAATATAGGGCCGTCTTTCAGGTGCTTCGCCAAATTCCAGGTGATTCCTCGCTTTGTGTGAAATGAACGATAGCATCGGTTGCACACCGGCTTCAGAGCATAAATTATATGTTTGTTGTCATCCGCCTCGAACGTGAAGTATTTCCATATTTGACTCCTACCACCTTTCCTCTTTACAGTTTTGCTGCCCACATCAGTTCCGGAAGAATTGCAACCTCGGTACCTTCATTAACAAGGGTACATATGCTATTGCAGAAAAACAAGTACCATCACGTTTTAAGAATGTTGGTACCGAAGTATCGGTTCTCGTGACATCCCTATTCCTAACACAGACATTACATTGTCCATCAATGCATGACATTTACCAATTTGTTTGTCCATAGTGGTCACCAGTAAAAATGTTTTTCTTGCATAAGCCACTTTATATTTGTGTCTTTAATTGGTTCATATGGCAAGTTATACAAACTGTTTAACGCCAACTTCAGGTCCCACTGTGAAATCACTGATTTGTGTGGAGGCTAGAGATGTTCTGCTTCTTTATGAAAGGTTTTGGATTATTTATGCACTCCAAACAGCTAGCTTTTAGGGTAGACCCAGAGCTGATTCTAGTCAACTCCAAATTCCAAACAGTGCTCATGGTGCAAGATTATGTTTATTACAGTGTTTTGCATTATAGTACACACCACTTTTCTGCATACAACTGGCACATAGACAGAGCACAGGTAATCACAAGTGTCTGACTTATTGCAGTGCACAGGCTAGTATGTTGGGGCTCAGACCCATAATCTCAACGTGTTGGTCTGCTGTGCCACAGTGAACTGTCCATCTCAGACAGCTATTCTGATGGGTCTGTTACATAGCAGGCATAGAACGGCCATAAAAAAAACAAAACAAAACAGGGCTCAAATGTAGGTGTTTTACATTAGCTCAACAACCTCCCTGTGAATTTCCCAAACCCAGTGGCACAGGACTACTGTGAGACAGGGCATCTACTATAAAGTTAAACTGGCCTGATAGTGATTTTGTGCCCTCTTTGTGTTTGATGCAAAAACCCACCTTGTGAGAGCCACTAGGAGTTAAAATATTATGGCACTAGCCACACACATTTCAGTCTGAGACTTTAAAACGCTATCTGAGAGACTTATTTTCCTCCTTTCATTTACCTTCAAGAATGAGACACACTGAAAGTACTTCTGTCTCTCTGTATGCAAGGCAGCTGCAGGCCTTGCATTTTTAATATTACTGTTTTCAAGAATGCCGTTTTTCCTCACCACTCTCCATGAAGCCCAGCTTTGTGAAGTGTCTAGGATGTTTACACTGGCTGTGGCCTTCACGCATCAAGCATGTGGAGAGTGGATCATTCATTTGAATGCATCAACATTTCTTTCAGTAAATATATTTTCATTGAGGCTATTCAAAAATTCACAAGTCAGTATTAACTCAAGAAATCCACAGATATATAGAATTCACAACATAAATAAAGTTGTGTGTAATTAAGCGAAATGACAGGAAAAATTATTGAACATTCTAACTGAAATTTATTTAATACTTTGTGAAGAAGCCTTTGTTTGTAATGACCGCTTCAAGACGATTCCTGTATGAAGAAATTAATTGGTTGCAGTATTCAGGTGTGATTTTGGCCCATTCTTCTAAACATAGTCTTTAAATCTTGTTCAATTGGATTCAAGTCAGGTGATTGACATTCTAAGACCTTTATTTTTTTTTCATCGTTCCTTCAATTATATGAAGTCTGCTAGTACCATGCGATGAAAAACAGCACCACACAATGATACTTCCACCTCCAAACTTCACTGTTGGTATAGTGTTTTTAGGTTGATTTGCAGTGCCATTTCTTCTCCAAACATAATATGTAGTATGGCAGCCAAAAAGTTCAATTTTGCTCTCGTCTGACCAGAATACACTCTTCCAATATTTCATAGGCTTTTCCAAATGAGTCGTAGCAAACTTTAAACGAGCTTCGACATGCCTTTTCTTTAGTAATGGAGTCTTGCGTGGTGTCATTGCACTTTATTACACACAACTTTATTTATGGACTTTAATGTTGTGAACTCAAGATTTCTTCAGTTAATACTGATTTCTGGTGAAAATTTCATGTGAATAGCCTCATTGGAAATATATTTACTGAAAAAAATGTTGACGTGTGAAATACTTATTTCCCCCCACTGTATGTATGTAAGTAATTGTGTGTGTATGTATTTGTGTGTGTGTGTGTGTGTGTGTGTATGTATATACATTCATACACATTTATTTATTTATTTATTTATTTATTTAAAATTAAATATTATTAAATACACACACACACACACACACACACACACACACACACACACACACACAGTGCCCTCCACTAATATTGGCACCCTTGGTAAATATGAGCAAAGAAGGTTGTGAAAAATAGTTTTGTTCACAAAAATACTCTGCTCTCATAGATATCAAACAATTGCAAACAAAGCACAGGTTTATCCAAAAAACTACATCTTTGTTAAATATAGGTGTCCAAGAGTTATCAATACTTTGTGCTGTGATCCTTGGAGATTTTTTAGCCCCTCGAACCATCCTCTTCACAGTGCGTTGAGACAGTATAAACACACGTCCTCTTCCAGGTTGATTCATAACATTTTCAGTTGACTGGAACGTCTTAATTATTGCCCTGATGGTGGAAATGGGCATTGTCAATGCTTGTGCTATTTTCTTATAGCCACTTCCCATTTTGTGAAGCTCAACAAACCTTTTGCTGCACATCACAGCTATATTCCTTCGTCTTTCCCATTGTTATGAATGACTAAGGGAATTTGGCCTATGTGTTACCCCATATTTATACCCCTGTAAAACAGGAAGTCATGGTTGAACAATTTCCTGTTCTTAGTCACCCAGGTGTACTAAAGAAGGTAAAATATCAGTGGGAATATGCTTCACATATATTTTTCTCATATGAATTCATCGGGGTGCCAATAATTGTTGCACACATATATTTAACAAATATATATTTTTGATAAACCTGTGTTGTGTTTGCAGTTGTTTGATATCCATGAGAGTATTTTTGTGATTTTTTTTTTTTTTTTTTTTTTTTTTTTTTTTTTTTTTTTTTTAAACAAAAGATCAAAAATGTAAACGATAGACAATTTTCCACAGCCTTCTTTGCTCATATTTACCAAGGGTGCCAATATTAGTGGAGGGCACTGTATATAAATGTTATCTCAGGAACTTTTTCCTTGCCATCGTTGCCTCTGGCTTTCTCATTATGGATAAATTTATACATTTAAAATGTATATCTGTAATGTATATGTTTCTGTAAAGCTGCTTTGTGACAGTGTCCATTGTTAACATAACTAAACAAATGTAATTGAATTACATTTTTTATGAAGAATTATTAATGCCAGAGCACACACTGCTTCAGCAAGACACAGCCTGAAATATAGCTGAGCTGTTTAGATAAGGGGCATACGCTGCAACATGTAGCATTAATGTTGTATTTTGTCCGATTTCTAGCAGGCACAGCATGCACATAAAATAAAACCTAAACAGAGAAAATATGCTTTCTTTCCATTGTTCCACTGTCCTTTATAGAAGGTTGATGTTTGGTTGAAGTGTAAGTGTGTTGGGTGTGGCGGCACTGAGGTCTGGTGTAAAGTAGGCTTAAGAGAAGCTACAAATTGAATAATTATCATAGGTTTAATGAGGTGTTAAAGGTAATTTAATTATTGGATGGATAGTTATTATTTTAATATTCCATAATTCAAGTTTATCTTCATAGTACTCAGTAGTAAAAACCTGTGACCACAAGGTTGGGAACATATAGACTAGTATACCCCATTCTGTGTTGTAATCAATAGGAGTAATAAAGTTGTTGGGATTTTTCCATATTTTCTCAACAGACAATTTTCATCTTCCATGGTTTATCTTAAGTGGAGTGTGGACTTTTTTCTGTGGCAGTATAAAATTATATGCTCATTACTATTCACATGCATACAACACATTCCTAGCTCCTAGTAGACAATGTGTTGTGTGAGTGTAGGTGTGTTGAGATTTATAATAATCTGATAATAATCTGATAATAATCTTGCCTGTGTTCTGTGCTGTATGTTTAGAGTGTGCTCTGTATGTACATCTGCTGAAGTGGTCTGAAGTAAAGTGAGTTGATTACTATTTGTAGTGTATCATGTGTTAACTTCCAGCAAAGATGAAGGGCTGCTGTAAATTCTGCTCTAGTACGTGAATGTTAACATGGGTATCTTTCAACATTCTGATAGGAGTGTGTACACTAGAGGGCAGTGTAAGTTTTACCAAACCAGAATTTACAGGAAATAAAATATGAGGCTAAAAGTCTCACTGTTTACTTTAGTACAGCTCCTGGCAAAAGTGATCATTTGTTGTTCACCCGGCTTTTTAAATTTGTAGCAAATAAACAAACCACAAATATGACACAAAACAATTTTTGTTTAATATCTGAATATTCTGGCTTTGTGAAACATACCTCAAACAAATTTAATGACATTGTTTTAATTAATGGCTTTTTTTACCCAGATCAAATTCAGGGGAAAAAATATGGAATCATCAACAAAAAAAATCACAATTAGTATTTTGTTGCTGCTCCTCCTCAGGCTTTTATGACGGCCTGAAATCTTTGAGGCATGGACTTCGCTAATGAAAAACAGTAAAAACTATATCCCCATCAAGCTGTTTTCAACTTTCTCAAATAGTAAATCAGCTTTGCAGGATGGAGCCTTTAAATAAATTTTAATGGGATTGTAGGGCTGCACAATTATGGCCAAAATGATAATCACGATTATTTTTTATCAATATTGAGATCAGGATTATTTTTCACGATTATTCATTGATTTTAGGGGCAACATATTTTTATTGCACTTTTAAATAAACAGACAGCTGCTTTCACCTCCATGTTGTGCTACATTCCTCCTAATGTACAAATCTTTGCATTAAATTAGACTGGTCCTTAAAATGCATCATCTTGTAGAAGCAAAATATAAATAAAATTGCACCCAAAATATAGGATAAGTAACAATAAAAATGACATCAACCAAATGTAAATATACAATCCAATATAACAATATGCAACCAAATGAAAACAATTCGGCCTATGCAGAAAAGGCAATAACGGTGTTTACAAGAGGAGAGACTCAGCCAAATCACCCAATAGAGAGGTGTAGGGATGACGTCATTTTCTACTGGAACCCGGAAGTTATCATCACACTGGTTCCCTCGACAAAAAACCCAATAGGATTTTCCCATAGGCTTTTGGATTATCACAAAAAATAATCTCTGTGGTCAACAAAAGTTTACAATACTAACACGTTTTATCCATCAAGATCATTTTCACAAATGAACACCACTTTTATGAAGTTTGAAGCCTAAATACAATCCCCCAAAATAAACAGCTAACCGTATGCTATAAACGAACTACACCACGTTCGTTTGACTTCGTCACCATCACCAAGCTTCCCACAACTTTTCCAAACTTGATTTAAAACATTTTCCATAATACAGATTTACTCTATGGATCGTCCATGTTTTTTGGGGGGGAATTGTGCACAGCATACCTGATCCAGTTTATCTGCAAAGTTTTTTTTCCTGTAAGGCGTGATGACGTTTAATGTCCCCGACATCGTCTGTAGTCCCATTTAGCAACTTGTTAGTGTCATGATTTCCCCTAGCGCAAGCGCTGCAGCACGCTCGCTCTGAAACCTGAAGCGAAGCTCGCAGCACGAGCTCTAAAATGCTAACACCATTTCCGGGTTTTGGCATACAAAATGATGTCATCCCTGCGCTGCTCTATGGTGATTGGCTGTAAGTTTAGGAAGTGCTTGATTTGATCTGCAGCAGAGTTTTCTATGAGCGGAGGACGAACTTTAAACGTCAGTATCGCAGTCAGTCATGTTCATGTAATCGTGGGCAGGCAAAATCGTAATTGAGAACATTATTCGATTAATTGTGCAACCCTGTGGGATTGAGATCTGGACTGTTTGCTGGTCATGTCATTGAGTTGATTTATCTTTCCTGAAGAAAAGCTTTAACACTCTTTGCTTTGTAGTCAGATTCATTATCATTTTGAAAAATCACTTCATCAAATCTACTTTCTATCGATGTAATGAGAAAGTGTCCACCATTTCAGTATACACCTGTGCATTGACTGCTGAGGTCTCCCCTGGTCCTTTACCTGACATGAAACCCCATATCATAAATGAGTGGGGAAATTTGATTGTTTTCTTTCTGTCATCTTTATATGTTTCATTAGAACGGCACCAGACAAAAGTTCATCTCAGACAAAGCATCATCTCCTTGACCAATTCAGATTTGTGATTCATCACTGAATATCACTTTCACCCAATCACTCCATGATTGCTTCACTTTAGCCCACTGTAACATTGTTTTCTTCAGTTTATGTGTTAGTGATGGTTTGCGTTTGGCTTTTCTATACGTAAATCCCATTTCATTCAGCTGATTTCTTACAGTTCTATCGCAGACATTGACTCCTGTTAACACTCATTTGTTTTTCATTTGTTTTGTTGTGCATTTTCTATTTTCAAGGCATATTGCTTTGAGTTTTCAATCCTGATGCTTTGATGTCTTCCTTGGTCCACCCGTATGTTTTCCTTTTATAACCTTCCCATTTTGTATATACTTGCACCAAATTTTAGACACAGCTGACTGGGAACAACCAACATCTTTTGCAACACTCCCTGTTGGATTTCCCTGCTTGAAGGAGTTTTATAATCCTTTCCATTGTTTCAATTGACAACTCTTATTGTTGGGGCCATGCTTCCTTTCAAAAAGTCCAAAGTTAAGTTCTGTAAGCGCACTCTTTTAACTGCAGACTAAATTGCATTTTTAGACTTGTGCTGGTATTTATTTTAGAAATGCAAAATACAAGGTGATTTCCATAATTTTTTCCCCCTACTTGATTAATTAATGCCATTAATTAAAATAAATTCATTTAACTTGTTTGAGGTATGTTTCACAAAGCCGGAATGTTCAGCTATTAAACAAAAATATTTTTTACAAAGTAAAAAAAGTAGGTTGAACATCTTCTAAGTGTGGTGAGTCAATAATTCTTGCCATGGGTTGTACATAGAATGTGTAGAAGAAGCAACAGACTGGATCATGATAATTTGTAGTTGTATACCTGAACATTATAAGTAAGATCTGAATACTTCTGCATTAAGACTACAGCTAGGGCAGGCCAGAAAATCTCAGCATTTTATATAAAGTTTACTCATTATTGTTATACTTGTCATTTTCCCCCTGTTCAATGTGCTCTTATAGGTCGTAGTATATTATTCTTTGCAAATGATTGTCTGTTGCCTGTCTCATCACTGCTGCCTCATGTTAAACTAATTTCTTTAACCTCTTCCCTCTCACTCTTCCATACTGTTTATTTAGGAGATTCATGAACTTAAGGATCAGATCCATGATGTGGAGGCCAAGTACATGCAAAGCCTCAAAGAAATCAAGGTACACTGCACAGTCAAGGCAATGTGGAAACTAAGACGTGCATTTAAAAAAAAAAAGTATGTTTTTAGTTATAGCAGTTTTCTTTTTTGAGGCCACATAATTCATTTAAATAACTTTTTTTTTGTTTGTCAGATCAAAACCATTATTATAATGCCACTTTCTGCTCGCATGGTGGGCTTTCACTGTAATGTTAGCAGCAAAAAAAACTATTTGAGGAGCAGACTATGGTACAGTTGCACACCGACCTCAAAGCCCCTAACAAATGATCCCCTTTATAGTGTAACTTACAACTCTTGGCGTCTACAAAAATATGGTAATTGTGTAGCAGTGTACACATCATTATTAAGATGTGTACAATGCTATTCATGGATTTTCCATTATAATTTTCCATTACCTTGTGTTATAAGCCTAATTTTAGCAGTCTTTAGCCTGACTTTCTTCTTTGCTGTCATGTTTATGGCCTTAAATACACACTGCAGATCTCTGCTCATGCCTTTCATTGTGTCAGTGTGTATTTGCATCTACTTTATAATTCTGTAATGAAATATGTGTGCTTGTGACTAAACAATGCTCAAGCTTTTATATCACTTTTAGGATTCTCTGGCAGACATGGAGGGGAAATATCGCAAGGCTATGGTGTCCAGTGCTCAGTTGGATAATGAGAAATCCAATCTGATGTATGAGGTGGACACTTTGAAAGACTCTCTGATGGAGCTGGAGGAGCTTTTGGCTGAGACTCGGCGAGAGTGTGAGGAGAAGAGTAAGGTATGTTTTAATCAGAGTTAGGGTCACATGATTAATAGCATTTTTATAGTTGGGTGTTCCTGTGACGATCACATTATGGATCAGTTAAAAAATGGGAAATGGCACTAATCAAACTTTTACGCGCACACAGCACCATGACCTTGCACTGCAGATGGGTGTGTGTGTGTGTGTGCATGTACATTTCAAGGTTTGTCTGTAGGAATGTTGCCAAGTCTAACCAAAGCAAGCAGCTCTCACTTCAAAACCAAACCCAAATACCTACCCAATACCAAACAAAAACTCATACAAAGTGTTTGTATTTAGCCATAAGATAGAATCTTCTAATGATTTTGTAGCGTGCTTATATTAGTCGATAAAAGCTTTACTTACCTGGTCATCTTATATTTTATGCTGAATTGTGTGATTTCAAAAAAGATGTACAGTCGTGAAAAAATAGGTACACTCTATGGAAATATTTTTGACGCATTTGGACAAGCAAACATTTGATTCTCTTTGAAACAGTGCCTATTAATAAAGTTGATGCACTATTAAATGGTGCACAAAATTGACATATTGTAGTAATTTTCACAATTTAAATTAACAAAAAAAATCATCAGATCAGTCACATGGAAAAAGTAAGTACACCCTCCACATTTATCACACCTTCAAATCAATAACATTAGAATCAGGTGTTAAAGATTGGGTGCCAGTGATTAGAACCTGCTTAGGGAGAGCAGGTGGAACCTGTCTTATTTATACCCCTCTCATATGTAGTGTCTGGTGTTCCCTTTGCTATTGAGGTGTGTGTGTGTGGTGTCATCATGCCAAGATCTAAAGAGTTCTGTAAGGCTTTCAGAAAAAAGGTTGTGGGTACCTATGAGTCTGGCAAGGAATTTAAAAAGATCTCCAAATTATTTGAAATACATCATTCCACTGTAAGGAAAATAATGTACAAATGGTGCAGATTTCAAACAACTGCCTATTTGTCCAGGACTGGCTGTCCCAGCAGATTCAGTGCAGGAGCAGACCGTCTTTTGCAAAAAGAAGTCTCCAAGTACTCCAAAATTTCATCACAAGATCTGCTAATAAGTCTTGCAAATGTTGGTGTTAAAGTGCATGCGTCTACAATCAGAAAGAGATTTGACCTGCATGCCAGGAAAAAGCCTTTGCAATACTACAGTTTGCCAATGAGCATATATGCAAAGACCAGGCCTTTTGGAATAATGTGCTCTGACCAGATGAAGCAAAGATAGAGATGTTTGGTCACAGTAACAGCGGACATGTTTAGTGCAGACCAAAGACAGCTTTTCAGGAGAAGCACCTCATAGCACCTGTGAAGCACAGTGGTGGAAATGTCATGGTTTGGGGTTGCGTTGCTGCCTCATGGACTGGAGAGTTTCCATTCACTGATTCAACTATGAATTCTGCATCATATCCAAGAGTGCTTGAAGATAATGTGAGGCCATCTGTCCTCAAGTTGAAGTTTTGAAAGTGGACTTTTCAACAGGAAATTGTCCTAAGCACACTAGAAAATCCACCAAGGAATGGCTCAAAAAGAAGAAATTGAGGGTTCTGGAATGGTCTTGTCAAAACCCAGATTTGAATCCGATTTAAATATTGTGGGGGGATTTGAAATGGGAGAGTATGCAAGAAAACCCTCACACATCTTGAAAATGAAAGAATATTACATGGAGGAGTGGTCAAAAATTCCAGCAAGCTGATGTCAGAGATTGGTGGACAATTATGCAAAATGCCTACAAGTTATAACAGGTGTATTTTTACTTTTTCCACAGAAGAATATTACCTCTATCGAAATTTATGTTAAATAAACAATGGAAAAAAACTAATTTTCCTTGTGTTTTTTTTTTTTTTTTTCAAGTATATCAACTTTATTAATAAGCACTGTTTCAGAGAGGATAAAATGTTTGCTTGGCAAAATACGTCAAAAAAGGCAACAATTTCAATGGGGTGTATTTATTTCAGTATTCACATGACTGTATTTGCCTGCCTTCTAACCATTTGTCTACTAAATGTCTTTATTATAGAATTTCTGCCCGATTATAATAGTGCTTGATTAAAGCCAAACTCATTTTTTATAATTAACTTCTTCTAACTATCTATAGGTTCAGTGGTGAATTTGCAAAAATATGTATTTAACTGATCTATTTCACCTTTCCTAATTGCCAGGGAAAGTTATGGTTACCTGGCTAACTTCTTACGTGCACACATGACAAGAACGACGTCCGAAGCGACTTATGACATGGCATCTGATACAAATACCGATGTCCATGGTCATTGTTCCCATTGTTCACACTTCGTATGCATTGGTCCTTATGTACACCATGAAACTACCTGTGTAGTAGGTTGTGACTGCAGTCGGAGCTACAGATGTAACCTGTCCTCCAAAGCTGGCGATAAACTGAACATTTATTTTCTCCCTCTGTGAGTCATTCCTCAGCTTACACATGCCCTGTCATCCACATCCTAGTAGACCTGAGACTTCATTCTGTTACTCTATATGCAATGCACACACATTGTGGTTAGCTGATTCCCACTACACACAGCTGTAGAATGCCTAACAGCAGCTATTTTCACTGCCTTACCATTGATCATCTCAGAGAAGCAGTGTCCAGTTCTGGTGTCTTTTGTGTTGACTGCAAAGCGATGATGATGAAGAGTTAAATATGATCTATGCTCTATGTTCTTAAGCATAAAGAACTAGTTGTAAATGGCCATGCCTAAAAAAAGACTGATAAGAGTTAGTGATTGGGTGGAGACTGTTTCTACAGTAGCCGATAAATCATTGATCTTGGAAGTGACAGACAATGCTGATGTTAGTATCTCACTCGCAGCCATGCCATCTTAAATTATTGCAGATATGATATTGCATGGAATCAAATAATATCTATGTAAAACTTTGCAAAATCCAAAAAATAGATTTTAGAGTGTGGATGTGGGGATTTGTGGACATTCAGCTACAGTAACATTAGTTACGCTGGATCCAAGTTGTTCTACTTTAAGAAAGTTAATTTCTTTCAGAATTTATTGTTTTTGGTAGTGCATAAAATTTTGATCCATTAAACAGTGCTCTGAACATTGACTTGTCTAGGTAAAATAAAACAACATTAAGATGCCGTTAAGATCATCTTTGCAGAGACATTTTATACAGTATAGTATGCTCATGTACATTCCACAGTCATTCATCATGGATCACTAACTTTATGATGGCGTGAAAAAAGTAAATAAAGAACTAAAATTTAATCAAATAAATAAAAATACAGTAAATGTGAGCAATGAAAATGGCACCATAAAAAGTGATGATTTTATACATTACACTGAAAGGTCACCCTGCCAACAGCATTCACTATATAAATTAGAAGAAATAGCTCTTTTGTACACCCTTTTTAAAGCGATGTACCATCCTTTCAGGATCTGGAGCGAGAGAAGCACGCCCACAGTATACTCCAGTTTCAGTTCAGCGAGCAAAAAGAAGCATTGAAACAAAGTGAAGAGCTCCTTACTGTGAGTACTGTGTCTATGACTGTACTGAAATAGTTCTCTTAAACTCATTACCATTTAAAACACTTTTGACTTGATTTGATCTTTTGCATTCTCCCTTCCTTCTATGCTCCTCCTTCTGCTTCTTTTTCTCCTTACGCTTTGGTTTCCATACTGCTTCATACTTCCACCAGGAGATACGTCATTTACACATCAAACAAGAGGGCTTTGTTAGGGAGATTTCTGACCTGCAGGAAACTATTGAATGGAAGGATAAAAAAATTGGGGTATGCTACACGAGGCTATTCATCTAATGAGTCAAGAACACATTAGCTCAGAACATTGACATATATGACAAGTATTGTCATATTGTCTGAAAAGGTTGTAATAAATAAGTGTGTGTGCACATATATGTATGTATTTAAGTATACTGCTTCATCTTTGCCAAAACACTTTTGGGTTCTTCTCAGGCCTTAGAAAGACAGAAGGAGTTTTCTGATGCCATTCGAAATGAGCGGGATGAACTCAGGGATGAGGTGGTTCAACTCAAAGACATTTTAAAGGTAAATGTACACGGTTAAATGCAAAGATATATGGCATTTAGACAGATGCTGCTTTAATTTTAAAGTATATTTACCTGGTAGATTGAATTGCATTTCATCCAGCATGTAATGTTTTCATTTAAATTGTAAAAAAAAAAAAATAAATAAAAAAAAAAAAGAAGAAGGGGGGGGGGGAACACTGATTTGTCTTTACTCCAACACCATGTGATACTTCAGAAGAAAACCATTTCATCAATCACACTTTGGAGTTGGATGTACCCTCACGTACCTTCTCATACCCCTTAGAAACCCCTCACATATGCCTTAGAAACCCCTCATGTGCCAATGTCATGAACATTGTTCCAGTCTATTTTTAGCTTAATCATTTAACCATAAAATAATTATTACAGAAACATGGCATTGTCCTTGGACCAGACTTGCGCACCAATGGGGAAGTGGAAGAAAATGTGACTGGTGGATCAGCCTGCACTGAATTGCAACAAGGGAGCAGTGTATTAGGTAAGCTTCTGTTGGCCAAATACAGATACAAATACAAAAGTAGATATCTTTTTGCTCTTGCTGTGCGCTAGCTTAAGCTAACAGGTGATTTTGGCATCATGTACATCTCAGGGCTTCAGCATGTTGACTGTGATTTCTGAATATTAACACACAGCTACATCTCCCTTTTGTTTTAAATAATTATTCTGGAATGCACTCCGATTTCCTTCCTGTTTTTGATTGTAAAGGTTTGATTGTCTGTATTTTCAGACTGTCTGATTTTTTTTTTTTTTTTTTGGGAGTAAGATAGTTTATAATGTTGCATCTATTACCTGATGGCAGAAGCTGTTTTCTCTTCGTCCAAAAGTTGTATATTTGAAGGTCTTAAGTGAACATTTGCACCCGCTCATGGCATCCCCTCAATTGTCTAAAGCCATCTCTCCCTCTTAATTGTGAAATTTGTATACTTATCAACCATGATCAAACTAGCAGTAGTTCTTGTTTTTCTGGCAATTATGTAGTAACGAGATTGGTTCAGGCTATTGGATGGTATTTTGTTGCTTTCTGAAATTCACATGCTGTATTTTGAGTTTCTCTCAGCAAGGGCTTTTTTGTTCCGTTGTTTTACACAGATTATTGTTCTGCAAGTGGCATTTAACAGTTAGCTGTGAAATTGATAACCACAAGAATCAACTAAATTGTACAAATCTAAAACGGTTCCCTTGGAATTATTTTTGCCTCATTATCTTTACTGACAAGTTTGTAAACTTGTATTTATTGCGATTGTGCTTAATGGCTAGTGCATGTCAGCAAAGCACTTTGTCCCCCCATGGTGATGGATGACAGTTTTTCATGTGTATAAAGTGATATTTGGGCAAAGGCAACAGCTCATTGGTTGAGCTGGAAAATCACTAAATGAATCATGTATATTTGTTATGTAATAATTTCTGCCAGTTCTCTTGAGTCCCAATAACTGTGAAGTTGACTTTATCTTGTCTTACGCTTTCCATGTTTTCATGGATTAACACCATTTTGGTGCAGCATGTTTCTCTCTCTTCAATGTTTACATTTGATCAGTAGCTATGCTTTGTAGCCTGAACACTCTATTCTTCCTTCCTTTTTATTTATTTATTTCACCTTTAAAAATGTATATTGTAAACAGCAAACATTTTCTTATTTCCTCTACCATTGATTCCTCAATCAATCTCCCAGGCACTCAGGAGTTGCAGCTGTTTAGAGGTGAAAATGTAGGGGGCTCCAGAGGTGGCCAGTTCCAACACCCAAAGGATTTTGACCATGGAATTCAAGAGAATCACCTGCCTACATCTGCCTCTGGCAATTCTTCTGAATCTCTTTTAGTAGCACAAAATGATGTGGGTCTTGGAAATTATATAAATAACAGCACAGAGAAAATCCAGATTAATGTTGAAAAACCTCAGAATGTTTTTGCGGTTGAAGCAGAGGAACAAGTTGTATTGGAAATTTCAAAAGGTAATGATGTAGCACCAGAACCTGTTGCAATTATTATGGAAGATATGAGGACAGATCAGCAAGAGAGTTCACTGTATGTTAAAAGAAGTGAGACTATAAAAGAGGGAAATACTGATTCCACAGAAAAATCCACCTGTGAGATATCAGAAAAAGATGGAGATCACCTAGATGAAACTGTGGCTGGAGATTCTCAGATCAGAATGGTTTCTGACAGTTTGCCATCAGCAAAAATAGATACAACATCACATTCTCAAAGTGCCAGTGTTTCAGGAAAAAAGAAGAAGAAGAAAAAGAAAAGTAAACAGAAACAAAAGCATAGTTGTGATGAAAAAGAGGTTCATTCAGAAATAGGGGACAAGAATGAAAACCAGCTCATAGAGAGCAGTTCAGTTCAGACTGTAGAGTCAGTTTCAGAGTATAACACTCTACATTCAGAGGAAGCAACAATAAATGAGAAAGTTTCAGTTAATGTGAATATTGATGAAAGGACTGACCTGATGCAAAAAGCAGCAGAATCCCTAGAACTACAAAGCCCTAATACTGGCCCTGGAAACATTTTAGGACCAATCATTAATTGGACTGATTGCACAAGCAGCACTGACTCCATCCCACCTTTGGACTCCAAAACAGAAATTAATATTGAAATCCCTACTTATGGCTTTCCATTGGAAATTACTACTGGTGAGTTAAATGCTTCTAATGGCAAATACAAATTGCTTAGCAACACTGATGACGCTGTTGCTGTCTGTGCTGATTTTCCTGACTCTGAAAACTCTTCTGAGGTAAACCTTGAGAAAGATATAACTGAAACTACCAAAGATGTAGTAAAAATAGAAACAATTGATGAGATTATTCAACTTGATGAAACCAGTGTAGAAACATCCACAGACACACAGCTGGGTGAAACATTAGGTCCAGCAGAAGTACTAAAAGAAGAGCAAGAAACGTCGAGAGAGACACAGCAGGGTGACACGTTAGATACAGCTGAAGTACCAAAAGAAGAGCAAGAAACAGACACACAGCTGGGTAACATATTAGATACAGCAGAAGTACCAAAAGAAGAGCAAGAAACATCCACAGACACACAGCTGGGTGACACATTATATCCAGCAGAAGTACCAAAAGAAGAGCAAGAAACATTCAGAGACACACAGCTGGGTAACACATTAGATACAGAAGAAGTACCAAAAGAAGAGCAAGAAACATCCACAGACACACAGCTGGGTGACAAATTAGTTACAGCTGAAGTACCAAAAGAAGATCAAGAAACAGACACACAGCTGGGTAACATATTAGATACAGCAGAAGTACCAAAAGAAGAGCAAGAAACATCCACAGACACACAGCTGGGTGACACATTATATCCAGCAGAAGTACCAAAAGAAGAGCAAGAAACATTCAGAGACACACAGCTGGGTAACACATTAGATACAGAAGAAGTACCAAAAGAAGAGCAAGAAACATCCACAGACACACAGCTGGGTGACAAATTAGTTACAGCTGAAGTACCAAAAGAAGATCAAGAAACAGACACAGAGCTGGGTGACACATTAGTTACAGCTGAAGTACCAAAAGAAGAGCAAGAAACATCGAGAGACACACAGCTGGGTGAAGCATTAGTTACAGCTGAAGTACCTGAACAGGAACAAGAAACATCCACAGAGACACAGCTGTGTGAAGCATTAGTTACAGCTGAAGTACCAAAAGAAGAGCAAGAAACATCGAGAGACACACAGCTGGGAGACACATTAGTTACAGCTGAAGTACCTGAACAGGAGCAAGAATCACAGGAGCCAACACGCATAGATCAGGAATTCAGTGTAGAAGAGGATGTAGGTGAGGTGGAGTCTGGAGAATCTTTTGAGTTTAATATGGAGGTTAACGGGTCAGAAGGAAATTTGCTTGGAGATACTGAGTGTCAGCAAGAACACAAAAGCATTTCCAGGTACACAGAGCAGTCTTGTACAACCAGTGAACCACAGGAGCTGGCAGATGCTGAAGAGGGACATGAAGACCAAAAGTTACAGACAGATGAACAGAATGTCTCAATAGAAAGAGACAAGGGTGTGGATCAGATAGCCACAACAGAGAACGATCATAACAAATGTCAGCAACAATTTATAACAGGAAAAGATGAACAAGGATCTCAAGACCATGAAGAAATCATACATGTTGAGCACTATGAAAGCGCCAAGCAGGAAACAAGTCCAGCAAATCTTGTACAGGTCCTTGATGATCCTCTTCCTGAGACAGGAGAGTTAGACCAGGAGGCCAGTAGTGTCATTCCACAAGAAGAAGGTCAGAATATGGGAGAGCAGGAAATCAGGGAGTTCAAAGAGGGTACATCTAAGAGAAACAAGGAGGATGCAAAGAATGGCTCCAAAAAGGAAAGCAAGAAAGGAAAGGGGAAGACTAAAGAGGACTGCAAAATGTCTTAATACTGTCCCAAAAGATGTTATCATAAAAGTAAATAATGAAGTCTCAAAAAGCCTAACTAAAACCCACTTCAATGAGAATTTGTTTGAAAAGCTTCTAATCCTGAATAATTTCATGAATGCAGGAAAATCAAGTCATACAGTGTGTATTATATTTACTTAAATCTAGACCAAAATTATCTTTAAGAATGAAACTCTATCTTTGCACATTGCACTGAATTGTACTTAGACAGACAGCTCATTTAAGCATTGAAATGTTTTGCTGTGTGAGATGGATGTAGGTTCCAATAGCAGGATTGTGTGAGATGTAGACATTTCTAAAAATGTCAAAACACATTGCAGATTTGTTTAATGACATTTGGAGCTCAATGAAATTCATGGCTTATTTATTTTCTAATTATTATTACTGTGGTAGTTTACATGCTGTTTACATACTGTAAAGATTGTGCAGCATTTTACTACCTTTTTGCACATGATGATAAAAATAATTAAAATATTTTTTTTGTGTGTGTAATTGCCATCAGGGACTTTTGGCTTGTCACATTATACTGATTTGCATGTGCCATATTAAAATATCAGGTTCCTTATTAAATGTTTTACAGCTGTTTAACATTCCATTGACTTTCACCTTCACACATTCTGTATGTCAAAAGCCCTGGGAGATTGTATTGTCATGATGGAAGACCTTTAAAATAAAGCATCAGTAATTTAAACTAGGCTCGTATATGGCTGTGTGTGTGTGTATGTTTTATATATAATGTTTATACTATTTTAAATAAATGTGAACAAATCTGACTGAATTCAGTAATCAGGACCCTGCTGCATGAAGCGGTATTTGTTGTTCCATGTTCACTCCTGAAGTTTCTGCATGTTATCCATCTTCACCCTCCACGTCCCATATACATCTCATTTGCATGCACTGAATCCTTCTTCCCATAAACTTGGCTCCTCCTACTGCTGTAAGTCTGATTTCTATTTTTAACCATGGAAGGACAATTTGTTTTGAATTGATGTATGTATCAGTTCTGAGACATCTTTTAGTATATATACTTTAACTCAGGAAAAAGAACTGGGTGTTTTTTAAACAGGAAAACTCAGCTGCTTTGGTCCTTTAGGACCAGCTAGGGCATCTCTAGACATGCCTGTAATATACTGCAAATGGTTAATATATTAGACACTTATGAATAAATAAGATGTAAAACTTTATGTATATAAAAACCCATTATATACTGGGTATAGATATAAATTCTTGGTCTGCTTTTCAGAAATCCGTCTACGAAAACTGGTGGATGAACGAGAGAATTTGCTCGAACAGGTAAGAATCACACATTTGAGAAATGCTCACTTTAGTTGTACATTACTTAAGAATGTAGGTTAATTGAAAATGGAAATCAGTTCTACAAAATCTACATTTATCTGTATTTCACAGTATGTTGCCACCTCATAGTGGTTGATCATCAAAAATCCCATTAATCTGATGATATTGCTCCAGGTTTTTTGCATAGGTTATGATGAGATATTGACCTTTATTAACTGACATTCCAACGGCAGTCAAAGGGTTAATGATATCTAACAGTAGCTATGATACATTTGTCACCAAGTTATGAACAGTGTAAACCTGTTGCGAAGCGTTGTGCTTGTGTTGCTATACTTGCTAACATATAGAGCTTTGATGTATAGTTTTGAGTAATGTATAGAATTAGCCATATACATTATAGTTTTCCATTCAAAGCCATTTGAAAGTGATCTGGACCCAGACCCCCAAGTGGAAGGTCAAAGGTGACATTGGTAACAGAGGAAATGACTGTAAGATAACCCAGTAACCAAAGTTAAAGTATAATACATCAGGGGAATGATTGGAACCCATTTACTTTGTGGAGAATATTATAAATATTAGTACATTTAATATAAAATTTCATTTTATTATTAAATAAAATGAATAAATAAAACATGTATTTTAAACCCTCAGCTCTCTTTTAA
The DNA here is from genome assembly GCF_001660625.3 of Ictalurus punctatus. NCBI lineage: Eukaryota > Metazoa > Chordata > Actinopteri > Siluriformes > Ictaluridae > Ictalurus > Ictalurus punctatus. Next base: position 9,022,378 of record NC_030421.2, on the reverse strand, counting down.
ACGTTGACCAGGTATCTCAGAGGTCTATAGTGTGACCGTGCTGTATTTTCACATTATCATACAATAGAAGGGTGTGTTGTGAGATTAAAATCAACATTTGATATTTAAGTATCTGTCAGGAGTGGGTTGTAAATTGACCTACACTGTTTATATTCAGGTGAAGACTCTAAAAGAACAACATGAGCAGACGAAAAAGAGGCATAGAGGAGATGAGAGCTGCAGTCCAGAGGGAGAGGTGCTGGAGAATGATACTGACGCCGATGTCGTGGACATGCCGAGTATGTGAGACACAAACAAACACAGCTTTTATTGTCTTCATGAGTAGACATGGCACTGGTCCGATACCCAGGATCAGTATCAGGCAATACCAGCATAAAATGGACATGATTAAAAGAGACATGATTTAGTTTTTTTTCTTATTTATTATTTGATTTATTAGTTATTTATTTTATGTATGCTTTATACTTCATTCTATTTATTACAGTTGGCAGTGTACATGATTTAGGTGTGAAAGAGTTTAATCAAATAAATAATTCTGTTATTTTTGTGTAGATCATGTTTGATGCCATGTTTTGTAATGTGCTTTAGTTAAATACATATAAGGCTTCAGTATTGATATTGGAAAGGAAAAGTGGTATTGTGCCCTCTTTATTTACATATAAAGCTATGCCTACCTCTAATCCACCCAACCTTAACCTCCATATGCTAAAGAAGGAATAAAAACACTTTTCCTTGTTGTGACCACAAATTTCTATAATTATGAGGTCCACATATAGGTTCCATATTTTAGTGAATTTATATCAAATGTGGATGTGTATATTTAAAAAATGTTCATGCTTTTATAGGAGATGCTAACAGGCAAGTCAGTGACCTTAAATTTAAGCTGGTCAAATCAGAGCAGGAAATCTCAGCGTTGGAACAGAATGTGAGTGATCTGTGATAATTTATGTCTGCTTGTATGCATTGTTATGAGTCGAGAGACTGTTTTCACCTGGGGCGAGCTGCACCTTAAGCCTGGTCATAAACTAATAAGTTTCTATTTAAGATGTAACTTTATGGGCCGAAGTGTCAAAGCACTGCATCAAGCTGAATATGAGTATGCTTAACCAGGAGCAGACATAGACTTTTTTATGATAGCTACTTTAAACATTAACTAGTTAATTACTACTGCATGTGGTCTTCCATATTTGGTCTGTCATATTGAACAGGTGTTTATGATTCTCTTAAAACACTTAAAACATCACATGATGGTAAAGGGCTGTACGTTCTTTTATGGCATTTAGGCTTGCTGCGATAGCCTGTGTTCCCGGTGTTACTGGTGTTGGGGCTGCACACCGATTACATCACTTGCCCACCGCGGCACCGCCCCCACTGTCGTTTTGCTTTTTTATAGTAATAAAAATCATTTAGTTCAGTTAGAGAATGGACACTACAATTAAAAACTGAATGTGTCTGCTCAATTCAGCATGACCCAAATGAGTCAGAGTCACAGCACAGATCAGATTTCATTTAGCACATAACGAGAGTGAGGCGAGCTGACTGACAAGACGATGGTGGAAGATTTGGTTTCAAAAGTTCTATGTTTAATATAAGTGAGTTTGTCATTGTACTGTTTTTTTGTTGTGTTGTCACATGTTGATTAACCAGTGGAAAAATTTTCCTCACCGTCACATTCCTAATGTCATTCCCTGGCAATTCTTTCCCCTAGGATTGTTATTGTGTTTTATTAGTATGGTTTTGTGGAGACTTTTTTCTATCGTATTGTTCAGTGTTACATTTGTGATTTTTAAAAAAGTGTTATATACACATTAACATTTTACTAGGGATGCTCCGATCAATCGGCCGCCAATTGGTTTCGGCCAGTAATCACATTCTATGACACTGTAGTCTCTAAATTTGGCCGGTCTCATGAACCGATCATAATTTGATAACGTAAAACATGTGAGGGGTTCAAAACACGTGATGACATTAAACTTTAGCACTGCGGTCATGTCATCTAGGCATGGAATTATGTGGTCTCAAGAAACAATGAAAAATTTGCTACTCGCCATGTATTTTTAAACGCCTATTAAAATGCTCATTGTAAAATTAATATTTGTTATGCTTATTTATTTGATTCATTAATTAAAGCAGCATTACTGTAAATAGTATAACCAAGGCAACATCTGTGGTATTACTTTATTTGGAGAAAAAAAGGTTAACAGTGACTGTCAATAGAAAGCTTACATATCGCTTATATAAAGCTTGGATGATTGGGATCAATATCAGCCAATCATGATGTCAAGAAATCGGTATCGGGTTCAAAAATCCTGACCGGAGCATCCCTACATTTTAGTAACACTCAAATGCTTAAAACACAAGACTTGGTTGGTATAATATAAAGTCGTCTTAACTGGTACACAGTCTATATATTCTATTTCTTATTGGACTGGAATGGGCTTTCATCAATTTAATTCTCTTCCATGTCCTACGGCAGGTCACAAGACTTGAGGGTCAGGTGACTCGGTACAAATCTGCAGCAGAGAATGCAGAGAAAGTGGAGGATGAACTAAAAGCTGAGAAACGCAAACTGCAGAGAGAGGTATGTTTTTGTTTTTGTTGTTGTTGTTTTTTTATAGTTCACCTGCTGATGATAAATATCCCCAAACACAGTGATATGTACAATCTTTTTTTTTTTTTTTTTTTTTTATATATTTGGTGTACATACATAGCTGTGTTTTATTTTTATTTTTGCCAGCTCCGAACTTCACTGGACAAGATTGAGGAGTTAGAGGCAAGTAACAGCCACCTGAACAAACGGCTGGAGAAGATGAAGTCATATCGAGGCACAGCAGCAACACCCTAGCAGCCTTTAATTAGACCCACTAACAGTTGAACTTCCACTGTGCCATTCACTGACTGCTCTGAAGCATGTTGCCACTTCTGTGTACAGCTTTCCATAAAACTGCAAGTTCAATACAGAAAAAATGCACTGACACAATACAATATGATATTGTGCCATTTGTTTTTATTTATATTTATTTAATGGTTGAGTTCTAGGGTTGAAAAGAAATATCCAAGGGTTTCATAGGAAGTGTGGGGAAACCTTAATGAAGCTCTTAATACTTGGAGATCGAAAGGTTGCAATGCTTTAACATTTGGTGGCAGTTCAAGGGAGTGTGGGAAAATATGGTAGAAGACATGGCTTTGGTGGAACTCTTGCAACATTTTGTGTTTTGTGCAGTACAGACGTGACAAATTAAAGGAAAAACAGCAAAAGATGTGTCTGTAAGGTGTTGGGCAACCTCACGCTGCTAGAACAACTTCAGTCCTCCTTGGCATAAACTCTGCAAGTGTTTGGAACTGTACAGGAGGGATGAACACCATTCTTCCTGAAGATATTCCATTAGCTAATGTATTAATTATTTGATGGTGGTGGTGGAGAGTCCTGTGTAACGTTCCAAAATCTCCCATAGGTGGGTTGAGATTTATTTTCATCCTCATCAGTGAGCCGTCGTGTCCTGTGGATGGGAGCTTTGCCATCCTGGAAGTAACAACTCTCAACAGGTATAGAAATGTTTCATCATAGGAGAAAGATGATCATTCAGACAAGCGAATCCAACCTCTGCCCCTCTCTGAAAAATCCCCCCACACTATAACAGAACCACTGTTTTTTCTTTAATTTTTTTTTGTTTGTCTCCAGTCAGTATATCAAACTGCATCTAAAATTAGAGTGTGTGGACTCTTAAGGTGTTCTGAAAGGTCCTAGGTTTGGTCTTGAGCTACCGGTAAAGGTCACTCCTGAATCAAACTGTTCTTGTCTACATTCTGTAATAACAGCCAAAGCAATTAAGAGATCCGTAGAAAAAGTACACCATATAATGACATTCAATGCTGCTGCCATATCCTTGGTAAGAATCTTTTTCTTGGATATAGATTTAATCACCTTTACTATGAGCTGTACATCAAACATGACAATAAACAAAATGAGTATTAAGCCCAAAATCCTTGTTTGAAAGTTTTCCGATTATGGATCCATTTCTTGAAAGTGGCTCTAAAGTAGTCATGGTGCTGTTCTGCCCTGTAGAACCACATGCAGTTTTGCACTCAGGTCTCCTTTGGTTAACAGTGGACTGTTCAACAAAGACTTCATATTAAACCATAATGAACTTTCTTTTACTTTCACACTATCCGTTGTTACCCAGATAAGGATGGATTCCCTTCTGAGTCTGGTTCCTCTCAAGGTTTCTTCCTCATATCATCTTAGGGAGATTTTCCTCACCACCGGCTCGCTCAATAGGGATCAATCCACAAACTTAAAATCTGTATCCTGTGTTTATATATTTCTGTAAAGCTGCTTTGAGACAATGTCCACTTTTAAAAGCGCTATACAAATAAAATGTAATTGAATTGAATTAACAGAAAGCTTGGCTAAACAAATCATTATTTTAAACCTAGACTTAAAGATTGAGACTTGAAGATTGTTCGAGTCCCGAACATTAATTTGGAAGGCTATTCCATAGCTCTCCCTTATAAGAGAAAGCTCTGTCCACTGCTGTAGTCTTCATTATTTATACTACTAACAAGCCTGCATCTTTTGAATGCAGGTGTGGTCAGATCATAATAGACCTAAAGGTAACTCGGGTAACGTGAGGTGAGACAATTCAGTGATTTATAGGTCATTAGTAATATTTTATAATCAAAATTTTACTCTGAGCCAATGCAGTAATAGGGGTGATATGACCAAATTTTCTGTCTTGAACTACTTTTTTTCTGCATCATGTATTGACAAGGCCTTTGCTAGTGGGGTGAAAAATGGTGACAATTACAGGGGCCCCCACTAAATCCAGTAGTTATGCTATATAGGCCCCAACTCTATGAATAAATATCAATTAAAGCTTCAGCTTGTATCTTCCCCTCCGTAAAAATGGTTTAGTCTGATGGTTATTAATTATTTCAGTTCAGTCAGTGACAAACAGCAGAGGTCCCACCCCAGCTTGTGAACATCACAATTCAGAATTAAGGCTGCTCTGAGAACAGTAGAAGCTAGAAAGTTACACTTGAAGAACCTGAGACATAATTCTAGGCACCGGGGACGTAATGAAAAGAAGGAGAGGGGGGCCAGGAGAACTGCTGGATCCCAGTCTATCAAGACCTTCTTTAATAAGACAGGTCTCCCAGTGTACTGTGCTTAACCCGTGCAGTATTCATGTATAAAGATGTTTATATTTGAATTGAAATTCATGATGTACAGACCTTTTTACAGAAACTAATCTCAAGATGAAGGTTGCACACATTTACCGATCAAATCGTCAATCCAAATGAGACCTGACCTTAATCAACAACATTTAGTGTTAAAAAAAAAAAAAAAAAAACATTGAGTGAGCTCAAACTCTCAACAAGAAAGTTGCACATTGAATTTAACTGAATTCAAACATATTTTTGCAACACTTTTTAAAACTGTTTTTCCAAATAAAGTGACGGTAGCTTGAGGAAAACCTGGTGAACAATAGTAAAATCCCAGAGCAGAATCCACAATTAAATTTAATAGTTTACTGGAGTCTTCATTTTTAATTTTCGTCTTAACTATCTAGATATAGACGTTTTTGACACTGCAGATTTTTTAACAATAATAGGCTATGGACATATTTTAAATGTCCAACCCACATTTCTGCAAGCTGGAAGAAAATACATCTATTTCTAAATTAGTTATAGAACCTTATTATTTAATTTTAGCTTTAGTAACGAGCAATATTCTTACATCTCTCTTTGTGTGTGTGTGTGTCTGTGTGTGTTCTGTTCATTTATTACGTGGCAAAGATGCCAGCGTGCAAGTAACACCAGTCCCATTCACAAAACGCAAACAATAAAATTACATCATGGGAAAACAGCTTTTGGTTTTGTCAAGATCACGAGAAAATTAAGTCGAGATCATGAGAAAACAACGAAGAAAAAAATGAATAATTCATGGCCGCTTAGGGATTCCATAGTGTAGTCCAGCCGTGTTTCTGTTACTACAGTGCACTGGACAGTAAATTGACAGCTCTATAAATATGCATGGTGGCATTGTGGTAAAAAACAAAAGAAAAAAAAAACAACGTTGTTGCTGTTTTTTATGTATAAAAAAATAAAAAATTAAAAGGAACTTTAGATGTGTAATTCACAGCCTTAAACTTTTCACTTAAAACGTTGCTAAATGTTAGATTATTTTTTTCTTTATTCTCTCGACCATATATATCATATTACTTAAGTGAACGGCAACTTAATTTATTTGTCATATTTACCTTTGTATGGAATTAATGAACACACAATATTCCAGGTGAAACCATCACAATTTAACAGCATTAATAGCCACTAGGTGGCACAGTGATGGGAGCAGTATAAAGTTGACCCTGTAATGCAGCCTGGCTGATCCGGTGTGACCAAATCTTTTATACAGGGAAGCTACTTTTTTTTTTTTTTTTTTAAGATCTTTATTATTTACATAGACTGCACTGTGGGAGAAGTTGGGCCAATGTATGTTATATTCATGTACTTTGAACTTTAAGTAGAGAAAACTTGGACATTTAAAATAAACTGAACTAACATAGGTTGTTTTAACACAGAATTACATTTTCTGATAAATTAATTCTTAATAGTTGTTAACACTTGCTAGAAAGTAGAAGTAAAACAAACAAATGCATCTAGTTTGTTTCTAACTCTTTGAAGTTAAAAGCACTGAGTATTTTTATGTCTAATTAAAGTGTGTATTCTTGTAAGGAGAGCTAATAAGGTTTCACAAAATTTATGAAAAATATTACCTGCCATGCATATAAAATTTCAGTGCCATCATATTTATTTTAATCATGTGTTCAATACATATAATGACCATTTAAAGTGTTAACACTAACTGCACAGATTTAACACAGACAAGCAAACAAAACATTTCACCCAACAGGGAGTACAACATAACTTTTCTCCTATAAATGTCTGCACTGTCAAAAAAAAAAAAAAAAAAACCAGAATAAAACAACAGTACAAATTGAATTGTATATCCTTTTTTGTATAACATTTTAAACTATTCACCATGGTAGCTTTTAAAGTCAGGAAATGTACATACATTTTACCAAAGATAAAACATTAATTTTAAGTATAAGGAAATGTATGTGTATATGTAATGAATATGCAGTGAGTTTGATAAGTGGCTTCTGGCTCAGCAATGAGGACACCAACTGAGATTTGGCAGAAGAAAACATCACAGTCAGGTTCCTGCAAACAAAAGAAATCTCAGTAAGAACCATTATATCCCTAACAGGAGGAAAAACATCACTTTCTGTTAATGTATGTCAAATACCACAAAATATAAAATGATAAGATCACAAAGGAAAGAATAAGTGTGGCAGAGAAGGAGGCAGTGTGCCAAGTGTGCACAGCTATCTGTGCCATAATTGGCATCAGACCTGTATGTGGAAGCCCAGCCCTTCACCACAGTTGGAGTCTGTGGAGTAGGCGGGGACTTCTGGATACAAATCATGCATAGCATGTTTAATAGCAGTACATAAAGTTTAATCTCTGTAAATAAAGGATTTAACTCAGATTGATCTGGTCTGTCATTTTCTATCACAAGAGTCCACAATCTACAGTGCCCTCCACTAATATTTATTATTTAAACTTTTGATCTTTTGTTAAAGAAAAATTCACAAAAAGACTCTGCTCTCATGGATAGCAAACAATTGCAAACAAAACAAGTTTACCCCACCCCCCCAAAAAAAAAATTAAAAAAAAAATACAATTATTAAATATAGGTGTGCAATAATTATTGGCACCTGCTACCTGCATTTGCCAAGATAACAGCTCTGAGTCTTCTCCTATAATGCCTGATGAGGTTGGAGAATATATGGTAAGGGATCTGAGACCGTTCCTCCATACACAAACTCTCCAGATCCTTCACATTTTGAGGTCCACGCTGGTGGACTCTCCTCTTCAGTTCACCCCACCGGTTTTCTATGGGGTTCAGGTCAGGGGACTGGGATGGTCATGGCAGGACCTCGATTTTGTGGTCAGTAAACCATTTTTGTGTTGATTTTGATGTATGTTTTGGATCATTGTCCTGCTGGAAGATCCAACCACGGCCCTTTTTAAGCTTTCTGGCAGAGGCAGTCAGGTTTTCATTTAATATCTGTTGATATTTGATGGAGTTGATGATGCCATGTATCCTAACAAAATGTCCAGGTCCTCTGACAGAAAAACATTCCCAAAACATTAAACAGCCGCCACTATATTTAACCGTGGGCATGAGGTACTTTTCCATATGGCTACCTCACTGTGTGCTCCAAAACCAACTCTGGTGTTTATTGCCAACAAGCTCTATTTTGGTTTCATCTGACCATAGAACCTGATCCCATTTCAAGTTCCAGTAGTGTCTGACAAACTGAAGATGCTCAAGTTTGTTTTTGGATGAGAGTAGAGGCTTTTTTTCTTGAAACCCTTCCAAACAACTTGTGGTGATGTATAGTTGCAATCAAAATTATTCAACCCCCATTGCAAATCAGGTTTATTGTCAAAATTTACAGACTTTCAGCTGTTTGCAATGAACAAATCAATCAAAAGCAATTGAAATAGTTCAACACAACGAATGTTTCAAGTGGTTTCCCCAAATTCAACTGAAAATGCAACTTATAATGATTTCTCCAGTCTCAAAGTAATTCAAGCCCATAGAATAGAATCCCTCACAACAGCACAAATATGCAAAACAGGTGTTGTCTCGAGGACACCTGATGCAACTTATCAAGGACTTCATTAGTGGCACCAAGTGTGCTTGAGCTGGAACAATAACTTTGAATAATCAAATTTTTTTACTGCAACTGTATAACGAACACTTCTAATCAGGTTAATTGTATATGTGGACTTACCTTAAAGAATTAGGCCTGGTTCATTCTAATTTCCAGTATAAACAAAATTTATTATGAAAAACATGGGTGGTATAATATCCATTGACTTCACAGAACAGAAAATTGTTCATTTTGATAAAATCCCATTTCATTTATTATTGTCTATCTTGTATTGTCAATGTCAATCAGCTAAGGGTTTTTCCCCTAAAGAGAAGTAAATTTATGGGAATGGGCCTATTTTAAAACTTCAGTATGTCCATATCTACAAAGAAATTAGGCTAACTTTACATTTTTCAGAGCATGAAAGGCAATTATTAGACAGCACAGCATAACTATAGTTAGTCTAGCTAACTGCAAAATGCTACATATCAGATCAGGTGGTGTGATATTAAAACTGTAAAAATATGCATAATAAAACATAAAATACAAACTCCTGGAAACTCACAACATTTATCAGACCTGGGAATCTTTCCATGGACCCGTGACCCTGTGTACCATGAGCAGTACAGAAAATGGATGGATGGATAATGATACTAAAAGCTGCAAGCAGCATTTTTGGGGGGCAAGCACCTGAGCTACACATTCAAAGAGGCACTACAATTGTTGTCTAAGCAAATATTGGAAAAGCAGAGCCACAATGGTAGTCAAAGGGGATCAAGAATGATATGTACCTTCACTGATGATGTGTATGTTTTTACCAGACAGTGGTGGAATTCTTTGACTGTAGGAGGAAAGGTCTAGATGAACAAATGTGAAGCAGTTAAAACTGCTGCTACTGCTGTGACCTGGGAGTTGCCTGTTTCTACTTTGACCTGTTTTCATGATTGCTACTGCTCTGACCTGAATTTATTTTAATATCAAAATTCAATAAGACAGGTCTCAAGATGATGTGAGCCACATTTGGTGAAGATTGGACAAAATTTGGAGGAGTATCAGAAATGGTGGTTACATGTTAGCATTTAAAGCATGTTATTATAACTTTTGACCAGTAGGTGGTGCTGGCACGAAATTTGTTGCATAGCCTCAGGTCATGGTCCTGAAGTTGCCTACAACATTTCCTGTCACTGTTGAGGTACAAACTCACTTCCTGTTTGATGGCTTCACTGTCAGATTCATTGGCCCATTCTAGACAAACAATTTGGAGTATTCAAAATTCTTTTGATAATTTTGTGAGTCTAAAAAAACAAACAAACAAACAAACAAAAAAAAAAAAACAGATTTGGACAAACTGGCAGAATTTATAATTAGATATAAATTGATGTCATATCGTGAGTTGAACTCGTTTTGAACAAGGGAATCCAGGAATGCCTGGCTTTTAAATTTTGTACACATGCTTCAAAAGCTATGAACATAAACACACTTCCAAAATTAGGCCCAAATTTGACTCAATAGTGGTGCTAAAGCATTGGCAGCACTTGGCCCAAATTTGGTCAGAATATTCCTTAGACCATCCTCAATCTATGTGCCAAATTTCACAACTTTTTACCTGACACCCTTAACAGAAGAAGAAGCAGAATAATAATAAGAAAAGGTAGAATAACAACAGGATGCCTGTGCTTGGTCCCTTAATAATTATAATAATAATGACAACAGCAATAATAAAAATGTATTATTTATATAGCACTTTAATTTCAATAAGATATGATGTACCTCAGTCACTGCTTCCACACTGTCCAGTTCCATCCCCAACACAGAGCTCTCTTGCATACCAGCTTGCTCAGTTTGTTGGCCCCACAAGTCCCAATGCCACCTCCCCAACATACCACAGCAAAGAAGATAACACTGGCCACCACAGACAGGTAAAAACATCCATAGCAGCCTAGTGCACACATTAAAGGACCTGAGCCTCCTCGGAAAGAAAATCCTGCTCTGTCCTTTCCTGTGTGAGAAGAGGCTCCCTCCTCAGCTCCTCCTGTATTCCCTTCTTGGCATCATCAGTGTGCCAGTGCCATGAAGGTTCTCTTCTTCCTGTTCAGCGGGGCTTTGATGACCCTGTTAATCCAAGGATTTTTGTTGGGAAAGCAGTGGACCTTCTTGATGGGGACAACACTCTCCTCACAGAATCTGAAGTAGTCTGAATGACACCCTCTGTGCCATCCCCATGATCTTCCTGAAACAGCTTCTAGTCAGTTGTCTTGTAACACTCCATCAGGGCCTCCTCTGCCTCCACCGACTACAGCTACACAGTCCTAGTGGTTACAAGCTGTCTCCTAACAATAGGCTTGTATGTAGGTGTGAGCTGTGTCAGACAGTGGTCTAATTTGCCAAGGGGGGAAGGGCGGTGGTGCTGGATGCCTCCTTAACGTCGGCATACAGCAAGTCCAAGGTCTTATCCCTTCTAGTGTTGAAGGTTACATACTGTGTAAAGTTCAACAGGGTCTTTGAGATTTTAACATGATTAAAATCTCCATTTATTATAAAGACTGCACTGGGATGCCGTGTCTGCAGATCTGCGATGATGGAATGAATGATGTCACGTTCCTCACCATCACCCTGGCTCGAGTTCCTCGCCACCATATCCTTAATTCCACCGGAATCTCCTTCAGACATACCACTGGTCGATAAACATCTCAAAGTGTTCTACATAAAGATTAAAGGCTAAATAATGTATTAATGATCGAGCACATTAAAGAACCAATGTTCACTTCCTAAAGAATTAACTATCAAGTATTCCTCTGGAAAGTTATTCCACAGTTTAGCGGTGATGCAAGAAAAACATATTCCACTGACTGATTGTGCTGCAACTGATCCACAGGACTAACACTAAGCCTGCATCAGATGAATGAAGTGCTTAGGATGGGCTATAACACTTCAGGAGATCAGCAACATACTGTACACCAGAGCTAAACCATGCAGAAGTTTAAATATTATAAACAAGGATTTGTTATCAATGCAGAACCTAATAGTGTAGCTTGACACCAGTTTAATAAATATGATGAATATGAAAAGGATGTCAGATGATGCAGAGTAACTTCCTCCTTATTCTGACAGAAGCATTTCTACTCATTTTCTACTCTTATTTCTGAGTCACAGGCAGCTAGAAGTATCTCTGGATGGCCTTTCAATTACATCATGTGCACCAGTGAAATACATTGGTGTGATTATTAACTCCAGTCTCTCATTTGGTCAATAATAACACCTTGCTGATATTCCAGTAGGTGAAGAAACAAGCTCCAGTTAGTCCAGAATGCAGCAGAACCTGACAGTTTGACTATATTATACCCATTTCGTCCACAATTCATTGGCTTCTAGTAAAATGTTTAATTGATCGCAAATTATTTGACACAAAATATTACTAATGATCTATAAAGCACTGAATGCCTTGTCATCAGGATGGTCACACATTTCAAGTTCAAAATTAGGCTATTTACAATAAAATATTATTAAATAAAAATCTGAAAATAATATAATTTGTGTGTTACACAGTATCGCATAAATTGTCAAATGTATGAGCCTCTTTGTGATTGAGGAGATAAAATAAACAAAGGAAATAAACAGATTATTCAGAGCCTTGTGTAAGTGATATTAAAGTGCTTCTACAGGCAAGCTAACCTGTGGAACTGGTCAATAACTGGAGACCTCTTCAGCCTTGTGAAAAGCCTATAAAAAACCTACTTACTTGTCTAGTCAGTAGTGATGGGAAGTTCGAATCATTTTCTTGACTCGGATCTTTGAGTCTCGTTCAGCAAAATGAACGAATCTTTCTTTCTTTTATCACGTCAGTTCCACGGAAACAGAAACGATTAGTTCACATCTCGAGTCTTTGGGTCCGAGTCATTCGAGTCATCCCGTTTCCGGTACTGCATGGTGGATAGCCTATGCGTGTCACCGGGAGATCGAATGACTCGAACCCGAAAGACTCGAGAGATGAACTAATATTTCTGTTTCCGGTACAGAACCTCGGGGATGTTGCAGCGCATGCTCGGTCAGAAATGAACGAATAACTCTCTGAGACAACACGTTGATCCCGAGTCATATTAAAGTTTCGTTCAAAATGAATGAATCGTTCATGAACGACACATCACTATTAGTCAGGCATTTTGTGGATGAGCTGATTTGGGACACGTCCCTCAGATTAAAGTTCAGCACTCAAAGAGGGTGGCCGTCACGTGACTGCTACTGGAGTCGGGGATCACATGATGAGATGAGCAGTAAATAAGCGAGTGTTCCCCCAGACAGTCCCATTAAACGCTATGTTGCGCTTTCTTCTGTGTACCTTGTTCGTTTGTGTGATCTCACCTGCGGACACACACCTGCGGTCTGCAGTATTTAACCAGCAGAGCGGAAAACTGCAGTTAAAGGAGGGAATTCAGACAGACTTTGTCGCATTCGCCAACTTCACAGATGACATTGTAAACACGGGGTAGGCTTGTGTGTCTCCTACATCTCCCGGTTGTGTTGTTTTCTTTTTATTAACATTAAAATGATCTTTATCTTTCATTAACTCTAACTTTACACGAACACTTTTTATTAATCAGTGATTAGTCTGTGATTAAATAGACTGACTGGAGCTGTACATGTTAGTCCTGAGACTGCAGACTTCCTTTTCGAAAATCATTGAGCAGGTTCTCCACAGCCATTACACTCTGAAGTTACACTTACACAGTTACTTACTATGGACATAAGAAGCGATTTCTATCGGTGTAACGAAAATAATTGACATTGTGAAAAGTTTACAGATTCGTTAATTTCAGTTTTATTTCATTGTATTTGTTTGCTGTTAAAATAGGCATCATCATAATAAATCAGCTTTACAGAAATTTATTTCTATGTAATGCATTTAAATTTAATGAAACAACCAGAGGCAAGAGTGGCAAGGAAAAACTCCATGAGATGACGACATGAGGAAGAAAGCTTGAGAGGAACCAAAAAAACCTCCTCCTCTTCTGGATAGTGAGATTACAAACATTTACTCTTCCACACCTGTATACTATGGAGTCGGATTGTGTGTACTGAGAGTCAGGGCTGTGCTTTAGAGAGGCAGGATCAAGATGTTGGCACATGAACTACAGCGTAACCTGTGGAGCTACAGCAGTCAATATTCAAAAGGATGTCAAATTAAATCTTGTAACAAACCACATGCATAGTGTTTGATGTATGATTACACTTTCCAATAGGTTGACAATTATGCAAATGTATTATTGTAATTATTATTTGAAGTTTACTCCAGTGCAGACTACTCTCAGGCTGTTGGAGGACAAGTCTAAAAGGTGAACTTCAGAATCAGACCACTATATTGTTGGCTGGATTCCCAATGAAGGGTGATACTATAGGCCTTAATGTAACATGACCACAAGCAACATATCGCAACATTGTAAGGTAGCTATCTCTGTCTAAAGTACGCAAATAGTATAATTAAAACTGGCAGTTATGGAGAATAAGAAATAACTTTCTCTGAGCCAGTGTCACTCACCACTGCTTCTTCAAATTCATGGGTACACGTGCAAGTTTGTGATTGTGTGCTTAGTTTCTATTGGCCAATGGGTTTTTGGTTCAAAGACAGAACTGAATGTGAAAATAGATAACATAACAACCCCATGACTACCAGCAAGTTCACCCTTATGGATGCAGGCCTTACAGAAAAAAATGGCTGACCAAAAAGGGCACCATCAAGGGAGAAAAGTAATGATTTATAATCACACTAGTGTCGCCCAGAAGAGGATATGTTGTTTTTGAATCTGATTTCTTTCTTGTCTCAGGGAGTTTTTTTCCTTGCCACTGTCGCCTAAATCTAGATCCTGATATCTGTAAAGCTGCTTTGTGATGATGTTAATTGTTAAAAGTCCACATCAGCTGTACAAATAAAAAGCTGTACAAATAAATATTAATCACTTTAATTAGGACTCCATTTTTTTCTGTCCTTCTCAGGTGGTCCTATCTGGAGGTTGTAACAAATGGCAAGTACAATGACACACTGCAAGCTTATGCTGCTGGAGTTGTGGAAGGTGCGGTCACCTCGCAGGTATTTAACATTAACCTTTTATCCCTAAATCTGTTACATCACACATCTTATCTCATCTAGATGCTGATGGCCAAATGTGGATCATAACCAGTAGAAAGTAGTGACAAGAATTTTAATCTAGCTTCCATATCTGAAGAGTCATAATATATTTAATTAATTTGATTTTTATAACGCTTTTAACAATAGACATTGTCAAAAAGCAGCTTTAGAGAAACCCGGGTCTAAATTTGGATTCCTAATGAGCAAGCTAGAGGTGACAGTTGCATGGAAAAAAAACCTTGAGTCTGATTGTCTTTGTCCCAAATATTAATTGGAAGGCTGTTCCATAGCTGAGGGCTTAATAGGAAAAAACTTTACCCCTGGCTGTAGTGTTCATTGTTTAAGGTACTGATGAAGCATAGCTTAGTGATGTTTCTAAGATGAAAGAAGGCTATCCTAGTCGTATCGTCTACATGAGCATCAAATGAGAGACTGAAGTCAATAATCACACCAAGTTCTTTCATTGCTGCATGTGGTGTAACTGAAAGACCATCCAGGGTTACTATGTAAGCACAAAGCTTACCTCTAGCTGCCTCTGGCAGTAGTAGAAGTACTTCTGTCTTGTTGGAATTAATTAGGAGGAAATTACTCAGCATTCAGTGTCTAAACAGTCCTCAACTTTATTCAGTTGGTGTCGGTCATCTGGTTTGGTTGGAACATAAAGTGGAGGGTTGAATGTTGGTATTGACAACATTATTCACCCTGAAATATAGTGGCACTTGAAAGTTTGTGAACCCTTTAGAATTTTCTATATATCTGCATAAATATTACCTAAAACATAGTCAGATTTTTATACAATTCCTAAAAGTAGATACAGAGAACCAAGTTAAACAAATGAGATACAAAGATTATACTTGGTCACTTATTTATTGAAGAAACTGATCTAATATTACATATCTGTGAGTGGCAAAAGTATGTGAACCTTTGCTTTCAGTATCTGGTGTGAATCCTTGTGCAGCAATAACTGCAACTAAAAGTTTCCGATAACTTGATCAGTTCTGCACATCGGCTTGGAGGAATTTTAGCCCGTTCCTCAGTACAGAACAGCTTCAACTCTGGGATGTTGGTGGGTTTCCTCACATGAACTGCTTGCTTCAGGTCCTTCCGCAACATTTCTATAAGATTAAGATCAGGACTTTGACTTGGCCATTCCAAAACATTAACTTTATTCTTCTTTAACTGTTCTTTGGTAGAATGACTTGTTTGCTTAGGGTCATTGCCTTGCTGCATGACCCATTTTTTCTTGAGATTCAGTTCATGGACAGATGTCCTGACTTTTTTTTTTTTTTTTTTTTTTAGAATTCGCTGGTATAATTCAGAATTCACTATTCCATCGTCCTGGCGCAGATGCAGCAAAACAGGCCCAAACCTGTGCTAGAATGCAGTGTTTTTGTTTTCTCCAAATATAACCCTTCTCATTTAAACCCAAAAATTTATTTTAGACTCATCAATACACAAACTATTGTTCCAGTAGCCTTCTGGCTTGTCCACATGATCTAAAGATCAAACTGCAGATGTTCAGCAATGTTCTTTTTGGAGAGCAGTGGCTTTTTCCTTGCAACCCTACCATGCACACCATTGTTTTTAAGTGTTCTCCTGATGGTGGATTCATAACCATTAAGATTAGCCAATGTGAGAGCGGCCTTTAATTACTTAGAAGTTACCCTGGCTCCTTTGTGACAGACTATTGCACGTCTTGCTCTTGGAGTGATCTCTGCTGGTTGGCCACTCCTGGGGAGGGGAACAATGGTCTTAGTTTCTCCATTTGTACACAATCTATCTGACTATTGGTAGAGTCCAAACTCTTTAGAGATGGTTTTATAACCTTTTCCAGCCTGATGAGTGTTGTGGATAAAAATGACATGAAATAAACACGAGGGAGACTGAGTATGAGTAAAAATGTAATTTTATTGGTAATTCACAGGACGGGTGGGTGCGTAGTCTGGAGGAGAGTAAGAGGGGGAAGAAAATGGGGTGCGTCCTGGGGACATGGGGAAATCAGGGTGGGTGAAGTGAACGGACCACTGAGAGTCGGGCGGACTGGTGGGTGAGAAGAGGGACGAATGGTCGGGGCCCGGATCAGAGAAGACAACATCATCCTCGGATTGGAAGCTAGAGGGGGGTTCTGGTTCTGACTGTGTAGAGGCGTCAACACGCACGTTCGTGGGGCAGATTCTGTACCGAAGAAGAGGGGGGAACCCCGGGTCTCTATTCTTAGGGGGGGTGCTGCGAAGATAGTTAAGTAGCATCATGATATCAGCCGTGAGATGCACAAGCTGGTAATGAGTGTCCAGATCCAGATCCAGGTCCAGTAATGGAGAGAGAGGGGACTGACGACGGGCACCGGCACCTAGACATACAGAAGCGGTTTTAGTCAGAGGTGGATAAATTGGTAAAACACTTTAAAGATCTTTATGGGTTGTTAGTCAAAAAGTCGAAAGAAGTGTACGAGCTGAGGAGTGCTAAAAACACACACACTCGTACAGTCAAGGGCGGGCAAGTAGACACAACATACGCACACACTCTCTCTTCCTCATACACACACATGAATAACTTTAATAATATCTTATAGTAATAGAGAAACTCTATAAAAAACAGAATAGTAGGATATGCAGGACAGTAGAACTGTAATGATATTAAGAAGTTGGAAGTACAGTAAACCGCTTTTCAAGTAGTATAAATATATATATAAAATAAGAAATATAGTGCAAATATGAAAAAAAATTATAAACGAGAAATACAGGAAAAATAGAAAAATATAACTTACTCATGATTCAGATGGTGAAGATTCTCGTCTCGCAAGGAAAGCCTTAATTTTTAGAGAACCATGAAGAGAGCCAGTTATAAGGGTGGCTGGGTCAAACTGCCCCCCCCTCGAGATAACGATAAGACCAAGGTCCCTCCCGGTTGTTTAGTCGTCTTGTCTACGTCATTTTATTTCCCTAGGTAATTGAGAATCCTGGTTTCTGACCACCTAGGTAATTGAGAATCCTGGTTTCTGACCACCTAGGTAAATGAGAATCCTGGTTTCTGATTCTCTATGTAATTCAAAACGCTGGGTTTTTATTTTCTGGGTTATTAGAAATGCCTGGGTTCTGATTCTATGTGTAAGTGAAATAGGCCTTTTCTGGAAACATATGGGTTATCTAGTGTGTAAATACAGTATAAATACTGGAGCTTAAGCTCAGGGTATTGGGATCACTTTTGAGAATTCTCATCGGTGTGGATCTCGTGTGGTGGAATGGAACAATAAAGCTGGACCCTTGCTTCTTCTCACTCACGGCTGGTGTATTTTTTCTATCTCCAACTGGGCTCAGAGGTAGATGTGAGTATTGGCTTCTAAGTTGAGTTTTAAATGTTTTTGGGTAATAGGCTAAATTTGAGCCAACATGAGTAACAACAACTCTTTTTCTGAGGTCCTCAGAAAGCTTGCCATGATACACTTCCACAAATGTTGTGAAAATTAGACTTTGATAGCTCCTTGTTCATTAAATCAAACAGGGCACTCACTCACACCTGATCATCATCCCATTGATTGAAAATACTTGACTCTAATTTCACCTTCAAATTAACTGCTAATCCTAGAGGTTCACATACGTTTGCCACTCACATATGTAATATTGGATTATTTTCCTCAATAAATAACTGACCAAGTATTTTTCTCATTTGTCACTAGTAGTAGTTTAGTAGTTTTATCTCATTTGTTTAATTGGGTTCTCTTTGTCTGCTTTTAGGATTTGTGTGAAAACTTTGATGTTTGAGGTAATATCTATGTAGATGTATAGAAAATTCTTAAAGGGTTCACAAACTTTCAAGCACCACTGTATGTGTTAAAATGATTTCAAACATGCCACAGAAATATACTGCTTAGGCATAGATACAAATGATTGTATTGAATTCTCTTGGAATCTCTGACCTATATTCATGACCGAGGGTGCTGGGGTGCCACCCCCTTCAAGATATCCAGAGAAGAAGGCTATGTAAACATAAGTTCAATATATATTGCAAAATAATTATGTAATAAAATTTTGCCATACTTTTTGCCTTATAGTCGTTAGCATTTATTTAAAAAATCAAAAAATCTCAATTGTATTTCGATCATATCTGTGTGCAGGACGCTGGCCAAATTAGTGTGTATGTAGGTCCTTAAACTTTTGAAAAGCAGGTGACTTTGGGCTGCTCTCTAAATAGCTTGCTTCAGATTTTCCTTGGGGTGCAGCTCATTGTGCCCCAGACACTCCCACTTTTGTTGTTGGTGAATCAATATTGTTTTTATATATTTTTGACCTCATGTGATTGGGCCGTTCTCAACGACTCTCTTGCCTACTCAGCAGCTTGTCAGTTGACCGGCACTGCGAGAGATTGTTAATAAAGTGAGCGTGACATTTCTTCCAGATGAATGAAAATTTTGTTTTATCTTTACAAAAAACTGCCTTTTACAAGGTGAAAAAAGGGATAAAGGAGCTTGGCCCAGATCGACCCAACTTACAAATTCAGCAGCAGTCAAGTCACGAGCTTACACCTGGGGGTTTCCGGCAATCGTTGTGGCAAACTCAGTTGGCTAGCTGGATGCGATATACAACCCCAATTTCTAAAAAGTTGGGACACTGTGTAAAATGTAAATAAAAACAGAATGCAATGATTTGCAAATCTCAAAAATCCCCATGTTATTCACGATAGAACATAGAAAACATATCAAATGTTTGAGATTTGCAAATCATTGTATTCTGTATTTATTTACATTTTACACAGCATCCCAACTCTTTTGGAATTGGGGTTGGCATTAGAAGGCAAGGGCAAAATTTATTTTCAGGTAGTGCTACTGGCCATAGTTTAGGCAATATTACAGTTGAGTGATTACCTTGATTACTTTATTACTGATAATAAACCCACATTAAGCTCAAATTCACTGATTTGTGGTACCTTATTTCATGCTTTAGCAGTTGAATTTTCCATTTATAGCTAAGCAGTGGTGATACATTATATCACCTGTTAGATGGCTATTTAACAATTATATTCAGTCCCGCATAACTAATTGTGGTGTTTTCAGTTTGTTTGCACCCTCCCCAAAATTTTTAACACCAGCCGCCACTGTTGGTGACTGCATATTCTGAAAAGTTCAGCACCAATTTTCTGCCACATTCTAACAATCCAATACACTCGTACTGAACATCTTTTCAACTCATGTTTGACTTTATTGTATACAACTATAGAACAATGATAATGATTTATCGTCCCTCTCTTCAGTGTCAGCCAGAAGAGGATGGACCCCCTCCACTCTAGCGCACATGTGGAATCACATCACACAGTATAACTAAAATACTGGTTACAAATCTATACATGTCAGAACCACATGCCCTTCAGAAATTGGTCTGGTGTTGGTAGTTGTGTAAAATAAGTTTGTATTGGTTTTGCAGTGACCCTTGCATCTTAGGGGACAAGTTTACACAAATTACTTTGTTTGAAAATGATTTAACCAAGAAATAATCCAATTTGTAATAATTGGCCAGTTGGTTTTACAGTACTCCACACAGAAAAAAAAATCACCAGAACAACTTGTGAAGGCAAAATGTTGTACTTGAAACATCATTTAAAGTGGAATAAGAAGCCAGCTTTTGCCTTGAGCAAAACCGAGGTGACGCTGGCAAGAAAAACATTCCCTGAGACCTGAGAGGAGCAAAACTCAAAATGAAATCAATCCACTTCTAACTCTGTGCATGACTGAGGATGTGGCATGAAGGTCTGAACAAATGATCTTCAAATTTTAATTTAATTACAACTAGTGATGCACCGAAAGGAAAATTCTGGGCAGAGGGCCTCTATTCTGTTATTGTTGTTGTTTTTGTTTTGTTGTATTATGCATATTGAACGGGACATCATGTTTTCAGGCGGTGTATCAAACCTGTCGTGGAAAAATGCTTCAGCATCGTACCCCCTCAGATGGTAAATTTTAATGTCTTTATCAGAAACTTTGAAGTATTTCCAAACCGCTGACATGAATGCCCTTTGCCGGGTAGCGCCGTGATAACTGTCGGCTAGATCGAGAGTGAAATCTTCGCATTGAGGCCCGACTTGGGGCGACATGTTTTTTCGGCCTTTTTTCTCTCTTTCAAATGTCATTTTTGGCTAAAACCTTTTGGTGGCCAAAATTTCAATGCACAGACAGGACTTTATTTGGAAATGCATCATTGTAGTTCCTTGGTGTTTTTACACAAAGTATTTCATAAATAGATTTTTATAACAAACATAATACAATGCTATTAAAGTTGTATTATTACTGTATGTTATTTTGTAATTAGAAATAATTGAGTGATGTTTTGTGGAACGGATGAGAGCTGGTTCATGCACCTGTACTGAAACATGTTAGCAAGTAGCTGTGTGGTGAGGGGGTTTATGGTTAAGCGTAGCGTGCAGAGGTGCACAGACAGGTCAAAGTGCACACCTCCAAAATCTTAACAGTGCATTGTACACAGTATTGCACTTCAGGAAAACAGACAACTATACTACCACCTATTTATGATGTTCTCCTTAGGCCTTAAGCAATAGATAAGTGAAGACCAACAACTGTGGCCAGATTTTTGGAAAGTCCAAAAGGCTCGGCTCTTGCTAGTGAGCCGAGCGAATTAATCTGATGCACTATCTCTATAGTGAATCAGATTAATTTGCTCGGCTCACTAGCAAGAGCCGAGTATTTTGGACTTTCTAAAAATCTGAGAAGCAGTAAGTGACTCATTCACCATTGAGGAAATGGAGAGAGAGCAAGTGTCTCAGGTGGAAAGGTGATGCACAGTAATAGGTTATTCATCTTACAGGTTAGGCCTTGGATCTGTATTTATAGGTATGTATTTATAGATCTGCATTTCTCAGGATGAAAATCAGGTTAAAAAGCAGTTTGACTTTTCACTTTTATATGTCTTTGCCAAGATTCTATTCTCCCCCAGCTTTTTCACGCTCTCATGCTCTTTTTCACTCTTTCTCTCTCTGTGTTTGTGTGTGTGAATTAACTTTAGCTCATCTATAAGCATTGGATGAACACACTGATGGGATATTGTGATCCAAATGACCCTGGCTACTGTCAACATCTGAAAGAATACATTATCACTAACCTGCAGTGGGTGGAAGAGCAAATCAAGAAAGCTACAGAGTCACCGTACTGGCATCAGGTACACTGGGTTACTTTCCAGTTGTAGTTGTGATTAGTCATAGGCCTGTGACATGGAGTGCAAGT
>NC_030421.2:8947800-8987800 GCF_001660625.3 Ictalurus punctatus | reverse complement strand
TAAGAGTTTCATTCCAGGCAGACTTGGTCTGAGCAAAGGGTTGTTAACCGTGCTTGAGCAAATACCGTAAGTGAATGTTAATTTGGATTCTTAATTTGTCCACTCATGTTACTTCTATATAGTAATAATCACCTGTTATGACCAATGCAGACAAATGAGCTACCTGTATGCTTTCTTACCCAAACCCCAAAAAAAGACATTTTAAAGAAGTCCACTAAATGAAAATTTGGTTTTTAACTATCATGGTTTTCCTTAATTCCTTAATCTGAACAAAAACTATTTTTATATTTGTTTTTCATTTCATTCATGAAGTACCTAATGATTAGGTCAAGGCTGGTATGTATAAATATCCTCAGAGAAAAAAAGTGGTCTTAACTGCCATAAATTCTATGAAATCACAAACTTTATGCCAAAGAATAAAAGCAATGTGTGAAATGTTTAGCCCTTAGAGTACTCCTAAAAGGGTGAGTGTTTAGGAGTGTTTCAGAAGATGACTGTTCAGAGTGGCAGCACTGAGACTAAAATATGCATGTGCCCATGTTTATCTGCGCTTGGTACTGCATTTGGTTCATAAATATGTTTCTGAATGTCTGAATATATATGAAATGTGAATATGAACACATTTTTAGTTCTTAAGGGATTAACTGGAAGCACTTAAACAATTTCCCAGTGTTTACTCAGACTAGAGGTGTGTACAGGTCAGGACAGATTTTATTTATTTTTTTGTTCCAATCTCACCCGTGTCCATAAATTTGGAAGACAGATTCTCAGTCAGATTATGGTCTGGGCTTTGGCTGGGTCATTCTACCACATTCGAGTTCTTGGATTTGAACCAATTCAGTGTAGCTTTGATTCCAACAAGAAATAATTTGGGGGTTTCACAGATATGGTGATAAATACTTAGGCAACTGTGTGCACGCTTAACTTGAATTGCACTCTTGTTGTACCCTTCCACAAGCCTCTCACAATACTTTGCTGAAATTTTTGCTCATTCCTCCTGACAGAACTGGTGTAACTCAATCAGGTGTGTGGGCCTCCTTGCTTACAACCCCTGGCAAAAATTATGGAATCACCACACTAATTAGGGTCTGTATTTGCCTCCAGGGGCTTGTGTTTTAACAGAGCGTATTTGGATGTCATTATTCAAACAGGCTGAATGTTGAAAGTGGCCAAGCCCCATTGGTTTTTGGTGTTTATTATTATTATTATTATTATTATTATTATTATTTTATTTAGCGATTTCACTCGTTTTTGAGGCATTTGTGATGCTTCAAAATGAATTAAATTCGGCATATGCATCATACTGGTGAAAAATTAAAATATTATGTAATAAATAGACTTGACCGTGGTTTAGCAGTTCTGTAGCATCCCCGAATGGCAGAATGGAATTTCATGAATTTTCTCAGAGGAGCACAAGCTTTTGTATGGTCATTGCACTCATCATGTATGACAAGGTTCACTTGGTTGTATCTGACTCCGCCCAACAGGAAGTTGGCCATGCTGGCTGGAATGTAGGGTTTTCAAACCTTCCCACTGTGTTTTGAGAGGCTTACAATGGCTGAAAACGCATGAAACTTTACAGTTCTATTTCTGATGGGATGACCTTTCACTTGATATTGCAGTTTAGCATAAGTGTGCCTCCTGAGCTCCATAGCTCCACCTAGGTTTTGAATGCAAATTTGACACCCTTGTTGTTGAATTGTATACTTCTTTGATCATTTCTTTTAAGTTTTGGCCAGTTGACTCCATAGTGCCCCCTATCACTTCTGAATAAGTTTATTATTGATGTTTGGTTTGATCAGCCTCAAATTGTGCATGGCTACTAATGGGTTACTCCTGATTACAGTAATGTGACAACTGAGTTATCGTTATACCACCACCTAGACTGAAACTGTTATATTGCACTTTAAAAAGAGTTTATATTGGTTTACCATATGGATTCATGTTGCTTTACTACAGGGTTTGTCTGATTTTGCTTGAAAAATAGTCACGTAAACCTAGAAAAGTAAGGTGGAAGATTAATTTGAATAGGGTTCATTGATGTGTGATTAAGGTGTTGTTGTCATTGCCATAAATGATGACCTGCTAAATAGGAAGTGTGAATAATGCTGTGCTGTTTGAATGATGGGCTTCAAATTCAAGTATTTACTTGATAGCAAGTCCTGATTACATCCATTTGACTTTTGTGCGCAACTGATGCACAACTTTTACTGTCATGCACACCAATAAAAACTCGTGTGTATTCAAGTGTGTTCAACTTGTTTGTTCGGATGTATCAGATCAAAATAATTCAATTCAATTTTATTTGTATAGCGCTTTTTACAATAGACATTGTCTCAAAGCAGCTTTACAGAAATATCAACACGGTATACAGATATTAAAGGTGTGAATTTATCCCAACTGAGCAAGCCACTGAGTGGCGACGGTGGCAAGGAAAAACTCCCTAAGATGTTTTAAGAGGAAGAAACCTTGAGAGGAACCCGACTCAGAAGGGAACCCATCCTCATCTGGGTAACAACAGATCTTGTGAAAAAGTTCATTATGGATTTATATGAAGTCTGTATGGCCTTAGGAGCAGCCGTAGTCCCAGCAGTCTGGAATTAAAGAAGATTTGAGCTCCATCCAGAGGCAGAAAGGATCTGGATCTCTAGTATCTCCATAAATTCGTGTGGGGCTCGGCGAAAGGAGAGAGGGAGAAAGTAGAACAGAATCTAGTCAGGGTAGGCTTGAGTAAACAAATACGTTTTAAGCATAGACTTAAACACTGAGACTGTGTCTGAGTCCCGAACACTAATAGGAAGACTGTTCCATAACTGTGGGGCCCTATAAGAGAAAGCTCTTCTCCCTGCTGTAGCCTTCACTATTCGAGGTACCGTCAGATAGCCTGCATCTTTTGATCTAAGTAGGCGTGGCGGATCATATAAAACCAAAAGGTCGCTTAGATATTGTGGCGCGAGACCATTTAGTGCTTTATAGATTAATGAGAGTATTTTATAATTAATGCGAGATTTTACTGGGAGCCAATGCAGTATTGATAATATCGGTGTGATATGGTCGTATCTTCTAGTTCTAGTCAGGACTCTAGCAGCTGCATTCTGGACTAATTGGAGCTTATTTATATTCCTACTGGAACATCCAGACAGTATGGCATTACAATAATCTAATCTAGAGGTGACGAATGCATGAACTAGTATTTCCGCATCATGTAGTGACAATATGTTTCTTATTTTAGAAATATTTCTGAGATGAAAGAAGGCTATCCTAGTAATATTATCTACATGAGCATCAAATGATAGGCTGGAGTCAATAATCACTCCAAGGTCTTTAACTGCTGCACATGATGAAACAGAAAGACCATCCAGAGTAACCATGTGATCAGAAAGAATACTTCTAGCTACACGTGGGCCTAATAAAAGTATTTCTGTTTTATCAGAATTAAGCAGAAGGAAGTTAATTAACATCCAATGTCTAATGTCCTTTACACAATCCTCAACTTTACTAAGCTTATGTCTGTCCTCTGGCTTTGCTGAAACATACAACTGTGTATCATCAGCATAACAGTGGAAGCTAATTCCATGTTTACGAATAATTTGACCTAGGGGTAGCATATATAAAGTAAAGAGCAGTGGGCCTAAAACAGAACCCTGTGGAACTCCAAAAGTAACCTCAGTACGCATGGAGAATTCACCATTTACATCTACGAACTGATAACGATCGGTCAGATAAGACCTGAGCCAGGAGAGGACTGTTCCCTTAATACCAACAACATTTTGTAATCTATCAAGGAGAATAGTGTGATCTATAGTATCAAAAGCTGCACTAAGGTCGAGTAACACAAGCAGCGAGACACAACCCTGATCGTAAGTCAGTAGAAGGTCATTTACTACTTTAACTAACGCTGTCTCTGTGCTATGATGAGGTCTAAATCCTGACTGATATATTTCATGAATGTTATTCCTATCTAAGTACGAGAATAACTGCTTTGCTACAACCTTTTCTAAAATCTTAGAGATGAAGGGGAGATTTGATATTGGTCTATAGTTGGACAATTGAGACGGGTCAAGATCAGGTTTTTTAATCAAGGGTTTAATAACTGCTAATTTAAGTGATTTAGGTACATAGCCACTGCTTAGGGAAGAATTGATTATATTTAGAAGTGGCTCAATTACTACTGGACCAATCTGTTTAAACAAACATGTAGGTACGGGATCTAGTATGCAAGTTGATGAATTGGCTGAAGAGATTAATGTAGCTAGTTCGGTCTCTCTAAGCGGAGCAAAACACTCTAAGCATTGATCTGATATTGCTACATTGTCATGTAATGGGTTTATTACAGTACTGTCCAGTTTTAATTTAATGGCCTGTATTTCACGTCTAATATTTTCAACCTTATCATTGAAAAATTTCATGAAATCTTCACTGCTATGTAATGATTGAGTGTTTCTCTCTGTAGTGGTTTTATTCCTAGTTAATTTTGCTACTGTGTTGAAAAGGAATCTAGAATTGTTTTTGTTGTCTCCTATTAAGGTGGAGAAATAGATTTTTCTAGCATCGCCAAGAGATTTCCTATATTTCAGTAGGCTCTCCTTCCATGCTGTTTGAAATATCACCAGTTTGGTTTGACGCCATTTACGTTCTAATTGTCGAGTTGTCTGTTTTAAGGTTCGCGTTTGATCGTTATACCAGGGTGCTAATTTTTTTTCTCTAATTATTTTCCTTTTGAGTGGAGCCACTCTATCTAGCGTGTAGCGGAGTGTTGACTCCAAGCTTTCAGTCGCCTGATCGAGTTCTGTGTGATCTGACGGTGATCCAAATCTAATTGATGTTTCTGCGAGGTTATTTATGAAGCTCGGTGCAGTAGCTGATGTGTAGGTACATTTTACGCGGTAGCGAGACGAGGTGGAAATATTATGATCAATACGTATTATGAACGAGATAAGATAATGGTCTGAGACAACTGCAGACTGCGGAAAAATGATAATATTTTCTATACTTAGTCCGTATGTTAGTATGAGGTCAAGAGTGTGACCACCATTATGAGTAGGCCCGATTACGTTCTGATTAATCCCTACTGAATCTAAGATGGACACAACCGCTATTCTTAGAGGGTCTTCCAGGTTATCAAAATGAATATTAAAGTCTCCGACGATTAATGCTTTGTCTACAGACACAACCAGGTTTGAGACAAAGTCTGCAAATTCACTAAGAAATTCAGTATATGGCCCTGGGGGTCTGTAAATAATAATTAGAGGAATTGACTTATTTTTTGTGGCTACATAACTTATACTGGTATAAAGAATTTCAAAAGAATTAAATTTATGCTTAGGTTTTTGTGTGACGACTAGATTTTGACTATGGATGAGTCCAACACCTCCTCCTCTACCAGTTGAACGAGGCTGATGTACATAACTGTATCCAGGAGGACTGGCTTCATTTAATGCTATGTACTCGTTTGGTTTAATCCAAGTTTCCGTTAAACACATTAAATTACATTCCTGATCAGTAATGATGTCGTTAACAATAAGAGCCTTAGACGCAAGAGATCTAATGTTTAATAGTCCTAGCCTCAGATCAAAAGTGCTGGCTGTGCATTCAATATGATTTAATTTTATGTTAATTAGGTTACGAAGATAGACTTTCCGAGATTTTCTATATATTTGAATAGCTCGGGGAACAGACACAGTCTCTATAGTATGTATTACCTTTGCCGGATTTTTAGTTGAACATTGATTATACTGAATGTTATTATTGGAAGATGTACTTAAGGT
Organism: Ictalurus punctatus; assembly: GCF_001660625.3. Taxonomy (NCBI): domain Eukaryota; kingdom Metazoa; phylum Chordata; class Actinopteri; order Siluriformes; family Ictaluridae; genus Ictalurus; species Ictalurus punctatus. Next base: position 8,982,032 of record NC_030421.2, on the reverse strand, counting down.
AGGCAGTCACTTGGAGTGTAGCGCCTTGGAAATGTTGTCTGAAAGCAGTTCCGCTCCAAGGCTGCTGGGGTGCAGGCCATCAGGACGAAACAACCTAGGACGCTCCCAGAACAGATTCCAGTTATTGACAAACACCAGATTCTGCTCATTACACCAAGATACTAACCAATCATTTAATGCTAGAAGTCTACTGAACTTTTCTGCTCCACGTCTGTATGTGGGAAGAGGTCCAGAGACGATGATCTTCGCGGTAGGTGATCTGCCTCGTACCGTCTCGATCAGGCTGGAGAAGTCCCTCTTCAGAACCTCCGTCTGCCGCAGCCTGGTGTCGTTCGTCCCCGCGTGCAGCACAACCGCTCCAATGCGCTCGTCCTTCTTCAGGATCCCGGATACCTGCGCAGCGACATCAAGGACACAAGCACCAGAAAAACAGTGTGTGCGCACCTTACCTTTAGATGAGGCTACACGGACGTTCCGCACAATGGAGTCCCCGACGATCACAGTGTTGGGTCTGGTCTGGCGGAGAGGGGCGAAGCGGTTCCTGGTTGGAATCTCGAACACCGGAGGTGGAGAAGGTCCAGCCCGCGCCTTTCGCCGCTGGTTCACCCAAGGCCCGAGGTGTGTTGGCGCTGGCGTGACGGAGACCACGGCTGGGAAAGTCCTAGGTGCATGGTCCCTGCACAGAGAAACACACGGCGTAGAGGGGCTGGGAGTGGAAATACCACGCTGTGTGCTTACCTTGGATATGTGAGCAGAGGCACAAGATGTTTCCAGCGCAGTTTGTCGCTCCAGCAGCTGGGTCTGCTTGTCGAGTAGGCCGCGGATCTGCTTCTCCACATCCTCCAGTTCCAGCCGCACCATGTGAAGCTCAAGCGAGTCCTCATCTGCACTCAAAACCGGAGAGACAGCAGACATGTTTGTTTGTTTTTTTGTTTGTTTGTTTGTTTTTTTTTAAAACAGAACAGCGGTAAGTGAGAAATGTGAAACGTAAACAAGGCTAGCGGTAGGTGATGCTAGCGGGCTACAGGCTACAAGCTAGTCGCGGATGTTTTGTAAAAAACAAAACAGAATACAGATCAAATTTGCGACAGCGCAACGTTACGATTGTTTTATTTAAAGTGGTGTCAGTTATATTTGTATAACGTAAGGTAAATAATTTTAAAGTATAGAGATTAGAAGAAATTAATGTAAATTAATGTAATAGCGTTAGCTCGAAGGGTGCTGCTTCCTCAATTCACATCAGAACAAGTTACTGGCAAAACTCTGATCCCATTAATACATTTCTGTAATGCAGTCTTGCCTGCCAAAATATTTCATACCCCTAGCTTTACTAATATAATAACTCTATGAGCAAAAACCTCAGTGTTAATTCTACAATAGCCATTTAAGTCAAAAGCTCACCGTGAAACTAAGGCACCAGTTTCTTCTTCTTCGCCTGTCGTCAATTTTCACCATTACAATTTGCCCCCACACAATTCATATCATGTCTCCACCTCTGTCCCGTTGTGTGGTTTAACCCGATTCAACTTGCACGCCAGCGCATGGGTCCTTGTCCAGTGCTGTGACAGGGGGACCTGTTGTTGTTGTTGTTGTTGTTGTTGTTGTTGTTGTTGTTGTTGTTGTTGTTGTTGTTATTATTATTATTATTATTGTGATTTGCTTTCTATTGACTTGGTTTACAGAAATAATCTGTGCTTAACCAAATTACACTGTTACGGTCCTACTGTATGCTTAAGATTTACTTAAGGAGGATTTACTCCTTGCCAAGTGTTACTCTGAGAACTCTCTCAACACATTTTACTCCCAGCTTTTAGCTGCATTTTTTGGAATAAAGTAGATAAAGATTATTTACATGAATAATTCTCAGAAGCATTTTATTCATACTGGCATTGGAGTTGAACAAAATTTCATAACAGTATTTCCTTCATACTTAATCTTTCTTTTCCAGAGGGATGATCCAAACTGCAGATAAAACTGAAGAACTGTATAACACCAGCTACTGGGCCAGCTACAATATTCCGTAAGCACTAGAGCTCAACATACAGTATATTTCTGTATTCCTAGGTATTCATTTTCATTCATTCATTTTATTTTCATTCTACATTGCCTGGTTAGAGTAGTTGTCAGTAGCACCAGTGGGGTTTAAAAAGTTAATCAGAGTCCTTCTTTCCTCACTAAACAATACCCACAGCAGAGGTCAATACTTCCCTGACTTGTGCAATACCCAGTGTCCCCCTCCTGAGTTGCCAAACAGTTTCCCATATCATCTTCAGGCTACCCAAAACTGCTTTTCCATGGCCTCTCTAAACTCCTCCCATCTCTGTGCTTTTGTTTCTGCATTTGATTTTGCTATCACTACCAACTGTCAAAAGCAGTTGGTAGTGAGTTGGATGTCAGGTAGTGAGCCCACAAGATGGTTCCATGAGCTAGGCCATATTACTTGAGGGAACAAAACCCCCAGGGGTGGGTCCCGATAACCCTAATCCAGGGAGGCCGCGTTCAGTGTTTTTGTACCTTTCATGGAGGTCTTTAAAATCACATTTTGCCTGACCTCTAACCTTACATCTGTTTGCCAATGTGGCCGTACTGGGAGCTAAGACATGGGCATGGAGCGGGGGCTCTGTAACACCCCCTTTTGACTAAAGTGGTGGGGCCAGTTTTACCTACAGTCAACTCAGTACATATATTGGATTCATCAAGCCAAACAACTTTCAATTTGACAGTCATTAGCTCCACCCAACAGTAAGTCGGCCACTTTGGATTTTAAATCTTCTAGATTTTTTAAAAATGGCAGGCTCTGCATTTTTTAAATACTCCACCTAGGGGATTCATGTGATTGTCACTAAACATTGTCAAAATTATGACGGGACATTGAAGATGCTAAATTGTGAAGGGATTTTTGATATCTCAAACAGTTTTGCCATGGCAAGGCAATAAATTTATGGTGAAAAAATGGAAACAGGAAGTGTCTCATATCTTCCACAGGCTATGAGTGATTTTAGATCAAACTTGAGCTGTATGTTGGTCACTGGGGCTGATCATATGGATGTGACTACTGTGAGTCATGGTCATAGTGCCACCAACTGGCAGCAGTAAGTGTATCACTTAAAACAGGCTTTTAAATAGTCTCTTATATGTACCTGAATAGCTTCAAACTTGTTCAGAATAATCTCAAGACATGGGTGATCTAAAATTGTTAAAGTATTTTTGATGTCTTTAAATAGTGTTGCCATAGTAACACATCAAACATAAATACTCTTTTCTGGTGTTTTTGAGGCTCTTAGCATGATTAAATTTCATTTAACAGGCACACATGACAGAGTTGTCAAGTGTTAGGAGTAGGCAAAAGCTAAGACATGAGAGTGGAGGAGGGGCTCTGTAGCACCCCCTTTTGACTAAATTGGTGTTGTCAGTTTTACCTACCGTCACCAGACTCAGTAGATATATTGTTCTTGTCAAGCCTGACACCTTTCAAAATGAGTCGTTAGCTCCGCCCAACAGGAATTCGGCCGTTAAGCTCCTGGTGACATAACCCTGAGGTTCAGTATACAAGCCCACTGATCCACCGATAGATGATTATAAAGACAACTAGGGATGGGTGATGATTTTTTTTTCTCCAGGCTAGATCACAAAAACAAAAATGAAATGAAACATTATAAAATTGTGAATTAATATTATTTAGCAAATTTACTGAACAGAGCAACCAAACTAATTTCCCTATTCATGAAAATATAGCTTTGCAAGGAAACATAACGGACAACTTGGGCCAAAGTACTTTTTCTAACAAATTTTAATGAAGTGGACCCCATGCCCAGAATGTAAACAATTATTTATAAAAAATTTAAAGCATGGATACTGTTTTTAAAAATGTTAAATAAAAATACATTTCATTTATTGTATCATTATAAACTGAAGACATTAGTAGAAGTAATTGACAGGTGAGTGGATATTTAAATATGTTTAAATACTGCATGTATTAGCCAGATTGCTTTATGTTTTATTTAACATTTTAAAAATAATGTGTTGCATGGTTTTGGCTTTTATTCCACTTCTCTCAAAATGCTGTGTACAGCTGAGGAATGGCAGGGTCAGAAAACATTTGAGACTCAAGTTTAGACACGACTTTAGAAGTCGCTTAAAACCCTAGTTTTCGACCATCTAGATATTACCAGGTATTTAGTCTGTATGTTTAATAGTTTCTCACAAAAATATATTATTTTTACACTTAATGTTTGAGTTATTTATCCACCGACTTGTGCTTTTTCGATCTGCTGACACAAACATCACATTCAGATTAGTAAACCTTGGGTCAGAAATATCATCCATGACTATTAGGCTTGGGTTATTCAGGAAAGAATTCAAATTAAACCTTAACAGCTGGCTCCAAAGGGATGTTTAATGGCATAGCCAATATCATTAGCCATGTTTTTAAGGGGGGAAAAAAAGAAAAAAGCTACACAGTATATAAAATTTTATTTAAAAAAAGCGAAACTCATACATACAACAAAGTCTATACAGAAAGAACAAGTTACATGGCATGACATTTTTATGATCTAAAAACCATTAACAGAAATGGGGTACTAACACTTCATGAAACTTTATTGATGGTTAAACATTGTACCTCAATGCTTTGAAAACCATGCAGTAAAGGTCCTCCAATAATAAATGATCCACAAAAAAAAAATTGCAATTTTTTCAGCGAGGTCTTTTGACCAGTGCTGTTCCAATTTTACTTGCAAACTAACATGGAAACTAAAACTGTTCCATATTTACATCCATCCTTGTGCTTCATGCCTCACCAGACTTTCCCAGTCCTTAATCATCCTCTCCACCTCCATACATATCAGCAAGTTTCTTGAAGCGTGGTCCCCACTCATTGAGATGGTCATAGTCCTGATCACCTGAGCTGGAGGAGTTCAGGGAACTGAGGGATCCTGCCTCTGATCCACCACCCTCATAATCAAACACCAGCAGGGAATCATAGGGGGGGGGCTGTGGGGTCATTATCCGCCGCCTTCAAGTTATCATCAGTGAAGGTGCCAATCTCCTCTGGGTTTGCAGGCCATGGCCGATATTGTGGAGCAGGCATAAAGGTGGGAACCACATCGTTATGGAACACTTCAGGGCGGTTGTCGAGGCCCCTGTGCAGAACACTTGGGTCATAGTCCTGATCATTCTCTCCACCACCCTCTTCATCATAATAGTACACGTTGTCATGAATATCATCATCATCATCATCATTGATGAGGGGCTGCTCCTTCTTGGTGCCTTTTCTTCGAAGGAACAGAAGCAGCAGGAGGACCAGCAACAACACAGCCAAAATAGCCCCCAAAATTCCAAGCACCCTGAGGAGGCCAAATCCTGCTATGGATTTGTCCAAGCATAATGCTTCATCTCCTGTGCCGTCGCATACAGTGGCCTGGACAGTGTTGTCCTGTGAGAGTTGGTTGTTGTCGAACGCCCTCAGAATAATATTGTACTCTCCCTGCTCGAGTGAAGTCTTAAGTGAAAGTATAATCCTTGTTTTTGTATCGTTCATCCTGGCAGTCCAATTGTTCTTGCCATCTTCTTGCAGCAACACACTAAAAGGAGGACCAAAGCCAGGCCCATCCTTATCAGTCACAGACAGGACCCGTGGAGATGAATCCTTATTACATATTTTGATGACCCTGTCTTCAATTATTGAACCATTATCATTCACATCCTGCAACTCAATTACAAGGGTACCAGTACCAGTTGCTGGAAGGTCATCATTATCCACAGTTAGGATTAGGGCTCTGTATTTGCCATCTTTCACATAAGGAGATTCTCTGTCCAAAAGACTCCTGAATGTGATTCGTCCCATGTCAGGGTTTACAATTTTAAGCCAGCCAGCGGGATCAATGCCTGTCCGGATCAGTGGCAGTGTACACAGTTAGTTCACTATCAATCGCTGCATCTTCCGGTTTGGAAATGAACTTCTCCAGTGAGTCGAACACTGGAGCTTCATTCACGTCGATAACATTTAGAATGACCGTGGCAGTAGAAGTAGGCAAAGGTTTAGCAAATGGAACCTCGTTTTCCACAGCTACTAGCAGTGTGTATTTGTTGTTGTTCTCAAAGTCCAATAGCTTGACAGTAGAAATGATGCCCTCCTGTTTGTTTGATCCTGTGCTAATGTTGAAAAATCCACCACTGTTTCCACTAACAATCTTAAACTCTGCTGCCCAGGCAGATGACTGTGGGTCATTATTGTCAGTCACTGACATTTTCACCACCAAAGCTCCCACTTTATCCTTTGTGACAGACACATTGTACAAGTTTTTCAGAAATTGAGATGCATTGTCGTTACTGTCTGTTACAGTAATAATAGCTTTTCCGATGACTGGGCGGCCTTCCCCCTGCATATCTGCTGCTTGAATCTCCAAAGTATATTCAGGATTTACCTCTCTGTTCAGGCCATCAGCATTCACTCGAATTGCTCCAGTGATCGGGTTGATCGCAAACATGTTTGGACTTGGATCTGTTGAAATCTGACTGATGATGAAGTACCTGACATCAGCGTTGTAGGTGGTTGGATCATCTGGATCAGTGGCATTGACTGTCATGAACTCGTATCCTATTTTTGAAGCTTCTGGTACACTCCCAATGAATGGATTTTGGGTGAAGATAGGATGTTTATCGTTCTGGTCCATCACTACGACTATAACTTCCATGGGAGGTTCTACAATGTTCGCATGAGTAGCTGATTTAGCTTGCAGCTCATATTTATCTTTTTCTTCCCTGTTTAGAGGCCTTGACACAGAGCTCTCCAGTGTTTCTGTCTATTGTGAAAAGTCCCACTGGAGGCCGGTCTGCTCCTTCACCACTGATACTGTACACCATCTTTGTTTCTTTGGCATAACTGGACTTAATCTGCACTATCCTCAAGGGGAAAGGGCCTTTTGAATTCTCTGCGATTGAGACTGGCGGAATCGCCCACTCTCTTTTTCTCCTCCGCAACCCACCTGATTTTGGAAACTCCAGAAATAAGAGAGCTGAGGGGGACTCAGTCTGCACAGGCTCAACTGCCCAATCTTCTTCTTTCTGCCCATGATGGTGGCCAGCCCGGCCCTGATGTTCCACTCTCACAAGCGCAGTGTGTTTCGAGAACATCTTATGGCCATCATGAAGAGTGACCGGTCTCTTCAGCTTTACTGTGCCATCAGAGTTTACATGAAACCTCGCATCAGCAGAGTCAAAGATGGTCCGTGTTCTTCCACCGCAGTCGTTGAAAACAACTGTGCCGATCCTTGAGCCCTTGTGCAGGTGTTCTCTGTGAACTCTGAGGAGGAAAAGATCAGAAGCAAAGCCAGGGGAACATGGCGTCGAAATAAAAATAAAAATGTAATCCTTTCAATTTGAGAGACCAAAGTGCGCCGTGACTGCATGAAGATTTTAAACTTGTCTGTGTCGACGTGAGGAAATGAGCTTCAGCAGGTAGTTTCGGCAGTGACGCGGCCGCAACTAGGTGACCTCGCCCGGTATAATGTCATGGCATCAGTGATGTCTTTATTGCTTAATTGTTTTCTGATGAGGAATGTTTTTTTTTTCGGCATTTGCGTTCTTCAGAGCTGTTTCTTGCTGCGGTGCACTCCTCCCTGTTTTATCTGGACTTCGGCACATTCTTTGGGATTTCTTGATGGTTAAACAAATTTATACATTTTTCTCAATCAGCCAATCTTCCATATTTTCACTTGATGTCACAAAACGAGTGTACTTTGCCCTGTGAACAAACACCACATCTACACCACAGCTGTGTAGTAAATATTCCAATCTGTGGTGTATATGTTCTTATTGACCAGGTCGATAAAACAAGTTAAGATTCTTCAAGGTTTCGAAAGGGCCCTGAGACTCTTTCAGTATTGGTTTTCACACGACAAAGTAAAACGTTGTCAATACAAATTTACATGGTGAATTCTGAACTACAGATTACTGCTTGATTACATCACTTCATCCAGTTTACGGTTCATTATGATGAAATGCATGGTATCATTCCTACAATTCCATAGATATGGTGGAATAATCAAACTAATAATGAGTTTGATTGAAAATAATATGAGATGTACAACAGAATTCTATCATTTTAATAATAAAAAATTCTCAACAACATTCACAATCAGTAAAGTTCTTCCAGGAGAGAGTGTATAAATTGTTACCTGGGGTGAAGGAGCTGTATGACATTTCTATGAGTATTTCATGTTGTGTTTTCAACAAATTGGAAAAGAAATTAAATGTAATATTTTTCTGCATATGACCAGACCAATCCATTAGGTATTTAGCTAGGGGATCAAAATGTTTGCATAGTTACAAGCATGTTGCATTGTGGGTAATTGCATAGATCACACCGATGACCATGAAAACAAAGGATTTTGCAAACATCCACTGCTTTCAGTTTACTGCTGTGTAAACTTGACCAGTTCCGAATATCTGATCTTGAATTTTTAATATACCAGATCCTCCATGCTACCGCTACTGGTAAACAAACCATTTAGGAAGCCTAACTGCTTACTATTGGTTATTTTTGGTTTATTTTTGTATCCATCAGCGAGAGTGTGGCAGCTGGACTAGCAAATAGATTTATATCTGGTTTATAAAACAACTTGGGATTCTATTTCTGATCGTTTTCACTGCAACTAACAAAATGTGTTTAATATCTCAGAAAACCTACACAATCTCTGTTAAAACAGAATGTGGAGACATTTTAATCATTCACAATCTAAAATCATCACATCACTCACCCCTAGATCTGTCAGTCTTTTCAGCCTTGTCATCTTAAAGTTGGACTTAAGGTTGCAGCTCACTCATGTGGTCTTCCCCTGCATACAATAAGACCCTTGCAACTGATACAGATTACAGCTGCACAATTTGTGTAAATCCTCCCCAAGTTCTCCACACTACCCCTTTTGGGTGTTCCCTCCGCTGCCTCAATGTAGCTGTTTGTATCAGGTTTAAACCCTGATGCTCGCCTGTATAGACAAAAATTAGACCAACGTGCAGACACTCATCACACCCCGTATCTATAATACGTTGTGTATATATTAATGTAAATATCTAGAATATATCACAGGATAATTATTTGAAATCTTAGATTTCCATTTAAAAACAGACACCTCACTATGATTGAAAGTAATGATGTATGTATGTGTATTTCATGTGTATTGTGTACATAATCATGTATACATAATGTAGTGTGCTTGGGTTGTGTTAGGTATTTTGAGGAGGTGTTTAATGCGAGTGGAGGTCCAGATCTGGTGAAGAAGTATGGCTCGTGGTTCTCCTTTAATGACAGTCCAAGAGCTCAGATATTCCGCCGCAACCAGTCCCTTGTTACTGACATTGAGTCCATGGTATGCTTAATGAGGTACAAACCTGCAACTCAGAATTCAAATCATGTCCAATTTCATAGGAGGTGAAAATAATACATCCCTCCTCCTTCAGTTTCAGATTGATTTTTCTGAATTAGCCTTGTGCTTAATTTCTTCCATCTTTCTTTCCTGTGGCACAGGTACAACAACTTTATGAATGATCCTTTGTCAGCGTGCGATGGCTGCAATCCAGCCCAGAATGGCGAGAATGCAATCTCTGCGCGATCAGATCTGAACCCAGCCAATGGCACATACCCTTTTGGAGCTCTTGGACAGAGGCCTCATGGTGGAACGGACATGAAGGCAAGGAATCCATTACTGTTTCAAAAATGTCACATTAAGGCAAATAAATACATGATAATACTACTGGATGTGTATGACATAAAGGATGTTTTTATTGGTTTGACAACCAGTGATCCCTGGAGGTGCCTTCAAGTAAATAGTGTTTCAGTCTTATTCAGGACTCTCTGTAGGCATCCAAAAATCTTGTGAATTGATGTTGTGCGCATAACTATTTTTAGACAGCAACATCTGAGGGATGTTTCGCAGTGTGTGTGTGATATGACCGCGTTTCACACTCTAACAATTAATTCTGCCTCTTCCTCTTATATTTATGTCTCTCTGTTTTTGCAGATGACATCTTATGGCTTATTCAAGCAATATGAGCTGTTAGCAGTTAGTGGTCCAACATGGGACCAGGTGCCAGCTTTTGAATGGAGCACATCACCGTACAGCAGTTTAACGCACATTGGCCACCCAGACCGCTGGGATTTCCCTACCGTACATATCAGATGGTCAGAATAAAGGATATGTTGTATGTCAGTGTATGTCATCAGACAACCTCAAATGTATTTGTTTTCTATTCTCAAATAAGGAGGTCCATACATTTTATTTGCACAATGTGATCACTGTGTCGTAAAATGCTTTTTGATTTTAGGTTGATTACCATGTTTGAAATGTACCTAATTTGGAATAAACAACAAATTTATAAGTATATATCCACTCTCTTGTTACAAAAAAATCAGCTTCTGTTCTTAATGTTCTTAGGCAAGCATGGGTTTAGCAAGACTTTATCCATGTGAGCGCTAACGATTATAGGCTTTTTTTTTTCTTATTTTTTTTTTTTTAGTTTGAGGTTGCTATAAGTAATATGGCAGAGGTAGGTCAATTAGTCCCAGTGTAGCATGGTGATTTAGCTTACAGCAATTTATGCTGGATGTCCAAGTGGTGTTCTGAAAACAATGTGAGCTTTATAAATAATTGGGCTACCTTTAGAAATGGACTGGTTTCATCTCACTCGGAAGTTGCTGCTCTCATTTCTTGTATAGGATAGGCCTAGATAATCTGTGACAAGAGCCAGCAGCCAGGCAATCTGAACTAAACTGAGTGTCTGCTAGTTGTATTGAGGCATCTCTCAGGTTCCACCATGTTTTTTTTATTTTATGATGTTTAATAATTTTCAATCTTTATAAACAAGACAAACAAGGGAAAAAAACAGAACAACTCCGCTCACAAATGCAGTGACACAATACCGACCGTTACTTAACTACATGATGTAAAGAAAGAAGGAAAAAAAAGCCATCATGTATCCCAAGCAACATGTGTAATAGATCACATCCTACAGTGATCATTAAAATACTATTGATTTTTATATATATATATATATATGTATGTATGTATGTGAGAGAGAGCATTTGCTCTGCGCCCTCCATGTGTTCTTAATTTGCCATCACAATTCCACAATTCATACTCATTCAATACAAATGAAAGTATATACAGTCCACAACAAAAAGACAAATGTAGTTTTATTCTTTAAAATAACAATTTTTTTCTTATCTTATTTTATATAATTTTTTGTATCTATTGTTAAAAAAAAGTGCTGGTCTTTTATTTTTGTCATGGACTGTACAGCAGTGTGTGCATGGTCTTACCTTTACTCGTCTGTCATTACTCATCATCAAATCCCAAAAACGCCTCCCTCACTGCACAGGCCGCCTCACTGCACAGGCCGCCTCACTGCACAGGCCGCCTCACTGCACAGGCCGCCTCACTGCACAGGCCGCCTCACTGCACAGGCCGCCTCACTGCACAGGCCGCCTCACTGCACAGGCCGCCTCACTGCACAGGCCGCCTCACTGCACAGGACATCTCACTGCACAGGACACCTTACTTTTAGCCACATAATGCAAAATGACAGATCTGGGCTTTGTTTGTGACATCTGTTGTCTCGTCTACTTCTACAGCAACAAATAGGGCTGCATTAATCTTTTTTTTATATAATTTCTAATCACATCACTTATTGCTTCAATTAAATCATTCTGAATTCTGTTTGATAAGCCAGAAAACACAGTGGATGTCTCCAAATGTCTAACTAACCCATCATCTTTCTCAGCAAAAGCATGCAATAGTTCTACATAGTTGCCACGATCAGAAGAGGTCATACTCTCATTGTTAAAATGAAATGCTAATGTATATTATTCTTCCTCTTCTTTTATCATATAACATATCTCTAGCTTGTTCAACATAGTGTATGCAGAAAGTCATTTGATCAAGAGCTTTATGCAGCTGTCGTTTTAATACTCTCATCTGTTCGTGTGTCCATTCATGGGACTCAATCTCACTGTCCAGTTGTTGGGGAGATATTCCAGAGAGTTTAGGCCCATATCTCTTTTTGGGAATAATTGTGTAACTCTTCTCTTGAACTGGTGGTAGGGTGTAGGATGCTTTTGGGTAGGTCCGACGGTAATGCCGCTTTCTCTCCGAGCTCTGTTTCTTCTTTTCCTCTCTCTCTCTTTCTGGTTTCTCATTCCACGCCTCTTTATATGATTAATGCATTTTAGATCATACAGCATTATTAAGCAGCATACACACATCATAATTAAACAACATACATGATAATTATTAAGCAAGCATTTGTACCATAAAATCATTCATTCAATTTTTCCTTGTGCCATTATGGTGACCCTAGGGAATACCCATGATCATGTTTAATTATTCAAATATTCCTGATTCTTGTGTAGTTCCTTCGGACTATTTGGGTATTGTAATTTCTGACCATGTGCCTCTACAATTAGATATTCAACTTTCTATTTATAAATGTAGCCCACCACCTTGGAGATTTAACTCTCTTCTTTTGTCAGACAGTGAATTCTGTGAGTTCATTTCAACTTCTATTGATGACTTTCTTTTCTTCAATCAGAATGACTCCACCTCTTATTCATGTTATGGGAGACACGTAAATCCTGTATCAGAGGGCAGATTATTTCTTACTCAGCTCTCTGTAATTATGAGACGCGCACTGCTAGGGTTAATGAACTCACATCTGCGATCAGTAACCTCTATCAAAGATGTGCCTTGAACCCTTCTCCGGAACTTCTTAAACAGCGTCTCGACTTACAGGCAGAATTTAATCTTGTTTCGACTATAGAGGCGGAACGCTTGTTGTTAAGTACTCGTGGTTCATACTATGAACATGGCGACAAGCTGAGTCGTTTACTGGCACATCAGCTTTGGCGACAGGCCACTTCCCATCTCATACCTACAGTGAGGGAAAAAAGTATTTGATCCCCTGCTGATTTTGTATGTTTGCCCACTGACAAAGAAATGATCATTCTATAATTTTAATGGTAGATTTATTTGAACAGTGAGGGACAGAATAACAAGAAGAAAATCCAGAAAAATGCATTTCTAAAATGTTATAAATTGATTTGCATTTTAATGAGGGAAATAAGTATTTGACCCCCTCTCAATCAGAAATATTTCTGGCTCCTAGGTGTCTCTTATACAGGTAATGAGCTGAGATTAGGAGCACACTCTTAAAGGGAGTGCTCCTAATCTCAGTTTGTTACCTGTATAAAAGACACCTGTCCACAGAAGCAATCAATCAATCAGATTCCAAACTCTCCACCATGGCCAAGACCAAAGAGCTCTCCAAGGATGTCAGGGACAAGATTGTAGACCTACACAAGTCTGGAATGGGCTACAAGACCATTGCCAAGCAGCTTGGTGAGAAGGTGACAACAGTTGGTGCGATTATTCGCAATCTCCCTCAGCCTTGGGCTCCATGCAAGATCTCACCTCGTGGAGTTGCAATGATCATGAGAACAGTGAGGAATCAGCCCAGAACTACATGGGAGGGTCTTGTCAATGATCTCAAGGCAGCTGGGACCATAGTCACCAAGAAAACAATTGGTAACACACTACGCCGTGAAGGACTGAAATCCTGCAGCACCCGCAAGGTCCCCCTGCTCAATAAAGCACATATACATGCCCGTCTGAAGTTTGCCAATGAACATCTGAATGATTCAGAGGACAACTGGGTGAAAGTGTTGTGGTCAGGTGAGACCAAAATGGAGCTCTTTGGCATCAACTCAACTCGCCGTGTTTGGAGGAGGAGGAATGCTGCCTATGACCCCAAGAACACCATCCCCACCATCAAACATGGAGGTGGAAACATTATGCTTTGGGGGTGTTTTTCTGCTAAGGGGACAGGACAACTTCACCGCATCAAAGGGACGATGGACGGGGCCATGTACCGTCAAATCTTGGGTGAGAACCTCCTTCCCTCAGCCAGGGCATTGAAAATGGGTCGTGGATGGGTATTCCAGCATGACAATGACCCAAAACACACGGCCAAGGCAACAAAGGAGTGGCTCAAGAAGAAGCACATTAAGGTCCTGGAGTGGCCTAGCCAGTCTCCAGACTTTAATCCCATAGAAAATCTGTGGAGGGAGCTGAAGGTTTGAGTTGCCAAACGTCAGCCTCGAAACCTTAATGACTTGGAGAAGATCTGCAAAGAGCAGTGGGACAAAATCCCTCCTGAGATGTGTGCAAACCTGGTGGCCAACTACAAGAAATGTCTGACCTCTGTGATTGCCAACAAGGGTTTTTCCACCAAGTACTAAGTCATGTTTTGCAGAGGGGTCAAATACATATTTCCCTCATTAAAATGCAAATCAATTTATAACATTTTTGACGTGTTTTTCTGGGTTTTTTTTTGTTGTTGTTCTGTCTCTCACTGTTCAAATAAATCTACCATTAAAATTATAGAATGATCATTTCTTTGTCAGTGGGCAAACGTGCAAAATCAGCAGGGGATCAAATACTTTTTTCCCTCACTGTAGTGTTAAAAACACTTATAATATCGTCACTACAGATCCCATCGAAATTAATACTACTTTTAAATAATTTTACTCTTCACTTTATAAATCTGAATTTCCTGCAGACAATACTAAAGTGAATGCATTTCTTCAAAACCTTTGATTCAAATACTGCCATGCAACTGGATTCCCCACTCTCTATTGAAGAAATTTTAAATTCAGTTAAAACTATGCAATCTAACAAAGCCCCTTGCCCGGACGGGTTTCCAATAGAATTCTTTTAAACGTTTATTGGAAAATTAGCTCCATTGCTTTTATCTGTGTTCAACGAATCCTTGGAATATGGGTCTTTGCCTCCAACATTGACACAAGCCATGATAGCTCTCCTTCTTAAGGAGGGTAAGGATCCAAACTCCTGTGGTTCTTATAGACAGCTGTCTCTGGTTAATGCAGATGTGACGCTGCTGGCGAAAGTAATGGCATCTCGTTTAGAGAATGTACTCCCTTATATCTGAAAAGCAGAATGGTTTTATGAAGGGACATCAGTTGTTTTTCAATACCCGTACACTCTTTAATATAATTTATTCAAAGCATTCGGCTGAGCTTCCGGAGATTGTCATTTCTTTAGATGCTGAAAAAGCATTTGATAGGGTTGAGTGGGAGTATTTGTTTGCAGTTTGAAGGAAATTCCGATTTGGGGATAAATGTATTTCTTGGATTCACCTCCTTTATTCATCCCCTAAAGCCAGGGTTCATACGAACGATATTTATTCACATTATTTTGCTCTGGACGAGGGTGTTGCCAAGGTTGTCCTTTATCCCCTCTGCTTTTCGCTGTCGCTATGGAGTCTCTGTCTATCGTATGAAGATCTTCCCACTTGTTTAAAGGAATAGTCAGATTTGGTGTGGAATACAAACTGTCGCTATATGCCGATGACTTGTTATTGTATGTAACCGATCCTATTGCCTCTATGCCTGCAGTCTTAGGTGTTCTGGAAGCCTTCAGTTTTGTCTCTGGTTATAAATTAAATTTGAAGAAAAGCAACTGTTTTCCTGTCAATACGGCAGCATTTTCTCTCCAACAATCAGATCTACCTTTTCGATTTAGTCAGTCAGGGTTTATATGTATCTAGGTATCAATGTGACACGTTCTTTATCTAATCTTGTATCAGCTAATTTCACTCCCCTTATTTCAAAGATTAAATCCAACATTCACTTTGTATGTATGTATGTATGTATGTATATGTAACTATAACAAAAATGAGAATGGTATTGTTGCTATGTGACAGGAAGTATGGTTTCTTTCTCAATAAAAATATTTTGGAAAAAAAAATGTTCCTGTACGAATCCCCGATCAACCTCGAGTTCCTCAGCTAGTAGTTGCAGTTGTAGTGCCAGTTCCACTACAGATTCCATTATAGGTTCTATTACAACAGGTTCCATTACAAGATGGAGATAAACCACACTCATCCCCAAACAGTTTCCCCACTCATCTCCAGACAGTAGGTGTATCCATAGGCTATAATGATTTAACAACTTGTCATCGAATCGTGGCCTCTTCTTTTTCTTCTTCTTCTTCTTATTATCTATTATAAATTTATCATCATCATCACCACATAAATGTTTTTACCACTGTAATGTTTTACCAGCTCCATAAAGGATTATCTTATTATTATCTTTGTAATTGTCTGATTTGGAGTATATCTGTATACTTTTATTGCTAATAAAATATAGAAAGCAGACTTACTGCCAGTGTCTCACTATTTGATTTGCATTTGCCGATTTTGTTCCATTTTGGTACAATGATGGTCAATTATTAGTACAATTTAGATTTTTTTTCTTCAGTATTTAAAAATGAGCAAGCTTTGTTAACAGGATTCTGACCTAGAGCACAAGAAAAGCTAAAAGATGGGGTTGAAGACAGAAAAAAAAAAATCAATTTCCACAATGAAAAAAAACTTTATGCACATTTCATTAACATTAAATTAAATTACATTAGGGACGTCTCAGCATTTATTAACCAAAAAAATCAGCCAACTATGTGCTTTAAAAGCACGAATTTTCACAATTCCTTATGACAGTGAATCATTTTCCAACTCTTAACTATCGAGATTCTATGTAACTGGAGAAGTAACTTTTTTGTATTCCGCGTAGATCGTAAACCATTGAAATCGTTATTGTGCTTTTTATCTAGAAAAACCAAACCTCCCCTGTTTACTTGTATTTGTTCATAGGGCAGTCTTGCCCAGATCAACATGGCGGACAAAGTTTCGCAGGAAAGGGCCAATGCGGCGTGTATGGACTACGGACTGCACCGCCATCTGCTGCCACAAGCGCAGTAACCGCGGCGAACCGTCATAGTGCGTCATCAACCTGCGACGAAGAAATGAAGGGGTTTTCTTTGAAAAGTTACTGTTCTCACCCATAATATGACAAATCCCGCCTTCTGCATTCAGGGTTGGCCAATGCTTCAGTCCGTCTCAGTACTCGAACCAATCCACTCACGGTATGTGAAATTTCTGACCAATCCTAGTGAAGGAGGGAAGGTTTTCTGGAAAACGGGTGGGAAAAATGAGGGCGACGCAGATGTATTCCACGTGAAAAGTATCAACTATGGCACCAGGACCACAGGAGCCTGAGATCATTCTCGCTCAAAGACTAGCATCAAACGACAAATCTATTAGGACTAAAGCTTTAAAGGCGCTCAGGAAGTACATTAATCTCCGATCTCAAAAGATCGAAGGTAAATTAGAGGTGGAGTGAGTGAGTGTTTATTCAGCAGAGTTAGCAACATGTGGGGAACGTGGTGCTTGTAGCTTCATGCTAACTGATCAAACAATAATTCAGCTTCAGTTTGTTTAACGTGCGTGAAGGTGAAATTGTGGCCAGGTGGAAAATCTAATTCAGCCTGGTCTGTTTATTTCGTGAAAAGTTATTCTTATCGCTTCCCTTTTACTGTTTAAGGTGGTTTTACGAGTGAAGACTTGCTGAAGATATGGAAGGGGCTTTTCTACTGCCTGTGGATGCAGGACAAGCCTCTTCTGCAGGTAAATCTGTTTCCCATCCCTCTGGTGCTATCTTTCCTCTTCAGGTGAAAGTGGAGGTGAGTTCAGACCGTGATGATAAACATTTAGCTGTGCTGCAGAGGGCTGTGTGAGACTCCAGAGCAGGCTTGCACAGTTCACTGCTTTCTGATCAGACACACCTGCTAAACGTGCTCTTTAACTAATGAGCTCAATCAGACGAGTCTACAATCATTATTATTATTGATGTTTTATTTATTAAGGAATGGGACGTCATACACCATATGTCCAAAAGTTTGACCATCACACTCATACAGTTCCCTCAGAAAGTATTGAAGCCAATTCTACTGTTTTTGTTATACACTGAAAGGCATTTGTGATGCGCATGAGATGATAGGTCAGAATTTCAGCTTTAATTTCCTCATATTTATTTATGTAGACAACAACATGTCACCTTTGGTGGCAGACCATCCATTTTTTATGCGTGCAAAAGTCTAAAACCTTCCACTTTTTTTCAACTGATGAAGTCCTTTTTTGTGATGGCAGTGTGTTTTGGGTCATTGTCAGGTGTCCACTTACTTTTGACAATCTAGTCTTATCTGCATAATAATCCTGCTTGGTCTGATCAGCTACCAGCTGCCAGAACACAAGCTAAGGTGAACTGCTAGACCATCTTTAACAGCTGGTAGAAAGGTCATTAATGATGCGTCTTATATATTTTAAGAAAATAACACAGTACCAAGGTAACTTGATGTACTGATATATTTATTCATGTAGCAAGGAAGCTGAAAAATAACTTACCAACTGGTAAAGGTGTCTGTTAGCCGGTCCACCTACCAGCATGTTTTTGGGAGGAACTCTGAAAACCTGGAGGAAACCCATGTGGACATTGTAAGAGCATATGAAATGCCACACACAGTAAACTGAGCTCAGGAGTGAATCAGTGACTGTGTGAGGCTGTGGGGCAGGAACACCCCTGCTTTGCCACTAGCTGGTTGTTAAAACCAACAGCTCCTAAATAGTGAAACTCTTTCACTATTTGACTAAATTCTTGGTACATATTTAACAGATGCATGAACATAGAAAATGAATTATGGTATTTATCTCTGCTACTCAGTCATTAAATATGTTTAATAGGTTGGTGAGTTGAAGATAGATTTTGCTTTCAGGTCAGCACAATGTATTTTTATACGGAATCAGTGTTTAGGGAAATTTTTCTGGATTAATGTTCCAGAAAAATATACAGTATCTCACAAAAGTGAGTACACTCCTCAAATTTATGTAAATATTTGATTATATCTTTTCATGTGACAACACTGAAGAAATGACACTTTGCTACAATGTAAAGTAGTGAGTGTACAGATTGTGTAACGGTGTAAATTTGCTGTCCTCTCAAAATAACAACACAGCCATTAATGTCTAAACCGCTGGCAACAAAAGTGAGTACACCCCTCAGTGAAAATGTCCAAATTTGCCACAATTAGCCATTTTCCCTCCCCGGTGTCATGTGACCATACAGCGGTTTAACAGGTCAGGTTCCACTTAGAACAGGCCTCACCATGGTCGACCAAAGAGATTGAGTGCACGTGCTCAGCATCATATCCAGAGGTTGTCTTTGGGAAATACACGTATGAGTGCTGCCAGCATTGCTGGAGAAGTTGAAGGGGTGGGGGGTCAACCTGTCAGTGCTCAGACAATATGCCACACACTGCATGAAATTGGTCTACATGGCTGTTGTCCCAGAAGGAAGCCTCTTCTAAAGATGATGCACAAGAAAGTCCACAAACAGTTTGCTGAAGACAAGCAGACTAAGGAGATGGATTACTGGAACCATGTCCTGTGGTCTGATGAGACCAAGCTAAACTTATTTGGTTCAGATGGTGTCAAGAGTGTGTGGTGGCAACCAGGTGAGGAGTACAAAGACAAGTGTGTCTTGCCTACAGTCAAGCATGGTGGTTGGAGTGTCATGGTCTGGGGCTGCATGAGTGCTGCCGGCACTGGGAAGCTACAGTTCATTGAGGGAACCATGAATGCCAACATGTACTGTGACATACCGAAGCAGAGCATGATCAGTATGCAGTATTCCAGCATGATAACGAGCCCAAACACACCTCCAAGACGACCACTGCCGTGCTAAAGAAGCTGAGGGTGAAGATGATGGACTGGCCAAGCATGTCTCCAGACCTAAACCCTACTGAGCCTCTGTGGGGCATCCTCAAATGGAAGGTGTTGAGTTATTTTGAGGGGACAGCAAATTTACACTGTTACACAAGCTGTACACTCACTACTTTACATTGTAGCAAAGTGTCAATTCTTCAGTGTTGTCACATGAAAAGATATAATCAAATATTTACAAAAATGTGAGGGGTGTACTCACTTTTGTGAGATACTGTATGTGCACATGTATTCTCCTGGAGGTATTGTGCACAAGCAAAATGTCTTCAGGCACAAGCACACATAAGAAAACCTTAGTATAACAATGAGATTAGTGAAAGATGTTGCGCTGGTTATGGTTGTTATTTGGTAAAAACTAGCCATATCCATGGCTAGTTTAATGAAATGATAGGAAAAAGAATTATAATGAACTGCTGTAACAACTTCAGGTTGCCTTGGGAGGGACGAACACTAAATCTTTCCAAAATATTTCCCTAAGCAGCTAAGATGACTGAATAGTGATCACATTTACCATTTAATGCTCAACCATTTGATTTGGCCACTGCACAATATTTCACTACTGTGCCTTGCCTGAGAGTCTTATTACTGTGATATCTCAACAATGAGAGTTTGAAGTTTGTAGGATTTGTATGGAGTTACCACTGTAGCCAGTAGCTGGACTGATAAAATTTCAGAATTGATCCAACAGGGATAAGGTCACAATAAGGTCAAATGTCAGATATAGTTTTTCTTCAGTAGCTTCATTTCTGTTTGAAATATATTTTTAGGGAATTTAATGTGTACAAATTAGTAATGAGAAGCACTGGATTTGTCGTTGGGGTGACGCTGTTCGTGTACATTGACTAGTTCTACTTGTTCTTTATTGCACTTCTCTCTGTATTCTGTGTCCAGGTGAGGAATGGCAGCTCAGTCAGATATAATGAGGATCATCTATTTTTAAAAGTCAAATAAAAAACAAACAAACCTTGTTTTATGATTATTTTGATGCAACCATTCTTGACCAGGAAAAATTTATATATTTTTTAATTTAACAATCTACCATCAAATAATCTATCCATATTAATAACGTGGCCATGACATACATTATAACTCTGGAAAAAAAGAAAGAAAATAACATTAATAAATAATAGGGGGAAATTACCCCTTATAAATCCTGATCTACCTTTTTTTTTTTTTTTTTTTTTTTTTTAGTTTTAAACAATGTCTTGATAGTGCAGTGGTTCAATTTGTTGTCATTACCAAATAAATGTATTAAAATATTATATTTTATTTGTGTAAAAATGATCTCATGATGCTTGTATAGGGATCTAATCTTGTCTCGTCTCCTGATCTTTTTCAAGCACTTAATTGTTTTCACCTAAGGAGTGGCTTTTTCCAAAACTAGTTGTTAACTTCAGTGCTGTTTATGGCTGAGGTGTTGCACTCGCATGTGGTCCCTGTGTAATCTGGATTGTAGTACACTCTTTGAACTGCTTTCTTGGTGGTTAAACAAATTCATCATGTTTCCTCTATGTGCCAATCTTGCCTTTGCATGTTTTGCAACAACTATCATTTGCGCCATGTGCATTGTGTAAAATCCAGTTACGTACAACTGATGTTGAATTTTTTTCTCTATAGACATGCTCTGCCTCTTAAAATGCTCACGCCCACCAAGCACAAGTGGCACAAAGCCATTTTTCCTCACTTGCACGTTGGTGGGAAGTGAGTAAAAGTTGAACTACAGGTGTTTGCATGAATTAGTTGTGTATTTCGGGATGATTTTGATGTTCTGTATAGTGGAAGATGAATACCGTGCATGCCTAGATTGAATGCCTTTTTTTGTATGTGTCAAAAAGAAAGATGGACTTCAGAATTTTTTTCTCAATGCTTTTAGAGCCTGTGAATGATACATTTTTGAAATCGACTACTCTGCTATGCTGTTAGGTTTCCAAGCAAAATGAGGAGGAAGCATAAAGTTAAGGAACTGCTTACTTTTGGCTATTGTTGGATTTTGTGTGTGTGTTGTCATGAAGAGCATAAAGCAAGTGTTAAGAATGTCTGAGTTGTAAAGCAACTTGTCTGAGCATTTTAGCAATACCAGTTTAGTGTTTATTTTCATAGTACATGTGATCTCTGTGTAAAGATAGGTCATGTAGATATATTATCTGTTCAAGATCTAAAATCATCATTTTGTCCACCCCTATCCTAAAGAACTGATTTTTGTGGGTAGAGTAATGGTTGTTTTGTTACATGCCACGGACTTGGATCACATGAAACATTTAGTTTTGAACTTGGGAAGGGGTTGGGGGGAACACATGCTACTTCTCTGTCCATTTGTCTTTATACATTTATTTTTCTCGTTGACTTATAATGTAAAAAAAAAAAAAATCGATGAGTCATCGATTTACATTGTCTTTGCATTCCCTCGACATCCAGAGCAGCACTGTCTGAAAAAGGGATGTCATGATACCAAAAATCTAGTAGTCGGTACAGATACCACCAAAAGTACATGATACTCGATACCAAACTCGATACCACGGTGTGGTTTAAAAATAAAATTAAAAACTCCTGGAGGACATCCTCTGGCAGAGAGACGGATATTTTAGTTATCAAACACTGTCTGACAATGACTAATAAAACAGTGGAAGCTACAAGTTCTAAGCTGCACTCCTAAGCGCACACACACACCTTATATTCTGAATGCAAGCATTAGTTTAAATTCACTGATAAGGTGGTAGGCCAAAAAGATTTATTAGAAGCATGAACATTTGAATAATTATTAGTGACATTAGGCTACATTTAGCTGACAGGACACAGACTGAATGGCGATTCATGGTGGCCCATTAGAAGGTAATTTATAACATTGTAATGTGTTAGCATCGTTAACAAATAACTGGCTATAGCTAACATTACATGGAGTTTAACGTTAGCTGGTTTCACGGCCACAATGCCAGCTGCCTCAAACAAGCATAATATAGGACCTGTCTTTCAGGTGCTTTGCCAAATTCCAGGTGTTTCCTCGCTTTGTTTGAAATGAACGGTAGCATTGTTTGCACATCGGCTTCACAGCATCAATTATAGGTTTGTTGTCATCTGCCTAAAATGCAACGTATTTCCACATTTGACTCTTACCACCTTTCCTCTCAACGAGTTGGGGGCGGAGCTAAACTTGTCGCCATCTTCTGTAGTTTTTCCCGTGTGCTTGTTGGCTTTCTTCTTCTTCTTCACCACTTGTGGACCGACTAAAACACTTGAGCGTATTTGCCCCCTTCAGTTCCAGAAGAATTGTAACCCCGGTACCTTCATTACTAAAAGTACCAATGCTACTGCAGAAAAACAAGTACCTTCACGTTTTAAGAATGTTGTTACCGTAGTATCAGTTATCGTGACATTCCTAGTCTGAAACATGTCTATTTAATCAAACTATGATGCTGAAACATGCAAGCCTGTGCATTGTTTGCAACTTCTCATATATATATATATATATATATATATATATATATATATATATATATATATATATATATATATATTTTATATATATATATATATATATATATATATATTTTATATATATATATATATTTTATATATATATATATATATATATATATATATATATATATATAAAAAATATATATATATATATATATATATATATATTTTTATATATATTTATATTTATATATATATATATATATTTATATATATATATATAAAATATATATATATATATAAATATATATATAAATATATATATATATATATATATATATATATATATATATATATATATATATAAAAAATTATGCAAGCTTGCTTAGATGTCGCAAAACTCAGGCACACACAAAAAAAGAAAAGAAAACAGAAGGTGGTAAATGCTGGATAACTCAAGGGAGTATATAAACAATATTACAAAGCATATTGCAATAAACTATATTGCAAAGCATATTGCAATATAGTTTACAGATATTTACATTTCTGTGTGTGTCCTTACCCTTTGAATGTCATGTCTGGTTCATACTATATCATATTAAAGTGATAATACTTGTCTTTGGTCTCAGGAGGAACTTTCACACAGAATCTCTGGCCTGATTCATAGTTTCCAAACCACTGACAACCGTAAGTACTTTTCTCACTTTTTGTATTTTTTACATGTAGTTTAACTGACTTGACACATTGAGATGAACAATGTGACATTATGATGTATATGATTTGATGTTATTAAAATGTTTACAATTTATGTTTAACATTGTCTTTAGGATTGTACAAGCCTGTGTGTGTTTAAGAAATAAATGGCTTTGCAATTAGATAAACTGAAATAAATGAGTGGAGTGAAATAACTGAAATAAAGGAGTGAACAGAATATTCACACAAGCACACAACTGGTTTATATTTATTTAAAGGTAAAATGTCTAATCCTAAAGTGTATTCTGATCAAAGTCATATTAAGAAATGTGAATGATGTATTAGCCTAATAAAGGTACAGGCATTAATGTTAGCATTGAACTGTTTCTCCATATGTAGAGCTGCTGTATTTTGCAACATTTCTCCAGACTATAAAGAGAGAATGGAACGGCATCGACAGACTTCGCATGGACAAATTTTACCAGGTCAGTACTAAAATGATAAACTTACATCCAGACCAAGTTTTAGTTATGTGCAGCAGGATCATTATGTTCAACTGTAATGTTTCTTTTCTTTCTTTCTTTTTTTTTTTTTTTTTTTAAAGATCCAGGTAGATAAATTGCCCTGATAAGCAACTTACATGAGGGAATGGCTACAGTAGTTACATTTTAAAGGAGAAATCCACCCTGAATGGCTTTAATGACTTTGAATGACTTTATTAATATTTCTATTTAACATGTAGTCTTCAGCGGTGTCCACGGCTGTGTTTTGTAATAAAATTCTGAGTTACATGTAATGTAAACTTCTTTCATTAAACTGTTCGTCTATATTAATTTCTCCCTAAAGCAGAGGTGGCACATCAGCATTGTTTTGAGAAGCTAATGCCATTCATTTCTTAACTTGGTAATTAAGCAGAGTTTTATTAACACCGCTTATCTAGGCTATGAAAGTAGAACAGGAAGATTTTATGGAAAAAGAATGTCTAGTGGTAACTGTTCTACTGTATACACTATTATTAACATTAATTTACAGATTCAATATTTTTTAAAAATGTATATTAGGTATTGCATTAACTAGTTGCTCAGATTACAATGTTGCCTTCCACTGCTTTTGGGATGTCGGGCAGTAGAAAAAACAGTGAGGCAGATAGTTAATAAATTCAACTTTAACAGTGGACATTGTCCCAAAGCAGCTTTACAGAAATATATAAATTCAGGATATAGTTTTTAAATGTATGGATTTATCCCTACAACAGCTGGTGGGTGCACGTGTAAGACTGTTCTGGGGAAAGATTTTTTTAATCTGTTGCTTTGATGGAATGTTTACAGTTTTAAGTCACTTTGTAACAATTGAAAAGATGACAAGCCCACCACTTTTTTTAAAGTTACAGTTTGAATAGTAAAAATATTGTATACTAAGAATATAGATTTGCAGGCTTTGAGGGTGCCCAAGTGTGACCAGTGCAGCTAGCACGTTAGTCCTTTTAATCTCAGATTTTTGCAACGCAAAAAACAGTCAGTTTAACGCCCCACTCTGGGCAGGTGAACAAAAATGAGATTCGTGGTTGCATTTATCAAAAGCTTTAAAACGTTAACTGCATAGCAACTGGAATGCACCACTATATTATAACAAAAATGGATTGTGATTTAAAAGTGTAATGTCTGACAAAATATTGTATGGTATACTTGATATAAAAATAAAATCTTTACCTTTTAGAACAATAATAGAAGAGCTTTAAATAATATTATTTATTTCATATAGTGGCATTCATTGCGGTGGCACCACCTAACACACCGGTTGTGCCACCTGACTTTTGCAACTAATTTGATATTAAACAGGCTTCTACTTGGATGCCTGTATTAGCTTTTGTCTTTGCTAGCAAATCTATACATATACTTTTTAAATATAATAAAAAGGGTTATGATAAAATATTTTCCTAGTTTTACATTGGTTTTACCACCTGACATGGAAAGTGTACCAACTTACCTATGTGTTGGAAGTAATTATTTTTCAGTATTTAAGAGAGATCTACAAATCTTTTCACTCACCACAAGGATCACGTGGGATCCTCTGGATGATGTATCATGACTGTTATTACCTCTTCACTTCATAATAAAAGTCCTGTGTTTACGATTGTGCCACCCTGACATTTGAGAACATACAAATTGCTGGACAAAAGTTTTTTCCATTATCTCAACAGCTTCAAACTATTGGTATCTCTGAAATTTGTTTCTTTGGATTGTTTCAAACACAAAATCATACCACAGTATTTTATTTTGAATTATCATTATGGGGGTTTGAGATACCAAAACATAAAATAATATATTATTTAGACGTACTGAAAATGTATTCAAATTAACTAGGTTTTATAGAATAAAGTGATGCATGACATGAATTTATTAAATTATTTTAAAAGGAAATAATGCACTCAGACACAAACATATGCATGTCCTATCACTGGCCAGGAACCACTCCAGTGACCAGGTTGCTAGGTTTTTTCTGAGAGTGTAGATTATTTACATTTTTTAATCATTATCTGAAATGAATGTTGTGTAAATTCTGTGTCTCCCCTTTTTCTGAAAGCTGGTTCGCTTCATGTTCAGACAAGCTTTTGAGGTTCTCAAGAGGAGGGAATGGGAGTCCAGGTACAACTTATTACTTTTGTGGACATTTTTGGAGTTTGTACTTTAAGAATCTGAGTTTCTTTCAGCATTAACATTTTTTTCATTCTGTCACTGTCTCTCTGTCTCTCTCTTTTTGTCTCACTTGCTCTCTGTTGCTCCCTCCCTCTCTCTCTCTCTAGTGCAGTAAACCAGTTTTTACAGGTCTTCACAGATCAGATTTTGCAGAACACCGATCATGTACCGAAAGGACTGATTCTGCACATTCTGGATCTCTACATGGCTGAGTTGGCTCAAGTCGGCTCCGCTGAGGTAAGACCTGCTGAGGGGTGTTTTTTGCATTTTAATTTTTAATTGACGTTATAATTTTATATATTATGTTTGGAAACCTATTGTCTATGAACTCAATCTTTAAATTGATTCCCACTCAAGTTTCAGACACTTGGGTCACTTGATGCTCACATCAGCAGCAGTTATATATTTTAATTGTGTACACTTTGGTTATTTGAAAAGCCAGATGCCCTGTAGGTAAATAGGATACATGGTAATGTTTAGTTTGCATTGAAAATTGTCAATGCACATTATAATCTGTTTTAATTGCACTTTAAACGAAATGTACAAGAACTACCAGAAAATTATATTAAATAATATTTATGATGTTTGTGAAGGGAGTGCTTATGTGTGGCTACTGCAATTTATCAGAACCTCAGACAGTGACATTTAAAATGTTTTAATGTTTGACATTGTTTATCTGTTCCTCTTCTGCAGCTGACAGCAGAACAGAACCAGACTTTCATCAACCCCTTTTGCAAAACCATGGCCAAGACCAAAGAGTGAGTTACTTGAATGCTCTGTGCATTTCATTACTTACCAATATCAAACTCTAGAAATATCATGAAACCAAAATGCACATTTTAATCCTGACCTCAGAAAATAATGCCTTGATTTCTGAACAAGCTCATGTTAAGCAGAAATGAGTTCATGTCCATCATAAAGCGGGTACGACTCAAACAGTATACCTCATTTTGCTCTTTTTAAACCCAACTCCAAAGATAAACTCTGTATATAAAATGTCATTGTTTATTCACAAATCATACTCCAGCATGGTCAATGCCTTCTGTGTTGCAGTTGCTTTCTGTTGAGCTCCATCTCCAAGAACATCTTCAGGACTATTGTGGATCACGCACCTTATGCAATTGAAGACCTGATGAGGGAGCTTCAGCAGGGAGGAGGAGACAATTCAGACTCTGGCCAGGCTTCTGGGGAGGAGGAGGAGGAGGAAGACATAGGAGAGGAAGAAGAGCTGAAGAACAAAGCATGCAAGAAGCCTAAAGTGAAGGTCAAAGGTAGGTCAAGGGTTTATTCATTGGATTAAACTACTCTCACTCAGGATTACTCTATAGTTCAGAATAATAGTAGCTGCTCAATTATCACACATGGGTTTATTGTATTATTGTTCTTTTTAGATTGGTGTACATAAAGTGTGGGCTTTAAACCATGATTTGGACCCAGAATGTTTTATCAGAAAAATAAGATAATATGCAGAACTTGACGACAAACTCATTTGGAAGATAATCTGCCACTTGGTTTTTGGTTTCCAACCAAGTGTGACTTTACTTTACTAAGCGAACATGAACACTGCGGCATAGTGCAGGAAACAGGACACAGTAGCTGACAATATGTGAACATAAGAAAACATAAAATCTGTAAGAACAGACTTAAGTGGCACATGTGTGCTATAGCAATGTTTAAGAATTATCTTTTAAAAAATGTTAACAGATTGATTTAATATTATACTCAAAGGATTATTTAGCTTGACCTAGAGACATTTAACAAGTTAATTTAGTGACTCTGGTAGATCCATAACCTCTCCTGATGGCCTGTGCACTAGAAGTAGTTTCTCATTTTAGTGTGCTGCTCTGTCACATTATCATTAGGTTTAGATTTTTTCATCCACGTTTTTGTATTGTTATCAGAACAGTTAACATCTTAATGCTACTTTGTTTGTCTTTGTTTTCCAGGCATCTCTAAGGAAGTGGAAAACAGCAAAGGAAGTAAAGATGATCTGGATTTGAACAGCATGGGCTCTGAAGAGGATGACTGTGCTGGTCCTGTTCTACAGGTGAGTGCATGTGAGACAGAAAGACCTTTGTCCTGCATCAAGCAGCAATATAAAAACAGGAAATTAATTTTATTTTAAAATCCCCCACCCATTCTGCAGTTTGACTACGGTGCAATAGCTGATCATCTTTTTGAGTTGGGCAGCCACTTCAATACACGAAACATCAACCGCACAAAGATGTACAACTTGGTGAAGACGTAAGGGCTGAATTTAATAGTTGCTGTGTAACAATCTACAGTAGAAATATATTTTTTTTTCTCTAGTGCAGTTATTTACTGGCTGTTTTTTTCCTCTTTCTTTTTATATGCTTGCAAATGAAGTTTTCGTGATTTAAGTGAAGGTGAGTGAACTTTATATCTAAGATCTGTTATATTTGTTTAGAAGTGCAGTATGGAATGGGATTTATTTTTTTTTACTTACGTTAGATAACATCAGTGCAATTCATAGGACTGTAGTGTTTTTGTTTTGTTTTATCACAACAAAGCAGCAATTCATTTGTAATGAAACTATTACCTCCATAAAATATGAAGTCGGAAACCAATCATATCGGATCCTTGTGGAGTAAATATCAATTTAAAAAGAATTCTTTCATGTTATAAGGCTAGTGAAGCTATGTATAACTCTCATTACTGTGTACAGGTATTTTCCCTCAAACAGAGGATGATAACGGTGACCTGAGTGACACATCAGATGATGAGAAATTTAATAATAAGAAGAAGAGGAAAAACGAGAAGCCCACAACTGGGGATGAAACTGTGGCGAAGAAGAGCAAAGGTTGGTTATGACTTTGAGTATCTTTGAGCTCTTCTCAGGTGAATGACTGCGATATTAAATTTGTGGTGGCCTGGGAAACCATCCTGCTGTTTATTTTATTTGCATTCAATTTCATTCGGGGTAAATGTCAATCATAGCATTTAATGAACAGTAGCCTCATGACTTGACTGATCACTGTCCAGTTGATCATCAATAGGAAAATCATCACTGAGTAATTCAGCGAGTTTTGTTTTATTGTCTAAATTTCTGCATTGTGGATAGTTTGACAACCAGGATTTATGCTGTTTACAAATGAAATCTCAGCTTTGTCTGTTTCACTTCATTAACGGAATCATTCACTCCTTCTCCTGGACCACACCCTCCATTCACAAACGGCACTCGACCATGTCTTTGCCATCACACGCACTTAAACACACAGTGACACTGGTCAAGGGGTGGATATATTAGGCAGCAAGTGAACAGTCAATTCTCAAAGTTAATGTGTTGAAAGCAGGAAAAACGTAAGGAACTGAGCGATTTTCACAAGGACCAAATTGGCCGGACGACTGGGTCAGAGTATCTCCAAAATGGCAGGCCCTGTATGCAGTGGTTAGTACCCACCAAAAGTGGTCCAAGGAGGGACAACCGCTGAACCAGGGACAGGTTCATGGCGCCCGAGTGTCATTGATGCACGTGGGGAGTGAAGGCTAGCCCATCTGGTCCGATCCAACAGAAGAGCTACTGTAGCACAAACTGTTGAATAAGTTCATGCTGGTTCTTATAGAAAGTTGTCAGAACACACAGTGCATCACAGCTTGCTGCGTATGGGGCTGCGTAGCTGCAGACCAGTCTGAGTGCCCATGCTGACCCCCTGTACACTACCGAAAGCACCTACAATGGTCACATGAGCATCAGAACTGGATCATGCAGCAATGGAAGGTGGCCTGGTCTGATGAATCACGTTTTCTTTTACATCATGTGAATGGCCGTGTGTGTGTGTGTGGCACCAGGATGCACTATGGGAAGAAGGCAAGCCGGTGGAGGAAGTGTGATGCTCTGGGCAATGTTTTGCTTGGAAACCTTGGGTCCTGGTGTTCATGTTCCTTTGACCCATACCACCTTCCCAAACATTCAGTATGTTTACATGGACAAAATAATCCAATGTTAACCCCATTAAGACAATACTCTGATTAAGAAACTACCATGTAAACAGAGATTATTGATTTAGGTTATCCGACTAAAGTCATACTCGAGGTAAAGACAAATCCTATTAACACGTGTGGAGTATTGCTATTTTAGTTGCATTATAGACATGTACACACCTTAATCACACTATTAACATCATGTGGGAGTTTTCACCACATTTTGTGAGAGGACACACAAGCGGCAGTGCTCAACAGTTTAACGGCAAAAAAGAGGGCGAGGCTGCGTCCGAAACCGTGTACTTACTTACTATATAGTAGGTGAAATACATGTATCTCGATTACTATACAGTAGGTAAGTAAGCGGTTTCGGACACAGTCCATGGTGCAAGCAGTCGTCTATTAGCACGTATAGCATGACAAATAATTAACTGCACTTAAAGCTTTCGTAAAATTAAAAATGAAACCCAAAACTGTATATGGAACCATAACGAAGATGAACTGTATGTCGATACGTGAAATTCTGCAGGGAACGTCAGACAACGTGGGGTGGTGACGTTACGACGTGTGCCGTTAATCGATCTATGTTCTATAACGTAAAACGGGAACGTGAAAGGAATATTCTAAAAGCAACTCATGTAAACACATTAATCACAATATTGTCTTATTCAGAATAAAGTCAATAATTAGAATATTGCTGTCCATGTAAACGCACTGACTGACTGCGTTTACATAGACAGCAATAATTCACTATTAACCCGATTAAGACAATACTCTGATTAAGAAACTACCATGTAAACAGCAGTTTTTAATTACCTTAATCCGATTAAGGTCATACTCAAAGTAAACACAAATCGAATTAAGACATGTGGAGTACTCATGTTTTAGTCGCATTATCGATGTGTATTACAGACATGTAAACACCTTAATTACATTATTAACGTTGTGAGTTTTCACCGCATTTTGCTCAGCCGTTTTACAGCAAATGAGAGCATGGCTGCATCCCAAAACACGTACTTGCCTACTATAGGCCTGTAGTAGGAGAAATACATGTATCTCGGCTACTATATAGACGGTAAGTACACGGTTTGGGACGCAGCCCACGGCTTCAAGCAGTCGTCTGTTTCCACGTACAGCATAACAAATAATTAACCACACTTGAAGCGTAAAAAAACTTAAACACCCAAAACTGTATACTAGTTATACATAGTATAACTAGTATACAGTATATACATAGTTATATCTATGAACTGCTTGCTTCAGGTCCTTCTAAAACATTTCTACTGAATTATTTTCCAATCGCCTTCTGGCTTGTCCACGTGCTCTTTAGCAAACTGCAGAGGGGCAGTAATGTTCTTTTTGGAGATCAGTGACTTTCTCCTTGCAACCCTGCAATGCTCACTATTTGTTGTTCAGTGTTCTCCTGATGGTGGACTCAT
Organism: Ictalurus punctatus; assembly: GCF_001660625.3. Taxonomy (NCBI): domain Eukaryota; kingdom Metazoa; phylum Chordata; class Actinopteri; order Siluriformes; family Ictaluridae; genus Ictalurus; species Ictalurus punctatus. Next base: position 8,950,165 of record NC_030421.2, on the reverse strand, counting down.
GAACATTAGCCAATGTGAGAGAGGCCTTTAGTTGCTTAGAAGTAAGTGAATGTGAGACTAACAGGAGGTTTTTTAGAATTCACTCAATGTTAATAGGATTAATAACATTCAATAAGTTAAGAAATCTTACTTTAATCTTCAGAATTTAGTTAATGTGTTAAAGTTAAATAGGGTAATGTGTTTTCTGTTTAAACAACTTGTTGAAATGGAGAGAATAAAGTTTTTATTTGCATTTCTTTCAGAATTGTGGAATTAATTATTATTAATTTAAAAGAAGGCATTAAAGGCAGAGGTTATCGGCATCTGCTGAGAAATTTAGTATCAGTGCATCTCTACTTTCAACAATATTACTCTGATTTAAACAGTAATCATCTGAATTAGATTAAAACATCCCATCAAAGCATTTGTGTATACAATCAGACACACCTCCTACCCAACTGATTGTTGTTCATCTGAAGCATAGCACCAACGAGACACAAGGTGCTAGCTGTGTTCCCCTTCTCTGCGTCGGCCTCAAGTCTTTTCATGCGGAAACAATACTGAGGAGCAATGGTTCTGCCATAGTGCAGTCAAAGGCAGTGTAAAATCTGCCTATATAATTTTAACGGTATGATATGAGAGTTGATTTATACATTATATTGAATGTATACATACATTTAAATGGACTCATAAATGGTATAATGTAGCCAGATTTTATTGAATTAAGTTAAGATTAATAAAACAAAACCCCTGACTAAACATGACAAATTGCTTTGTGTCTTTAGTTTCACTAAAGTTTCATCCTCATTGACAGGTTTCTACATTGTTTATTTGTCGCATTTGTCTTATGGTATCAGTAAATCACTTTTCAATAACAGGATTTTAAAAATATCAATATATATACCACATACCAAAAAGTGTACTTGGACACTGAACCCCCAGTTGTTCCCAATGGCAGGCTAGCACCTTGCATGGCAGCTCTGCTGTCATTGGTGTGTGTGTGTGAGAGAGAGAGAGAGAATGAGACACAGTGTAGAACCACTAACTTAAACAATGTGCTATATAAGTGCAGACCATTAACAATTTGCCATTTCTTACAGCAATAAAAAAAAAAGCCACGGACACATCACGTGTATCACTGGAGGCCGATGGAACTCCAAGAGAGCAAGATATGGAAAAGGAAAGAGTGGTTCTGAAAGATAATTCCCAACATCATGAGCTTGACAGCCAAGAGAAGACTTCAGAAATAGAAGCTGATGGTGAAACAGTGTTTCGGCATAATGAATCAGACTCACAAAGCCTAGTGGAGGCCAGTATCACTGTCAAGAAGAAGATGAAAAGTAAAAAGCTGAAGACAAACTCACAGAATGTGGGGGATGAAGCACATGAATTTCAGCTTGTTTTAGAGGAATCTGATGGAGAACACCAGAGTGACAGTGTGATGAAGCAGAAAAGTTTCACAGCAATGTCAGGTGTTGGGAGCACTCAAACTAGCACAGATCATAAGCCTGAGATGGCATCACTTGTAGAAAGTCCTGTGGAAGCTGACCAGGCTGAATGTGGTGTTTCTCTTATGCAGGTGAAAAATAAGAAGAAAAACAAGAAAAAAAAGTTGAACATGGGAGAAGAGAAAATGGACACAGAAACCAATGGACAGATTGTGGAAAAACCATCAAAGGAGAGTTCTCTTCACAGCCATTTGGAGACTACAGAAACAGAAGTTGACAAAACAAAATCCCAGGGTGGTGACTCTGGTCAGTTAGAGGCCAGTACCATGGTGAGAAAGAAGAGGACAACAAGCAAGGACCTGTGCTCAAGCTTACAGGAAGTTGGGGAAGAAGTAGCAGTCCAGTCTCTAAGGAACATAAGGCTGGTGCCTAAAGAACACAACGCTGGTGATGAGATCAGAAAGCTGTCCACACATCAGAAAGGGGTCAAGGACAACGCAACACAAAGACAACTGGGGACAAGTACCACCCAAATCAAGAAGGTGAAAAGAAAGAATCTGAAGGCCATCTTACAGGAAGTTGAAGTAGCAGTTAAATCTCCAGCTATATTGGATGACCCTGATGAACACAACAGTGATGATGAGATTAGCAGACATCCCTGTCCTACATCAGAGGAAGACAGCATAACACAGTGTAGACTGAAGGCACGTACCACCAAGAAAAAAAAGGGGAAGAGCAAGAATCTCATGTCCAGTTCACAGGGAGTAGGGAAAGAAGTAAACTCCACATCACAAGACAGCTGTACAGAGGTTGTGGCAACAGGTATAGCAACACCTGCTGCTGAAGTGACAAGTGCTGAAGCTCAGCCATCAGACACTCTCATGGTGAGGACAAAGAAAAGCAAGAAGATGAAGTCAAAAGAAGAAACTGGGAGCAAA
>NC_030421.2:8837800-8932800 GCF_001660625.3 Ictalurus punctatus | reverse complement strand
ACCCAGTGCAGGGCACATTTGATGAAAACTAACTTTCTACACATTCATTTTCACACGTTATCATATTATGAATTATACAATATATATGAATATAATACATTGTAAACAATCATGTTTCGTAAAATTTTACGTCAGAAAAATGTGAAACGTATTGTAGTATCATGTCATAAACGTGAAAAATGTCATAAGAGTACGTCATGCAAGTTAATATATTCAATTCACGTTTATGACTTAATATACGTTTCACATATCTATGACTTAATATGATTCTGACGTTTATGACTTAATGAGTTGTTTCACTTGTTTATAATGTAACGTTTATGATGTAATATATGTTTCACTTGTTTATGACTTAATATTATACTATGACAAGTTTATGAATTAATATATGTTTAAAAATGTCATAGTATCATATTAAGTTGTAAATATGCGAAACATCTCATATTAAGACAAACAAGTGAAAAATCTCATATTTGGTCATAAACGTGAAACATATATTGAGTCATAAACCATTAAATCATATTAAGTCATAATTATGTGAAACATTAAGTCTTAAACAAGTGAAACATCTCAAATTAAGTCATAAACATGTGAAAGACATTCACTTATGAACATGTCACTGAATCATATTAAATAATAAACATGTGAAACATCTCAAATTATGTTAAATGTGAAACATGTCATAGTATCAAATTAAGTCATAAACAAATGAAACGTATCATATTGAGACAAATATGTGAAACATTAAGTCGTAAACAAGTGAAACATATCAAGTCTTAAACGTGATTGAATCATTAAATTATGAACGTGAAACATCTCATTTTAAATCATAAACATGTTAAACATTGTCATAAACATGTCATTGAATCATTTTAAATGATAATTTGAGATGTTTCACTTGTTTAAGTCATAAATGTGAAACAGCTCAAATTAAGTCATGAACATGTGAAACATAGTATCATATTAAGTCATAAACAAGTCAAAAATCTCATATTTGGTCATAAACATGTGAAACGTCATATTAAGTCGTAAATATGTGAAACATCTCATATTGAGTCATAAACATGTGAAACATCATGGTATCATATTAAGTCAAACATCTGAAAGACATCATTCACTCATGAACATGTCATTGAATCATATTAAATCATAAACATCTCATATTAAGTAGTAAAGATGTCAAACATCTCAAATTAGGTCAAAAACATGTTAAACATCATTAAATGCGAAACATGTCATAGTATCTAATTAAGTCATAAACAAGTGAAACATCCCTCTGTCACGATCTCGCTGGCAGATGGCGCTGCGGTGACGACATGCACATAGAGCCGGAGAGCGCGCGCGTGCACGAATCAGAGCGAGTACATTCACGCGCTTTACATAGAGACTTTGTTTACAAAGAACATGTGCGTTTGTTTCTGTTTGCTTTCCACCCTGTTCAGTCATTGGTTGATTTTCAAGGGCGTGTAATGATTGGTACCAGCTGTCAGCACTCAAGGTAATCACAGTTGTTATTTAAACCCCTTGCGCTGCTGTGCACTTTGCGCTGTATTATATGCCGATTGGGGTAATGGTGCCACGTGGTAATGTTTCCATGTTATGTGCTGGTTTCTTGTTTCATGCCATAGTCTTAGTTAAACGATTGCCATGTCTAGTTTCTTGTATCATACCATAGTTCTAGTTAAATGATTGCCATATCTAGTTTCTTGTTTCAGGCCATAGTTAAGTGACAGATGAGTATTGGTTTAAGTGGGTAATTGTGATAAGTGGTAGCGGTTCCAAGTCTTGTTCTAAGTTTCTTACCTCAGTTTGAGTTCATGTTCAGACCTTGGTTCCCGTTTTCTTGTACGCTGACTGTAGTGGTCAAAGAATTTGATCCTGCACTTACTTCCAGTCCCACTCTCATATCGTAACACTCATATTAGTCATAAACATGTCATAGAATAATATTGAATCATAAAAATGTGAAACATCTCAAATTAAGTCATAAACATGTAAAACATCATACTGAGTCATAAAAATGTCACTGAATCATATTAAACCATAAACAATGAACTATCTCAAATTAAGTCATAAACGTGAAACATGTCATAGTATCATATTAAGTCATAAACATGTGAAATATATCAAATTAGGTCATAAACAAGTGAAACATCTCATAGTGAGTCATATACATTATTGTAACCCCAGCCAAACCCCAACACTCGCATTATAGTAACCCTACCCAAACACTCACATTATCACAGCCCTAGCCCAATCCAATCAAAAGGATAATAATGACTCTAGCCAACCCGTAACACTAGCATAATAGTAACCCTATTCTACCCCTAACACTAGCACAACTGAAAACCTAGCCCACCCTTACCACAAGCATTATTGTAACTCCATCCAAAAACTAAAACTAGCTTTATACTAACCCAAGCCAAACCCTAACCATCACATTATAGTAATCCTAGGTGAAAGAAATTCTCTTATATCATGTACTCTCTGATATTATGAACTGCTATTAAGACACCTTAGATACAGGGAACACTGGGGTATAGTTACTGTTTGTGTGTCTCTGTGCTATCAAATACCCATGATAAATGTATTCACTTTATTACCTCTGAATAAGCTGATCAACTGAAATCCTTTATTATAGCTGACATGTATTTTCTATACCTTGAAAAGACTTATTTTTGTGTGCTGTGTATGAATCTGTCTAGCACCTGTATAAGTAGAAACCCGCCCACGCACTGCTGCTTAGGCTTAGCTATGTGTATAAATACTCCTGTTCTAGACGAACATGTGTCAGTGTGTGTGTTCATTTAGTCTCTCCAGGCACCTGAACACTCTACAGTCAACCACACTTTCTAGCTCATAGCAGCACAGAACTAAGAGTTAAGAGAAATAAAAAGGCTGTAAAGCTGACGGAGGACTGAAGGACATAATCTGAGATTCCTTCTCTCTAACACTAGCCAAACCTGGCTAGTCTGGCAAAGTCTAGCATAATAGTAACCCTAGCCCAACCCTGACACTAGCTTAACAGTAACCCTATTCCAACCCTAACACTAGTGTCTAATTTCTGAGCAGCCCCTAACTGGTCACGAGACACCAGTAGATCTATCTCAGGAACAGGATGGACCTCAGAATGGACCAACCCTGACTCACATAATAGTAACCCTAGCCAAACCCTAACACTAGCATAATAGTAATACTAGCACAATCCTAACCCTAGAATAATAATAACCCTAGCCAAACCCTAACACACGTATTATAGTAGCCCTAGCCCAAACCTAACACTCACATTATAGTAACCTTAGCCAAACCCTAACACTCGCACTACAGTAACCCTTGCCAAACCCTAACACTCATTATAGTAATCCTGGCCAAACACTAACTCTAGCACAATAATAACCCTAGCCTACCCCTAATCCCAGCATAATAATAAACCTAGCCCAACCATAACACCAGCATAAGAGTAACTCTAGCATAACCCTGGCATAAGAGTAAACCTAGACCAACTCAAGCACTAGCATAATAGTAACCCCGGCCAAACCCCAACTCTAGCACAATAGTAACCCTAGCCCAAACCTAACAATTGTAAAATTGTAACCCTAACCCAACCCTAAGACTAGAAAATAGTAACCCTAGTCAAACCCTAACACTAGCATTATAGTAACCCAAAACAAACCCTAACTCTAGCATAATAGTAAACCTAGCCCAACCACAACAATAACATAATAGTAGTCATAGCCCAACTAATAACACTAGCATTACAGTAACCCTATCCAAACCTTATACTAGCATAATAGTAATCCTAGCCCAACCCCAACCCTAGCATAATGGTAACCCTAGCCAAACCCTAAAACTAACATTATAGTAACCCAAGACAAACCGTAACTCTAGCACAATAATACCCCTAGTCCAACCCTTACACTAGTATAATAGTACCCCTTGTTTAACCCTAACACGAGCATAATAGTAACCCTAGCTAAACCCTAACATTAGCATAATAGTAACCCTAGCCCAACAATAACACTCGCATTATAGTAACGTAGCCAAACCCTAAAATTCTCATTACTGTACCCGTAGACAAATCCTAACTTTAGCACGAGAAAACCCCTAACCCAATCCTAACGCTATGCTAGAGTTAGGATAGCATAAGCCTGGACCAACCCTATCACTAGCAAAATAGAAACCCTAGCCAAACCCTAACCATCACATTATAGTAACACTAGCCAAACCCTACCTCTAGCACAATAATAACCCTAGCCCACCCCTAACCCTACCATAATAGTAAACAGACCAACCCTGACAGTAACCCTAACATAACCCTAGCATAAGAGTAACCCTAGACCAAACCCTAACTCTAGTACAATAGTAACCCTAGGCCACCCCTACCATTATAGTAACCCTAGCCAAATCATAAAACTCACATTATAGTAGCCCTAGACCAACCCTAATACTAGCATAAAAGTAACACTAGCCCAACCCTAACACTTGCATAATTGTAACCCTAGCTATATCCTAACAATCGCATTATCGTAACCCTAGCCAATCCCTAACACTTCCATTATAGTAACCCTAACCAAACCCTAACTCTAGCACAACAGTAACCCTAGACCAATAATAACCCTAATTCAATTCAATTTTATTTGTATAACACATTTTACAATAGACATTGTCTCAAAGCAGCTTTACAGAAATATCAACATGGTATACAGATATTAAAGGTGCGAATTTATCCCAACTGAGCAAGCCACTGAGTGGCGACGGTGGCAGGGAAAAACTCCCTAAGATGTTTTAAGAGGAAGAAACCTTGAGAGGAACCCGACTCAGAAGGGAACCCATCCTCATCTGGGTAACAACAGATAGTGTGAAAAAGTTCATTATGGATTTATATGAAGTCTGTATGGCATTAAGAGCAGCCGTAGTCCCAGCAGTCTGGAATTAAAGAAGATTTGAGCTCCATCCAGAGGCAGAAAGGATCTGGATCTCTAGTATCTCCATAAATTCGTGTGGGGCTCGGCGAAAGGAGAGAGGGAGAAAAAAGATAATTATGACTGCGAAGTAGTAATGTAGCATATATTAAATATGTACTATGTATATAATGTGTAGACCAGATTTCAGAAGACTAAAGGGTACGTAGGAGGTAGTGGATTGAAACAATAACAGTGACAGCACAACTGATAAGGTAAATACAGAATGATTTATATATAATTTAGAGTGAGAGAAATTAAACATGTACAATACATATATAATACCCTAGTGTGCACCCTATAAATTAAGCCTAAGATAAAATATTATATATATACATACATATATATATATATATACATACATATATATATATATATATATATATATATAAATATATATATATATATATATATATATATATATATATATATATATACACATATATATATATATATATATATATATATATATATATATATATATATATATATATATATATATATATATATACATATACATATACACACACACACACACAGAGAGAATATAACAAAACTTAAATAAAATAAAATCACATCCAGACTTAAAATGTCTTTCAATGTCTCTGCAATTTCTTTTACTATGGATGAAGGTACTCCTCTAGAGTATTTTCATTTGTAGTCCTTTGCAGAAAAACCAAAACAATTTAAAATAAAAATACCGTCCTTCAAGACACAGTGGTTCTGGTTGGGTGGCTCGCCATCAGACTGTTGAAAAATTGTTGTAAACTTCCTCCCATGGAATCAAAAAACCTGACCTGTATAAACAGTGTCAGAATAAAACAAAATTAAATCTACGTTCAAAATATATACATATTACACACCACGGTGTTTTTAAATTATAAGTTACAGCCAGTATCCTTTTTATACAATTCCAACAAAATGGAGCAAAAGCTACGTGCATTGAAACACGTTAACAACTAACACTTGACATAACTGAATATAACTCACATTTATACAATGCAATTTAACAATTTAATAACTCGGAAGTAATGTGATTCAAAATACTATTGGAATTAAATTCGAATTTACATTACATGGCTAAATGAAAGAGAAGAAAATAACAAAGAAATGCAACATGCTGCGTCATAGCTGTATTAGATTAACATAGCACTCAGCACCTAATTAACTCTAAGCTTAACTCACCAGGTTTCACGTTGGATAAAACTACAAACTGAAGTTCCTCAGCACTCCAACTGGCAGTAGTATTGTTTCCACTTTTGGTCTCACTCTTTCAAACAGTTAATTATAATATATAATTATAATTGGGGCTTTTTCTATTTTTTTCTGTCTCCTTTTCTCTCCTCGCTTTGGCTGTGTGTGCCGTCTGCGCAGTAAAAAAAAAAAAAAAAACCCTCCCGTTGTCACCTGTCTATCAAGGCGGGACCTGTAGAATGGTGTTAATTGGTCGAAATTATCTACATGAAACATTTTAACTGGTTCAAATAACGTATTTGAAAGTATAGTGGTTTACATTCTGATTTATTTTTAATAAATGCTGGCCCAAATTTAGCCTATTGCCCAAAGACAATTAAAATTCAACATAGAAGCAAATACTCACATCTGTGAACCCAGTTGGAGATAGAAAAAAAAAAAAAAAAAAAAAAAAAAAAGACACCAGCCGTGAGCAAGGGTCCAGATTTTATTTCCACCTCACGACATCCACACCAATGAGAATTCTCAGAAGTGATCTGACACCTGGAGCTCCAGTATTTATACTGTATTTACACAGTAGATAACTAATATATTTTAGAAAGACTATGATTTCAATACCAATAGGGTTAAAAAGAGCTCATCTACATTACCATGATGTTTAAAAAAAGGCTTATCAAATTTACCATAATGTTTTGAAAGAGGACTTTCTGACTACCATTAGGATTGAAAGAGGGAGAGAGAGAAAATTTTTTAGAGAGACCTTAGTCTCATGTTGTTATCTCATAATGTTATGTGTGTGCGTTGGGGCCTTTGTGTGTGTTATGTCTGCACGCCTGCCCTTGACTGTATGAGAGTGTGTGTGTTTCTCAGCCTGCCCTCCTCAGGTCTTATATTTCTCTGTGACTAATAAACCATAGTGTGTTACTCTTAATGATCTTTTATTCAATTCAATTCAATTCAATTTTATTTGTATAGCACTTTTTACAATTTGAGACATTGTCTCAATGCAGCTTTACTTAAAGTGTGAATCCAACCAGTCCTGTGAATTTTCAATAAAATTACATATTACTCATACTAGGTCTCCCTCGTGTTTATTTCATGTCATTTTTATCCACAACAGAATCTATATTGTTTTAAATTCGGTTTTAAAATATTTATTTGTATACATTTTCTAGTGGGCTACACCCTCCCCCCTTGAATTTATGTACGTCCCATTACATGTTAATGGTTGACAGGTAACAACCTTTGGTTCACTATATGATAACGTTGGTAAACTGTCTAAATTTTCAACCCCAACCAATGAATTGACAATAGCTGTGTTTAGGCCTTGGAATAGGGATTGAACAACTGATATCAGAGGGTTTCCAAACTGAGAGTGGGCAAGTCTATCAGGCTTATCTCTCAGTCAAGTAGACCGTCTGACAGGATTGTCATCATTGTGGTCCTCCTCTCAGTTGCTGGTACTCAAACATCAGAATTTTCATCCACTGGGACATTTTCAATTTCCACAGCTTCCACTTGAATTTCCTTGAGATGCACAGGTACAGTTAAATTGTCTGGAGCATCCACACACAAACTGTCATCTGGACCTTTGATAGGCGATTTGTCATCTGGACCTTTGACAGGTGATTTGTCATCTGAACCTTTGAAAGGCGCAACCAAAAGGTATAGTATCCAGCATTTCCTTTGGATTAAACGTTTCATAAACTGTAGAAACTCTTGTTTCCCAAAGTGGTGGCTTTTCAAACCAGTGATCTTGGATATCAACATCTAGATAGTCTATTTCTTCAGAATTTTCATCAAAATCATGTGGACTCTTGTGTCCTACGTTTTGGAATTGTCTTTGTCTAGACTGGTTTTTTGACTTCTGGAACAGGTAGGAATCCACAAGGTAGTAAGAGATTCTCTATGTAACGTACGCAGAGGACTGTCTTTCGTTTCTGGTCTAACAGTGTACACTTGCAGATCACCTGCTTTCTTCGCAACTACATAAGTCATAGGCTCCCACTTGTCTGCTAACTTATGCTTCCCACGCAGGCGAACATTCCTTACCAGTACACGATCGCCAATGTCCAGCATGGAATTGGTAACATGTTTGTCGAAACTTGTCTTGTTCTTTTGTGCAATCTTAAGTGCATTTCGTGAAGCTATGGAATACCTCCAGGTGAGATTTTAAGTCATGTACATACTGGGAATGTGGCTTGGATGGATCGTCCCTCACAGGTAAGCCGAATGCTAAGTCGACAGGCAACCTAGGTTGATGCCCGAACATTAGCTCATATGGTGTGAATCCTGTGACCTCATGTCCTTGTAAGCATGCACAAGGGGCTTAAAGTCTTTCGAGTGCGTTTTGCCTTGTTCCTCCAAAATACCAAGCATATTAAGCAAGGTTCTATTGAAACGCTCTACAGGGTTTCCCCTTGGGTGGTACGGTGTAGTTCATATCTTCTGAATGCCTGAGACTTCACAGAGTTCTTTTATTGTGCGAGATTCAGGAATACCATAATGTACAAAGAAATTCTCCCACAAACACTTTGCGACAGTTCTTGCTTTTGAGTTCGGTGTGGGGACAGCAACAGCATATTTTGTGAAATGATCAGTTATCACTAAAATGTCTTTGGTGTTGCTTCTATAAGGCTCTATAGAGAGGAAGTCCATGCAGACCAGCTGCAAGGGTCTGGTGACTTGGATATTTACAAATGGTGAAGCTAAGTTAAAGGTAAGGTAAAGGTAAAGCTTTTTGATGAACACAACGGTTGCATGTCTTTACTTTTCGTTCAACTTCAGCTGCCATCTTTGGCCAGTAAAATCTGGACCTTACTAGATCAAGGATTCTTTCTTTACCCATGTGACCTAGATTGTCATGTAAACTTTTTAAAACAACAGCTCGAAGCTCTTCTGGCAGGACTAATTGATAAGTGAAGTTTTCTTTGTCCTGTCGCCTACTGTAGAGGACTCCATTCTTCAACTCTAGGTGTGTCCACTCCTGCAAAAGGAAAGGAGGATCAGGAAGCTCACATCTCACTGTGGGTGGGGGCTTTTCATCATCTACTAAATGACGTTGCATAAATTGGTCAATGCGCTCATGCGCTTTCTTGGATATGTGGTCGTTTATCAGCTCTGTTTGAGGACGTCTAGAAAGGACCATCTAGATTTCGTCTTCCTGCTCCGTACTGTAACTTCAATGAGAAAGTAGAAAGAGCAGCCAACCACCTATAACTAGTGGCATCAAGTTTAGCTGTTGTGAGGTAGGTCAAAGGATTTCTATCTGTTACAACAGTGAACTGACTGCCATACAGGTAATCGTTAAACTTTTGTGTCACACTTCATTTAAGTGCTAAAAATTCAAGCTTATGGGCTGGACATCTGGACTCACTGTGTGACAACCCCCTGCTAGCAAATGCAATGACACGCATCCGTCCCCCTTGCTCTTGGTATACAGCAGCACCTAACCCTGTGGTACTAGTGTCTGTATGCACAATATATGGTAGTTTAGGATTAGCAAAGCCCAGGACAGGAGCAGTGGTTAACTTGTCAATCATTGAGTTAAATGCTTGTTGGCAGGTGAGTGTCCAGCGGTTGTTAAAGGGCTCTTTTGGGTGGAAGTAGCACTTGCTTTTCTCTTTCACTTTGGCACCTTTGTGAAGTGGTGGGTATCCTGCAGTCAGATTGTTGAGTGGTTTAACAATCTGGGAATAATCTTTAACGAATCTCAGGTAATAGCCGGAAAGTCCTAGGAATGATCTTAACTCTGAGATTCTTTGGACTTGGCCAGGTTTTTAAATCTTTTCGGGATCTGTTGCTACACCATCCTCTGACGCTATTTGTCCCAAGTAGCGGACAGACTTCTGGAAGAACTTGCACTTTTCAGGCGAAAGTTTCAATCCCTACTGCTTGAGACAATCGAGAACATGTAGCAAGCGGCTCTCGTATTCTTCTAATGTGTCAGAAAATATTATCAAGTCGTCCAGGAAGACGAGTACTTCCTTGAGATTAATGTCCCCCATACACTTCTCCATTAATCTCTGGAACGTGCTTGGGGCATTTGTCGCTCCTTGTGGCATACAGTTAAATTCCCAAAACCCCAAGGATCATGTGAACGCAGTTTTAGGCTTGTCTTCTTCTTTGACTTCAATCTGATTTAAGATCTAGCACAGAAAACCATTTTGAGCCACTTAAAGCTGAAAATGTCTCCTCAAGATTTGGTAAGGCATATGCATCTTTCACCCTCTGGAGATTCAATTTCCGGTAGTCGATGCATAGCCGGACATCGCCATTTTTCTTTCTTACAACCACTATGGGTGAAGAAAAAGAAGATTTTGACTCTCTGATTACTCCACTTCCCAGGAGCTCTCTGTGTTTAAACGGGGTTTTTTTGCTCAGGTTGATGCGATGTTTCACTTTTTGAGAGTGTCCAAAATCTAATTCATGTTGAGCAAAGACCTCTGGCATGCTCAAGCTTCTCTGTGATGCGTTCTTTCCACACTTTGGGTAGTGGAGAATCACTACAGTTGAAAACAGGTTTTGACTCTCGATCAGGTAAGTGTTCACTTATTGTTGAACCAGAACTTGATACACTTTGTTCTTTTGAATGTACGCTCTGTACAGCATGTAATTCAGCATTTACACATTTGAGTGGTATTGTCACATTATGCTCAATCTCATTTGTAAGCACAACTGGTAGATGGCAGGGCTGATGTGTTGGTAAGGTAAACAGACAGCTTTTAACTACTATCCCCCCAGGTAAGTATGACATAGCTGGATGCTGCACTACAACCCATTTATCTGAATGAAGCCCATGAGAGGTAACTGACCCTTCTAACACTACTGATTGCCCTGCAGGAATAACCACATGTTCTTTGCTTTGAGATCTCACCAACCCAAGATGACCATCAGTGGTTTGTTTTTGTCTTAGTTCTAAGGTTTTTAAAACTGCCCTGTAACCAAAGGGAGAAGGCTGATGGTTAAAGGATTTAGACTTTGAGTACTGCTCATAGAGCACATCAAGAGTATTTGTTCCTATTAAAACTAGGGATTCTGTGTGTACCTTAACATCTGGCACAACCAGTGCCAGAGTTGTCACTTCAATATTGTTCTCAAAAAACTCTTCTGGGAAGGTAACATTGATTTCAACGTAGCCCTCGTAAGGCACAGATTGACCGTTTGCACCTTTGACTTCTAGTAAATCGTCAAGGGAATGAATAGGCTGTTCTGATAAGTGTTGCTCATAAAAAGATGGGGAAAATGTAGTGACCTGTGAACCAGTGTCTAATAAGCAACTACATGGTTTACCTGCTATATTGACTTGTGCAGTACATTTTGTACCTATTAACCCTTTAGGTAGTCTTGTTCATTTTTCAGCTTTTTGACACTTTAATGTGACATGTCTCGGTTTGGGACATTTCAAATTCGCTTCAGTCCCCGTCTGTCCTGCACAATAGTAACCCTAGCTCAACCCTAATCCTAGCACAATAGTAAACATAGCCCAACCCTAACAAGAGCATAATAGCAACCCTTGCCAAACCCTAACACTTGCATTATCGTAGCCCTAGCCCAACCCTAACACTAGCATAATAGTAACCCTAGACCAACCCTAATACTGGCATTATAGTAATCCTTGCCAAACCCTACCACTTGCATTATAGTAACCCTAGCCAAACCCTAACTCTAGCACAATTGTAACCCTAGCCCACCCCTAACAATAGCATAATAGTAAGCCTAGCCAAACCCTAACACTCTCTCTCGGTTGTCCGTCGTAGCGAAGAAGACCATTTTGTCATCGGAGATGATGCGTGCGTAGATGGCTGGTCAGGCCAATCTTTGCACAGAAAGTCCTATGGCAGGTAGGACATTGTGGACGTCTCCAGGAGGGTTGCTGACACCAGTTTTTCTGGCTTGTCTCTTTTGTTCGGCTGCGGCTGTCCGATTTGTCTCACACAGCAAAAAGTCCTTGTGGATGGAGGAGTGCCAGGCGTCACGATCCAATGCAGTCTGTTCCCAGGAGGCAGGATTGATGTTAAACGCTTTCAGTGAGGCTTTGAGGGTATCCTTGAAGCGTTTCTTTTGGCCTCCTTGGCAACGCTGACCTTTCTGGAGCTCGGCATAGAAGAGTCTCTTTGGTAGACGCTTGTCTGTAATGCGTATCACATGTCCTGCCCAGCGTAGCTGGGTCATCATCAAGATGGTGAAGATGCTAGGGAGGCCTACTTGGTTGAGAACCACAGTGTCTGGGACTTTGTTCTGCCACTTGATGCCAAGGATTTTCCTGAGACTGGTGGTGTGAAAATGGTTCAGTTTCCTGGCATGACGTTGGTACACTGTCCACGATTCTCATGCATACAGCAGTGTGGGGAGCACAACTGCCCTGTACACTTTCAGCTTTGTCTGGAGGGTGATGCCTCTTCGGTTCCAAACCTTGGCATACAGTCTCCCGAAAGCTGAGCTGGCTTTCACAATGTGGACGTTAACTTCGTCATCTACTGTGGCATTTTGTGACAATGTGCTGCCGAGGGAGGTGAACTCGGTCACTGTTTTCAGTCTCTGACCATGGACAGTGATGTTGGGCTCTGTAAAGGGCTTCCCTGTAGCTGGCTGATACATGACCTCAGTCTTCTTGGTGCTGATGGTGAGACCGAAGTTTGTGCAGGCACTGGAGAACCTGTTAACGCTGCGTTGCATGTCCATTTCTGTGCTAGTGTTAAGGGCACAGTCATCAGCAAAGAGGAAGTCCCTGATGATGTCTCTCAAAACCTTGGTTTTCGCTTGGAGCATCCTTTTTTGACGCCATTGGAAACTGGGAATGGCTGAGACGCTTCTCCGTTGTCTTGGACTCTTGCCTGCATGCCGTCATGGAACTGCTGCACCATGGCTATGAACTTCTTGGGCATCCGTACTTGGCCATGATTTTCCAAAAACCTTCTCTGCTGACAGTGTCAAAAGCCTTGGTCAGGGCGACGTAGGTAGAGAAGAGGTCAGCATTCTGTTCCATACATTTCTCTTGTAGCTGCCGTGCTGCAAACACCATGTCGATGGTATCACGCTCTTTCCAGAATCCACACTGGCTCTCTGGTAGAAGCCGTTGGTCGAGGTGAACGTTCAGGCGGTTCAGCAGAACCCGGGCAAAAATCTTGACTGCAATGGATAGTAAGGATATGCCACGGTGCTTGTCGCAGAACTGGTGGTTTCCTTTGCTCTTGTACAAATGAATGATGGAGGCATCTTTGAAGTCCAGGAGGATCATCTCTTGTTGCCACATCAGTAGGAAAAGCTGATGAAGCCTCTGTGTTAAAGCTGTGCCTCCTTCCTTGTAGACCTCTGCTGGGATGGAGTCTGAGCCAGAAGCTTGGCCACTGGAGAGGAGACGTATTGCTTTCTGGGTCTCAAGCAAGGTTGGAAGATTATCCAGTGCTTCATTGATGAGTATTTGGGGGAGACATCTGATGCCTTCATCATTGATGGCTGAAGGTCAGTTCAGGACATTGTCAAAGTGTTCGGCCCAACATTTAAGAATCTTCTTCTTGTCAGTGATCAATGTATTCCCATCTGCACTGAGGAGAGGACATGAGCCTAATGACGTGGGTCCATACACTTCTTTCAAAGCGTCATAGAAACTCTTCATGTCATGTCTGTCTGCATAGCCTTGGATCTCATCAGCTTTGTTGCTCAGCCATGTGTCTTGTATCTGGCAGAGTCTCTGTTGTAACCCTAACCCTTTCTTGGAGGTGGACGTAGGGTTGTTGAGGTAGGTTTGATGGAGACGGAGTTTCTCGTTCAGCAACTGTTTAATGTCTTCACTGTTCTCTTCAAACCAATCTTTGTGCTTTCTGGTTTAAAGACCCAGAATTTCAGTATTGGTGTCATAGCTCTGAGTGCCTCCCAGTCAGCTTCCACGTTCTGGCTGTCCAGAAAGGTGGATTCCAGATGATCATCCAGAGCATCCAAAAAAGACTGCTTGGTTCTACCGCACTTCAGGTTTGTAATGTTTAGACGTTTAGGGGCCTTTTTCCCCTGCGGGCGTCTCTTTGGCTGGATGTGGATGTTGAGCTTGGTGATGATGAGACGGTGGTCTGTCCAGCATTCGGCTCCACACAGGGACTTGGTCACACGTACATCCTGGCTATCCCCCTTCCTGACGATGACGTAGTCGATGAGGTGCCAATGCTTTGAGCGAGGGTGCATCCATGACGTCCGATCACGGGTTGGGAGGCGAAATACTGTGTTGGTAATCAGCAGTTCATGTTCGGTGCAAGTCTGAAGCAAAACGAGAGCATTGCTGTTGCAGTGACACACTCCGTGCTTTCCTAGCACTCCATCCCAGGCATTGCTGACTCTCGCATTAAAGTCGCCTAGAATGGCAAGCTGGTCTAGGAACATCAGCGATGACAGAGTGGAGGTCCTTGTAGAACTTGGCCTTCACTTCATCTGGGTTGGTCATGGTTGGAGCATAGCAGCTGATGATTGTAAGGTGCTTTCTTCCAGAATTCATGAGCCTGTCGTTGACTCCCTTAGGAAGACCTGCCAACTTGCCAATCAGTGCTGATTTTACTGCAAAACCAACACCAGCTTCACTGCACTCGTCGTTGCCTCGACCACTGCAGAAAAAGGTGTATCCAGAGCTCCTTTCACAAAGTTCACCTTTGCCTGCGAGCTTGGTCTCGCTCAGGACCGCAATGTCGAGGTTATATCTGAATAGTTTATCTGCTATCAGAGTGGTTCTCCTCTGGGGTCTGTCCGTGTCATGCCTGTACATTCCATACACCAAATGGGAGAGGAACAATCCTCGTATTCTTCTTTGTGTTTCGACCGCTTGATTAGGGTCCCCACCAGCCGCGTTAAACTGGTTAGGGAAGTTTTGGAGCAGGTAATGTTTAGGGCACTTTTTCTAGTCCCTTCCTCATGCCTGGAGGTGAGCAGTGCGATCCTAAATAGGGCTGCTCAGTCGCTCAGGGGGCTGCCGGACTTCACTGCTGCTCCCTTTTGTGAAGAACGACCATATGGCCTGGGCCGCCTGTGTGCAGGGTTGCGGCTACGGCTGCCAGTGTACCCAAATCACTTCATCACTTGCCTGTCGCCACAGGAATTGGGGGTTGGGATGGATGGTAAGTTGGTTTAAAGTGAGGAAGAGTTGCACATTTCGTCGACCTCAATCTCTCGCCCAAAACCAACTGGGTCCAACAGCAAGACAAGGTCAAGATGGCTGGAGTCGGAGTTGAGTGCAGTGGATGACCTTGACGACCTTTGTGACTTGCCATACTCTTAAAGCGCTCCACGATGCTTTTCTGGGAATCGCCTTTCTGCCCAGTGGCCGGTTAAGTGGTTCTTCCGCGCAGATTGCTGAGTCCAGTCTTTACTATTTACCCATAGCTGGGAGGCTCGTGGAGGACGGGAGCGTCTATCTTCCTTATGACTTGCCCACTGTCCAGACACTAGCATAACACTAGCATAATAATAGCCCTAGCCAAACCGTAACACTCGCATTATAGTAATCCTTGCCAAACCCTACCACTTGCATTATAGTAACCCTAGCCCAACCCTAACACTTGCATAATAGTAACTCTAGCCAAATCCTTACAATCGCATTATAGTAACCCTAGCTCAATGGTAACCCTACCATTATAGTAACCTTAGCCAAATTATAACACTCACATTATAGTAGCCCTAGCCCAACCCTAATACTAGCATAATAGTAACGCTAGCCCAACCCTAACAGTTGCATAATTGTAACCCTAGCCATATCCTAACAGTCGCATTATAGTAACCCTAGCCGACCCCTAACTCTTGCATCATAGTAACCCTAGCCCAACCCTAACATGTTAGTAGCCGTAGCCCAACCCTTACACTAACATAATAGTAGCCCTAGCCCAACCCTAACTCTAGCATAATAGTAACTATAGCCCAACCCTGACAGTAACATAATAGTAACCCTAGCTAAACCCTAACACTTGCATAATAGTTGTAGTAAACTACTCAGAATCTGATATGGAATCTATACCTGAACAATCGTACACACCTCCAAAGCTAACCAGGTCAGGAAGAGAGTATTAAGACTATTGAATAAATGTGTAAATATATATATATATATATATATATATATATATATATATATATATATATATATATATATATATATATATATATGTGTGTGTGTGTGTGTGTGTGTGTGTGTGTGTGTGTGTGTGTGTATATATATATATATATATGTGTGTGTGTGTGTGTGTGTGTATATACATATATATATACATGTGTATGTACACATACACACACATCATACACACACACATATATATACATATATATCTATATATACATATATGTATGTATATATATGTATTTATATATATACACACACATACATACACACACACACATATATACATATATGTGTATATATATATATGTGTGTGTGTGTGTGTGTGTATATGTGTATTATATATATATATATATATATATATATATATATATATATATATATATATATATATATACACACACACATGTCGTTTTCCAGACTACTGGATGGGGGTTTAATCAACATTACCTTGAAAGGCCCTAGTCTACCCTCTGATTTTAACACTGTCTTCTCACCTGATAATTACAATTTGCACATATTCTCAAATCAGTTTGAGAACATTATGCAGAGCAATTCTGACATGCGGGCTGATGACTGTCTGGATCGGAATGTGTCCATAGCTTGTGATAAACACAGTGGTGCTTATCGAAAGATACGTGATTCAGCTCATAACAAAGTAATCGCCAGAAACAGAATGAATCCGTTTTGCCCCAACATATCTAACAATCTGTGTTTTGCGATCTGTCTGGACCATTTTCTACAGTGTACTGATCTAGAGCCAATAGCCGAGTCTCTACAGAAAACTGTAGGGTATTCGGTACAGCAAAAGATAGGGTTTAATGACATCACACGGTTTGAACGAATATAATAGTAATATAAATAATAAAATAAATAATAAAAATAGTTGTGTTCCACAGAACATGCTCTGGTCTGTTGGAACACTTTACGGCCAATGACGAGCCTCATAATAAGACCGTGTTCTTGTATCTACACAACGAACATTATTTCCTGATAAAGAACCTAAAAGCATTCACTGGTACACCATACGTGTGCAACTACTGTTACCATGGTTTTACTAGCCGTAGAGACCTTAGGTGTAAATACGGTTGCGATGTTTGTAATGTGCCTGATTGTCATAAATACGCTGGCAAAACGAGGCAATGTCACGATTGTTTGCGGTACTGCAGATCAGCCTACTGTTATAAAGCACATAAACAAACGCAAACAGGACAACAGTACGCTCAGCGTGATGTCACTAAATACTGTCAGAAATGTAATAGGCGATATCACGACAATTGAACCACTCCAAAGAGAGTGAGAGCACCGTATCTATTGTAACGCTGAATTGGTTAATGACTGCGTACACCAATGTTTTATACAACCGATAAAATTGGAACCACCTAGCGACAAATACATATATTATGATTTTGAGACACAATACACAGACAGTAAACATGTTGCAAATTTCATATGCGCGATTACGTTTAATGGGGAAGAGTTCACAGCCGCTGGTACAGACTTGTTATAGATCGACTTGTTAAAAAGTTTAGACAGCCTCATTATCAGAATTTCACATGGGTTGCACACAATGCTTCTGGGTTTGACAACTTTATACTTTTGGAATACATTGCAAAAGCAGGGCTAACACTCCAAATTACTATGTAAGGCTGTCTGATCATTTTAATGTATGACAAGACATCCAAGCAACGTTTCATGGATAGCTACTCATTCATCCCTATGCGTCTGTCCATGACATCCACTGCGTTAAATCTAACCTGAGCTGAGAAAGGTCATTTTCCACACCTGTTCAATAGAATAGAAAACGAAGACTACCTAGGCCCATACCCGGACATGCATTTCTACGGTTATGAGACAATGTCTGACAAAGAGAGGGCTCTGTTTGATGAGTGGTATGTTACGGTATCGGGTAAGGTGTTTGATTTTTTTTTTTTTTTTAAAAAGAGAGCTCGCCATGTATGGCAAGAACTATGTCATTTTGCTCTGTGAGGCATGCATGAAGTACAGTCACAAATTCATACAGTGTAGCAAACTCTTCCCGTTCAGATACACCACTTTAACCATGTGCTGCATGGCCGTGTATAAAACCAACTACCTACCAAAAGACACCTTAGCTCTGACCCATAACAATGCATACACAAATCAAAACAAGACATACGCAACCGTTTCAATTGAATGGATTGAATATGTCAAAAACACGAGGCATAAACATTCAGTACTCATTAAACCACGGCGAGATGGTGATTGGAAAATACCATCTCGATGGTTATGAAAAAGGATGGTGTCAAATACGCTTTTGAATTCAACGGATGCATGTTTCACGGACATTAATGTCGTTATAACCCCAGCCATTTACATCCGTTATCAAAAGTGCCCTACGGTTTGCTCAGAAGACAATTTGATGACAAGGTCGAAATATTGGAAAAAGCATATGGTCTCAATGTTGAGGTGATGTGGGAGTGTGATTGGAATAACAGACCGATGTCGCTGTAATGGCGTTTATGTCCACTTACACACATCCTGAAAGATTGAAACCGCGCAACGCACTATTTGGTGGTTGTATTAACGCGTACAAATTGTATCATAAAGCTGACAATAGTGAAAAAATATGATATGTCGACTTTACAAGGTTGTACCCCTTTTGCCAGACCAAAAAATGCTACCCCATAGGATATCCACAAATAATTTAAGGATTTTGAACCTCTTGAAAGTTATTATGGGTTTGTCAAGGCCATCGTGGTGCATCGTACTGCCACCACGTAAACTGCTTCACCCCGTCCTTCCCTATAGTAGTATAGGTGGTAAGCTTATGTTTCCACTCTGTCATACATGCACCGAACAGCAGAATCAGACAGACCCGTGTGGCCATACTGATGAGGAAAGACCTATTTCAGGTTGTTGGGTCAGCATCGAGCTGTTGAAAGGTGTGGAAAAGGGTTATGTTGTAATGAAAGTGGACGAGGGGTGGCATTTTCCACAATGGTCAGAAACTTTGTTTTGGGACTATGTTAAGACATTTTTACAATACAAACAAGAGGCCAGCTGGTTCCCCGCACATGTTTTGACAGACGCAGACAAGGAATCATACATCTCAGATTACTTTGAGAAAGAAGGGATTAAGATGGATGTTGATAAAATAAGTCAGCATGGCTTTCTATTAACAAACTTCTGTTGAACTCACTTTGGGGTCATTTCTCGATGTCTGAAAACTTGCCATGTACAGATTTAACTTCGGACCCGGAACAGTTTACACAACATGTATTCGGCGACGGTTACGACATTAAACACTTTTCCTTCATGTCAGACAGCTTGGCGCTAATTCAGTGGTGTTATGAGGATGGGAAAGGGGGTCAGACTCACAACATCAACATCATTCTGGGGCTTTTACAACAGCTCATGCACATCTAGAGCTGTATGAGTTGATGGACAAATTGACTGACCGGTTACTGTACAGTGACAGTGTGATCTTTACATCTAGAGAGGGAGACTGGGAACCTCCGCTGGGGCCCTATCTCGATAATTTAACTGATGAGGTTGGAGAAGGTGATCATATTGAATTTTGTTCAGGCGGGCCAAAAACATACGGTTACCGCACTGCGAAGGGTAAGGTTTGCATGAAAGCCAAAGGCATCACACTCAACGCTGTAAATTCAAAAGCCATTAGATTAGACACACTGATTGGACTTGTTGACCAGTACGTCGTGGGGCAGATAATAGTCATCATATACTGGCATACACAGACACCATTGTACGTAATAAACATTTCACACTACACAATAGGTCAGTTGCTAAAAAGTTTAAGGTGTTGTACAATAAACGTGTGCTGCTCCCTCATTTTACAACACTCCCATATGGCTTCTGACAATCTTTTTGGACATGGGGTGTGCAAGACACAGATGGGTTTGATTTCAGATTACAACACCCATTTTCAGGTGTGATAAGTGGCCCTTCAAACTTGGGAAAGTCACATTTTGTAAAAATGTTGTTGCAAAATGCTGTACAGTTGATTTCTAAAAAAATATATTTATGATTGTTGGCAACTGTTGTATGATGAATTGTTGAAAATGTAGTGTTACGGCCCGGTCTAGGTTGGGCTGCACAGAGTAACCAGCTCGGGATTTAAGTTGATTGATCTTTAAATTGTAAGTGAGGGAGCCAGGAATAACAACAAAACAAGGTGGTCCAAAAAGGTTGTAGTGTATTATATCACACAATATATACATATAACTATACAAACTAACCAGAACAGGTGTATCTTCAGGGTGGGCCAAGGCCAAAATAATAAACAGAAGAACTATGATTAGGTAGCTAGCTTACCTAAAAGGAAAGAAAAGAAAATACAAATATTCTTAGCTAACTACCTAAGCAAAGAAACAGACACAAAAGGAACCCTCTCCCAAAATAAATGGCAGCCACACCCGTACAGCCAGTGAACCAATTGAACATATACACACACAAGTGAAGAGAATAAAGAACAGATTTAGGGATAACCAAACTCAGAGTCAAAACCAAGCAAAAGTCAAAACCAGAACAGCAGTCAAAATACAGAGTTAGCCACAAGGGCAAGCACACAAATAAAGCAATCTCCTAACACACCAAACACCTCCAACATCCCACACATTCTCACTCCATCTTCCTCCTTAATGGCCACCAATCAGTGAGGTCATTAAGGGGCAGGAGCAAGGCAGGCTAGGGCAGGCTGGAAAGTCTGGAAGGGAGTTCAGACCTGCACACAGAATGTCACTGCACAAAAAAAAAACAACCTCCCCAAGATAGTGGGTTGTAACACCCTCCCCACCTAAGTGTGAACCTGAAAGGATTCACAACAACAAAAACAACCAAAAAACAACAACAAAACAACCCCTCAATAACATCAAGCTCGTCACATAGTATCAGCGATCAGGGAACATGCAGATTGCCTCAATTTTGGCAGTTAATGGTGTAGCCACCCCTTGTCCTACCCCTTTACCCAGATAGCAGACAACTCCTTTTCCAAATTCACATTCATCCAAGTTCTTTTGTTGGACCCGTGGTAACACACAAACAGGGAACACAGAAGATTGTTGGTCACCAGGCTGAATACTAACATACTCAGGTTCTGAAACTACTTCAGGTAAGGGAAAGATTTTATTTCCAGCTATATCATTTTCTAGAATGAACGAAACACCACTAACGGGCAAAGCTGGACGAACAGCCACTTTCACCATACCTGAGAAACCCTCGGTTTCCAAACATACCCTGTGCAGGGGCGCACGAATCACAACCAGATCAATGCCTTGGATTAACATGTCTCTGCCTGCATACGAAGCTTCAGAGAAGGGTAACACCTTTTCTAGCACAAACGAGTGAGCAGCCCCAGTGTCTCTCAGCACACGTACAAGTTTCTTCACCTCGTTAGGACCCAAGGATACATATCCTGTATATACGAAAGGTTGAAATTCTGGCTCAATTTCACAAGGACCTTCAGAAACGTTCTGTGAAGCTACAGCTGCATTAACCTTTTTAACCTCAGTTTGTTGCCTCGCTTGCTTTCGCTTTAGTACTGGGTAATTTGCAATGATGGGACCCGGCTCATGAAAATGAAAACATTCATAAGACCCAGCTGAGGGTTTAGAAAAGATACGGGTTTTACTTGCAGGCTTTGACAAACGTGCTGACGCATCTTTCCGAGACGAAGGAGGACTGAACACAACTTTATGGGTCAAGACAAACTCATCTGCAAAAATAGCAGCTTTCAACAGTGTATCAATTCTCTGCTCGTTTAAATGTACCACCGGTGATTCTGGAAACGTGACTTAAATTCCTCCGACAATATCAGTTCCCTAACCTGATCAAAATTCCTCATGTCACTAGCTGAACACCATTTATCAAACAGTATGGCTTTCTCATGGGCGAATACCACATATGTTGGTTGCACGGATTTAACAGTGTTCCTAAAATTTTGCCGGTAAGCTTCTGGCACCTGCTCATATTCTCTGAGAACCGTAGCCTTAACAGTATCATACTCTAAACTCTGTTCAGAGCAGAACATGCTTCTTGTACTTTACCAGATAGCTTACACTGCAATAACAATGTCCATAATCTTTTTGGCCAACTTAATGTCATGGCTATTCTCTCGAACACAGCAAAATAAGCCTCCACTTCATCTTCTCTAAATACAGTCACTAACCCAATGTGCCGGCTAACATCAAAGATAGGTGGACTCACTTAGTGCTTCGGGGGAGTTTGTGTTTAACGGTAGAACTATTCCTGGTTCACACATGCTAGATTTAGTTAAAGGCATCACGGCTCCGCAAAAGATTTCTGATGCCTGAAGACCTGTCGGCTGGCTCAAATTTCTGGAGGCTTTTGCTACATTAAACATACCATACTCAACGGTGCCAAACCATTATGTCAGACACACAATTAACTCTTTCAAAACCAAATCAACTTCACCTATAACCAACTCGTCTAAGAAGTGTAAAAAACAGAAAATACTGCCATGCACGCCATCAGCACAATCAAATTATTCAGATGGCCCTGTATACAAATCACCCACTCTTGACGTGAGTCAGTGGCTAAGTTTTTAATCCACGAGTTTTCTATTGTGTATGATCTTGTTATTATCTTTATTGCTGGATGTGATGTATGTATGTATAATAATAATAATAATAATAATAATAATAGGACCATAAGTTATAAACATGTCAAAGAATCATATTAATTCATAAAAAAGTCAAACATCTCATATTGAGTCATCAACATGTGAAATGCATCATAGTATCATATTAATTCATAAACAAGTCAAACATCTCATATTGAGTCATAAAGATGTGAAATGAATCATAGTACCATGTTAAGTCATAAACAAGTCAAACATCTCATATTGAGTCATAAACAAGTGAACCATCTCATATTAAGTCATAAACATGTGAAAGACATCATAGTATCATATTAAGTTATAAACATGTCAAAGAATCATATTAAGTCATAATCAAGTGAAACATATCATATTAAGTCATAAACCAGTGACACATCTCATATTGAGTCATAAACATGTGAAAGACATCATAGTATCATAAGTTACACACGTCAAAGAATAATATTAAGTGATAAGTCATCCATCTCATATTAAGTCAATAACGTGAAATGTCATGGTATCATATTAAGCATAAATGAGTGAACCATCTCATACTGAGTCATAAACTGGTGGAACAAATCATATTGAGTTAGAAACATGTGAAACACCTCAAGGTATCATATTGTTATAAACATGTCAAAAAATCATATTAAGTCATAATCAAGTGAAACGTATCATATTAAGTCATAAAAAAGTGAAGCATCTCATATTGAATCATAAACATGTGAAACACATCTATGTATCATATTAAGTCATAAACAAGTGAAACATCTAATATTGAGTCATAAACATGTGAAACACATCATAGTATAATATTAAGTTACAAACATGTCAAAGAATCATATTAATTGATAAGTCAACCGTCTCATATTAAGTCAATAACATGTGAAATATGTCATGGTATCCTATTAAGCATAAACAAATGAAACATATCACATTAATTCATAAACAAGTGAACCATCTCATATTGAGTCATAAACAAGTGAAACATCTCATATTGAGTCATAAACTGGTGAAAGAAATCATATTGAGTAATAAACATGTGAAACACCTCAAGGTATCATGTTAGAACATGTCAAAGAATCGTATTTAGTCGTAAACCAGTGAACCATCTCATATTGAATCATAAACATGTGAAACGCATCATAGTATCATTTTAAGTCATAAAGAAGTCAAACATCTCATATTGAGTCATAAACAAGTGAAGCATCTCATATTGAGTCATAAACGTGAAATATCTCATACACATGTGAAACCCATCATAGTATCATAGTAAGTCCTAAACATGTCAAAGAATCATATTAAGACATAAAGTGAACCATCTTGTATTGAGTCATAAACAAGTGAAACATCTCATATTAAGTCATAAACATGTGAAACACATCATAGTATCATTTTAAGTCATAAAGAAGTCAAACATCTCATATTGAGACATAAACATGTGAAACACATCATAGGATAATGTCTTAAAGAAGTCAAACATGTCATATTGAGTCATAAACCTGTAATATCTAATAAACATGTGAAACACACAGTAAGTTATAAACATGTCAAAGAATCATATTAAGACATAAACCGGTGAACCATCTCATACTAAGTCATAAACAAGTGAAACATCTCATATTGAGTCATAAACATATGAAACACATCAAGGTATTATATTAAGTTATAAACATGTTAACGATTCATTTTAAGTGATAAAGAAGTCAAACATCTCATAATGAGTCATAAACGTGAAACACATCATATTATGATGTCATAAAGAAGTCAAACATGTCATATTGAGTCATAAACGTGAAATATCTCATACTGAGTCATAAACATGTGAAACACATAAGTTATAAACATGTCAAAGAATCATATTAAGACGTAAACAAGTGAAGCATCTCACATTAAGTCATAAACATATGAAACATCTCATATTGAGTCATAAACATGTGAAACACATCATAGTATCATTTTAAGTCATAAAGAAGTCAAACATCTCATATTGAGACATAAACATGTGAAACACATCATAGGATAATGTCTTAAAGAAGTCAAACATGTCATATTGAGTCATAAACCTGTAATATCTAATAAACATGTGAAACACACAGTAAGTTATAAACATGTCAAAGAATCATATTAAGACATAAACCGGTGAACCATCTCATATTAAGTCATAAACAAGTGAAACAGATCATATTGAGTCATAAATATATGAAACACATCATAGTATCATACTAAGTTATAAACATGTCAAAGAATCATATTAAGACATAAACAAGTGAGCCATCTCATACTAAGTCATAAACAAGTGAAACATCTCATATTGAGTCATAAACATATGAAACACATCAAGGTATCATATTAAGTTTTAAACATGTTAAAGATTCATTTTAAGTCATAAAGAAGTCAAACATCTCCTATTGAGTCATAAACATGTGAAACAGTTCATAGTATCATATGAAATCATAAACATTTCATAGAATCATATTAAATCACAATCAAGTGAAACATATATTATGTCATAAACATGTTAAAGATCCATTTTAAGTCATAAACAAGTTAAACGTGTCATATCGAGTCATAAACATGTAAAACACATCATAGTATCATTTTAAGTCCTAAAGAAGTCAAAGATCTCATATTGAGTCATAAACGTGAAACACATCATAGTATGATGTCAAACATGACATATTGAGTCATAAACGTGAAAAATCTCATACTGAGTCATAAACATGTGAAACACTAAGTTATAAACATGTCAAAGAATCATATTAAGACATAAACAAGTGAAGCATCTCACATTAAGTCATAAACATCTCATATTGAGTCATAAACAAGTGAAACGTCTCATATTGAGTCATAAACATGTGAAACAAATCATAGTATCATTTTCAGTCATAAAGAAGTCAAACATACTGAGTCATAAACATGTGAAACACATCATAGGATAATGTCTTAAAGAAGTCAAACATCTCATATTGAGTCATAAACGTGTAATATCTAATAAACATGTGAAACACATAGTAAGTTATAAACATGTCAAAGAATCATATTAAGACATAAACCAGTGAACCATCTCATATTGAGCCATAAACATGTGAAACACATCATAGTATCATACTAAGTTATAAACATGTCAAAGACTCATATTAAGACATAAACAAGTGAACCATCTTATACTAAGTCATAAACAAGTGAAACATCTCATATTGAGTCATAAATGTGAAACACATCATAGTATGATGTCATAAAGAAGTCAAACATGTAATATTTAGTCATAAACGTGAAATATCTCATACTGAATCATAAACATGTGAAACACAAGTTATAAACATGTCAAAGAATCATATTAAGACGTAAAAAGTGAAGCATCTCACATTAAGTCATAAACATGTGAAGCATCTCATATTGAGTCATAAACATGTGAAACACATCATAGTATCATTTTCAGTCATAAAGAAGTCAAACATCTCATATTGAGTCATAAACATGTGAAACACATAATAGGATAATGTCTTAAAGAAGTCAAACATCTCATATTGGGTCATAAACATGTGAAACACATAGTAAGTTATAAACATGTCAAAGAATCATATTAAGACATAAACAAGTGAACCATCTCATACTAAGTCATAAACAAGTGAAACATCTCATATTGAGTCATAAACATATGAAACACATCAAGGTATTATATTAAGTTATAAACATGTTAACGATTCATTTTAAGTGATAAAGAAGTCAAACATCTCATAATGAGTCATAAACGTGAAACACATCATATTATGATGTCATAAAGAAGTCAAACATGTCATATTGAGTCATAAACGTGAAATATCTCATACTGAGTCATAAACATATGAAACACATAAGTTATAAACATGTCAAAGACGTAAACAAGTGAAGCATCTCACATTAAGTCATAAACATATGAAACATCTCATATTGAGTCATAAACATGTGAAACACATCATAGTATCATTTTAAGTCAAAAAGAAGTCAAACATCTCATACTGAGTCATAAACATGTGAAACACATCATAGGATAATGTCTTAAAGAAGTCAAACATCTCATATTGAGTCATAAACATGTAATATCTAATAAACATGTGAAACACATAGTAAGTTATAAACATGTCAAAGAATCATATTAAGACATAAACCGGTGAACCATCTCATATTAAGTCATAAACATGTGAAACATATCATATTGAGTCATAAACATGTGAAACACCTCAAGGTATCATATTGTTATAAACAATAAAGAATCATATTAAGACATAAACAAGTGAAACGTATCATATTAAGTCATAAAAAAGTGAAACATCTCATATTGAGTCATAAACATGTGAAACACATCTATGTATCATATTAAGTCATAAACATGTGAAACATCTCATATTGAGTCATAAACATGTGAAACACATCTATGTATCATATTAAGTTACAAACATGTCAAAGAATCATATTAAGTGATAAGTCAACCGTCTCATATTAAGTCAATATTAAGTCATGTGAAATATGTCATGGTATCATATTAAGCATAAACAAGTGAAACATATCACATTAATTCATAAACAAGTGAACCATCTCATATTGAGTCATAAACTGGTGAAAGAAATCATATTGAGTAATAAACATGTGAAAAACATCATAGTATGATGTCATAAAGAAGTCAAACATGTCATATTGAGTCATAAATGTGAAATATCTCATAAACATGTGAAACACATAAGTTATAAACATGTCAAAGATCATATTTAGTCATAAACCAGTGAAAGATATAATATTAATGTATGTTAATACAATTACATGTTTCTGGCTTAAAATGACACGAAATATGATTGTTTACCTTAAAGTCTATAAGTTCTAAATAAAGTGAAAAAAGTGAAAATTGAAGTATAGGAAGTCCATACACACCAGAGCTCTGCAAACGCTATACAGCGATTTTCAAGTGGCTGGGAGCGAAGGAAAGTGGATTTTCTAAAAAAGTCATATAATTAATTGCGTGAAGTCCTCTAATATGATATTTTTCACATATTTATGACATAATATAGTACTATGACATGTTTCTGACTTAAAATGATACAAAATGTGATTGTTTGTCTTAACATCTATAAAGTGAAAAAAAAATGTCAATTTAAGTGTAGAAAGTCCCTTTCCATCAAATGGGCCCTAACAAAACTTGTTCACATTCATCCTGCATGTCCATACACACTGTGGCCCTTCAGACGCTCAATGCGCTATACAGCGATTTTCAAGCGGCTGGGAGTGAAGGAAAGGGTTTTTTCTAACAAACTCATATACTTAATTGCGTGATGTCATCCAATATGATATTTTTTCACATATTTCAACAAATTTCTCACCTATAATGATACAAAATTTGATTGTTTACCTTAAAATGTATAATTTGATCAAGGTGAAAAAAGTGACAATTCAAGTGAACCAAATATGCATAAACACATCATAGTATAACAAGTGAAACATCTCATATTGAGTCTTAAACGTGAAATATCTCATACTGAGTCATAAACATGTGAAACAAATCATATTAAATCATCAAAGTGAAACAGCTCATATTGAGTCATAAACATGTGAAAGACATCATAGTATGATGTCATAAAGAAGTCAAACATGTCATATTGAGTCATAAACGTGAAATATCTCATAAACATGTGAAACACATAAGTTATAAACATGTCAAAGAATCATATTTAGTCATAAACCAGTGAAAGATATAATATTAATGTATGGTAATGCTATGACATGTTATGACATCTGACTTAAAATGACACGAAATATGATTGTTTTACATTAAAATCTATAAAGTGAAAAAAAATGTCAATTTAAGTGTAGAAAGTCACTTTTCATCAAATGTGTCCTAACAAAACTTGTTCACATTCGTCCTGCGTGTCCATACACACTGTGGCTCTTCAGACGCTCAATGCGCCATACAGCGATTTTCAAGCGGCTGGGAGCAAAGGAAAGTGGTTTTTCTAACAAACTCATATGATTAATTGCATGAAGGGCTCTAATATGATATTTTTCACATATTTATGAAAAAATTTAATACTATGGCTTGTATCTGACCTAAAATGATATGAAATATGATTGTTTACCAAAAAATCTATAAGTTGACAAAAAGTGAAAAAAGTGAAAACTGAAGTGTAGAAAGTCACTCTGGATCAAAAGTACCATAACAAAACTTGTTCCCGTTCATGCTGTGTGTCCATGCACACAGGTGCTCTTTACACGCTCAAAACGCTATACAGCGCTTCGGAAGGCGCTAGGAGCAAAGGAAAGTGTTTTTTCTAACAAACACATAGAATCAATTGCCCGACGTACTCCAATATGATTTTTTTCACATAGTTAGACATAATATAGTACTATGAAATGTTTCTGACCTAAAATAATACGAAATATGATTGTTTACATTAAAATGTAAAACTTGATGATAAAGTATGATAAGTTGAAAAAAGTGACATTTGAAGGTCAGAAAGTCACTTTGGATCAAAAGTACCGTAACAAAACTTGTTCCCGTTCATGCTGTGTGTCCATGCACACTGGTGCTCTATATACGCTCAAAACGCTATACAGCGCTTCGGAAGGCGCTAGGAGCAAAGGAAAGTGTTTTTTCTAACAAACACATAGAATCAATTGCCCGACGTACGCCAATATGATTTTTTTCACATAGTTAGACATAATATAGTACTATGAAATGTTTCTGACCTAAAATAATACGAAATATGATTGTTTACATTAAAATGTAAAACTTGATGATAAAGTATGATAAGTTGAAAAAAGTGACATTTGAAGGTCAGAAAGTCACTTTGGATCAAAAGTACCATAACAAAACTTGTTCCCGTTCATGCTGTGTGTCCATGCACACTGGTGCTCTTTATACGCTCAAAACGCTATACAGCCCTTCGGAAGGCGCTAGGAGCAAAGGAAAGTGGTTTTTCTAACAAACTCATAGAATCAATTGACCGACGTACTCCAATATGATTTTTTTCACATAGTTAGACATAATATAGTACTATGAAATGTTTCTGACCTAAAATAATACGAAATATGATTGTTTACATTAAAATGTAAAACTTGATGATAAAGTATGATAAGTTGAGAAAAGTGACATTTGAAGGTCAGAAAGTCACTTTGGATCAAAAGTACCATAACAAAACTTGTTCCCGTTCAAGCTGTGTGTCCATGCACACTGGTGCTTTTTATACGCTCAAAACGCTATACAGCGCTTCAGAAGGCGCTAGGAGCAAGGGAAAGTGGTTTTTCTAACAAACTCATAGAATCAATTGCCCGACGTACTCCAAAATGATTTTTTTTCACATAGTTAGACAGAATATAGTACTATGAAATGTTTCTGACCTAAAATAATACGAAATATGATTGTTTACATTAAAATGTAAAACTTGATGATAAAGAATGATAAGTTGAGAAAAGTGACATTTGAAGGTCAGAAAGTCACTTTGGATCAAAAGTACCATAACAAAACTTGTTCCCGTTCATGCTGTGTGTCCATGCACACGGGTGCTCTTTATACGCTCAAAACGCTATACAGCGCTTCAGAAGGCGCTAGGAGCAAAGGAAAGTGGTTTTTCTAACAAACTCATATAATCACTTCCCCGACTGACTCCAACATGATATTTTTCACATAGTTAGACATAATATAGTACTATGAAATGTTTCTGACCTAAAATAATACGAAATATGATTGTTTACATTAAAATGTAAAACTTGATGATAAACTATGATAAGTTGAAAAAAGTGACATTTGAAGGTCAGAAAGTCACTTTGGATCAAAAGTACCATAACAAAACTTGTTCCCGTTCATGCTGTGTGTCCATGCACACTGGTGCTCTTTATACGCTCAAAACGCTATACAGCGCTTCAGAAGGCGCTAGGAGCAAAGGAAAGTGGTTTTTCGAACAAACTCATAGAATCAATTGCCCGACGTACTCCAATATGATTTTTTTCACATAGTTAGACATAATATAGTACTATGAAATGTTTCTGACCTAAAATAATACGAAATATGATTGTTTACATTAAAATGTAAAACTTGATGATAAACTATGATAAGTTGAAAAAGGTGACATTTGAAGGTCAGAAAGTCACTTTGGATCAAAAGTACCATAACAAAACTTGTTCCCGTTCATGCTGTGTGTCCATTCACACTAGTGCTCTTTATACGCTCAAAACGCTATACAGCGCTTCAGAAGGCGCTAGGAGCAAAGGAAAGTGGTTTTTCTAACAAACTCATAGAATCACTTCCCCGACTGACTCCAATATGATATTTTTCACATAGTTAGACATAATATAGTACTATGAAATGTTTCTGACCAAAAATAATACGAAATATGATTGTTTACATTAAAATGTAAAACTTGATGATAAACTATGATAAGTTGAAAAAAGTGACATTTGAAGGTCAGAAAGTCACTTTGGATCAAAAGTACCATAACAAAACTTGTTCCCGTTCATGCTGTGTCCATGCACACTGGTGCTCTTTATACGCTCAAAACGCTATACAGCGCTTCATAAGGCGCTAGGAGCAAAGGAAAGTGGTTTTTCTAACAAACTCATAGAATCAATTGCCCGACATACTCCAATATGATTTTTTTCACATAGTTAGACATAATATAGTACTATGAAATGTTTCTGACCTAAAATAATACGAAATATGATTGTTTACATTAAAATGTAAAACTTGGTGATAAAGTATGATAAGTTGAAAAAAGTGACATTTGAAGGTCAGAAAGTCACTTTGGATCAAAAGTACCATAACAAAACTTGTTCCCGTTCATGCTGTGTCTCAATGCACACTGGTGCTCTTTATCCGCTCAAAACACTATACATCGCATCAGAAGGCGCTAGGAGCAAAGGAAAGTGGTTTTTCTAACAAACTCATAGAATCAATTGCCCGACGTACTCCAATATGATTTTTTTCACATAGTAAGACATAATATAGTACTATGAAATGTTTCTGACCTAAAATAATACGAAATATGATTGTTTACATTAAAATGTAAAACTTGATGATAAAGTATGATAAGTTGAAAAAAGTGACATTTTAAGTCTAGAAAGTCACTTTTCATCAAAAGTACTATAAGAAAACTTGTTCCCATTTATCCTGTGTGTACATACACACTGGTGCTCTTTATACGCTCAGAACGCTATACAGCGCTTCAGAAGTCGCTAGGAGCAAAGGAAAGTGGTTTTTCAAACAAACTCATATAATCACTTGCCCGACTGACTCCAATATGATATTGTTCACATAGTTAGACATAATATAGTACTATGAAATGTTTCTGACCTAAAATAAAAGAAAATTTGATTGTTTACCTTAAAATGTAAAACTTGATGATAAAGTATGATAAGGTGAAAAAAGTGACATTTGAAGGTCAGAAAGTCACTTTGGATCAAAAGTACCATAACAAAACTTGTTCCCGTTCATGCTGTGAGTCCATGCACACTGGTGCTCTTTATACGCTCAAAACGCTATACAGCGCTTCAGAAGGCGCTAGGAGCAAGGGAAAGTGATTTTTCTAACAAACTCATATAATCACTTGCCCGACTGACTCCAATATGATATTTTTCACATAGTTAGACATAATATAGTACTATGAAATGTTTCAGAACTAAAATAATACGAAATTTGATTTTTACATTAAAATGTAAATCTTGATGATAAAATATTATAAGGTGAAGAAAGTGACATTTTAAGTCTAGAAAGTCACTTTTGATCAAAAGTACCATAATAAAACTTGTTCCCATTTAACCTGTGTGATCATACACACTGGTGCTCTTTATACGCTGAGAACGCTAGACAGTGCTTCAAAAGGCGCTAGGAGCAAAGGAACGTGGTTTTTATAACAAACTCATATAATCACTTCCCCGACTGACTCCAATATGATATTTTTCACATAGTTAGACATAATATAGTACTATGAAATGTTTCTGACCTAAAATAATACGAAATATGATTGTTTACATTAAAATGTAAAACTGGATGATAAAGTATGATAAATTGAAAAAAGTGACATTTTAAGTCTAGAAAGTCCCTTTTCATCAAAAGTACCATAAGAAAACTTGTTCCCATTTATCCTGTGTGTCCATACACACTGGTGCTCTTTATACGCTCAAAATGCTATACAGTGCTTCAGAAGGCGCTAGGAGCAAAGGAAAGTGGTTTTTCTAACAAACTCATATAATCACTTCCCCGACTGACTCCAATATGATATTTTTCACATAGTTAGACATAATATAGTACTATGAAATGTTTCTGACCTAAAATAATACGAAATATGATTGTTTACATTAAAATGTAAAACTTGATGATAAACTATGATAAGTTGAAAAAAGTGACAATTGAAGGTCAGAAAGTCACTTTGGATCAAAAGTACCATAACAAAACTTGTTCCCGTTCATGCTGTGTGTCCATGCACACTGGTGCTCTTTATACGCTCACAACACTGTACAGCGCTTCAGAAGGCGCTGTGAGCAAAGGAAAGTGGTTTTTCTAACAAACTCATAGAATCAATTTTCTGACGTACTCCAATATGATTTTTTTCACATAGTTAGACATAATATAGTACTATGAAATGTTTCTGACCTAAAATAATACGAAATATGATTGTTTACATTAAAATGTAAAACTTGATGATAAAGTATGATAAGTTGAAAAAAGTGACATTTGAAGGTCAGAAAGTCACTTTGGATCAAAAGTACCATAAGAAAACTTGTTCCCGTTCATGCTGTGTGTCCATGCACACTGGTGCTCTTTATATGCTCAAAACGCTATACAGCGCTTCAGAAGGCGATAGGAGCAAAGGAAAGTGGTTTTTCTAACAAACTCATAGAATCAATTGCCCGACGTACTCCAATATGATTTTTTTCACATAGTTAGACATAATATAGTACTATGAAATGTTTCTGACCTAAAATAATACGAAATATGATTGTTTACACTAAAATGTAAAACTTGATGATAAACTATGATAAGTTGAAAAAAGTGACATTTGAAGGTCAGAAAGTCACTCTTTATCAAAAGTACCATAACAAAACTTGTTCCCGTTCATGCTGTGTGTCCATGCACACTGGTGCTCTTTATACGCTCAAAACGCTATACAGCGATTCAGAAGGCGTTAGGAGCAAAGGAAAGTGGTTTTTCGAACAAACTCATATAATCACTTCCCCGACTGACTCCAATATGATATTTTTCACATAGTTAGACAGAATATAGTACTATGAAATGTTTCTGACCTAAAATAATACGAAATATGATTGTTTACATTAAAATGTAAAACTTGATGATAAACTATGATAAGTTGAAAAAAGTGACATTTGAAGGTCAGAAAGTCACTTTGGATCAAAAGTACCATAACAAAACTTGTTCCCGTTCATGCTGTGTGTCCATGCACACGGGTGCTCTTTATACGCTCAAAACGCTATACAGCGCTTCAGAAGGCGCTAGGAGCAAAGGAAAGTGGTTTTTGTAACAAACTCATAGAATCAATTGCCCGACGTACTCCAATATGATTTTTTTCACATAGTTAGACATAATATAGTACTATGAAATGTTTCTGACCTAAAATTATACGAAATATGATTGTTTACACTAAAATGTAAAACTTGATGATAAAGTATGATAAGTTGAAAAAAGTGACATTTGAAGGTCAGAAAGTCACTCTGGATCAAAAGTACCATAACAAAACTTGTTCCCGTTCATGCTGTGTGCCCATGCACACAGGTGCTCTTTACACGCTCAAAACGCTATACAGCGCTTCGGAAGGCGCTAGGAGCAAAGGAAAGTGTTTTTTCTAACAAACACATAGAATCAATTGCCCGACGTACTCCAATATGATTTTTTTCACATAGTTAGACATAATATAGTACTATGAAATGTTTCTGACCTAAAATAATACGAAATATGATTGTTTACATTAAAATGTAAAACTTGATGATAAAGTATGATAAGTTGAAAAAAGTGACATTTGAAGGTCAGAAAGTCACTTTGGATCAAAAGTACCATAACAAAACTTGTTCCCGTTCATGCTGTGTGTCCATGCACACTGGTGCTCTTTATACGCTCAAAACGCTATACAGCCCTTCGGAAGGCGCTAGGAGCAAAGGAAAGTGGTTTTTCTAACAAACTCATAGAATCAATTGACCGACGTACTCCAATATGATTTTTTTCAAATAGTTAGACATAATATAGTACTATGAAATGTTTCTGACCTAAAATAATACGAAATATGATTGTTTACATTAAAATGTAAAACTTGATGATAAAGTATGATAAGTTGAGAAAAGTGACATTTGAAGGTCAGAAAGTCACTTTGGATCAAAAGTACCATAACAAAACTTGTTCCCGTTCAAGCTGTGTGTCCATGCACACTGGTGCTTTTTATACGCTCAAAACGCTATACAGCGCTTCGGAAGGCGCTAGGAGCAAGGGAAAGTGGTTTTTCTAACAAACTCATAGAATCACTTCCCCGACGTACTCCAAAATGATTTTTTTTCACATAGTTAGACAGAATATAGTACTATGAAATGTTTCTGACCTAAAATAATACGAAATATGATTGTTTACATTAAAATGTAAAACTTGATGATAAAGAATGATAAGTTGAGAAAAGTGACATTTGAAGGTCAGAAAGTCACTTTGGATCAAAAGTACCATAACAAAACTTGTTCCCGTTCATGCTGTGTGTCCATGCACACGGGTGCTCTTTATACGCTCAAAACGCTATACAGCGCTTCAGAAGGCGCTAGGAGCAAAGGAAAGTGGTTTTTCTAACAAACTCATATAATCACTTCCCCGACTGACTCCAACATGATATTTTTCACATAGTTAGACATAATATAGTACTATGAAATGTTTCTGACCTAAAATAATACGAAATATGATTGTTTACATTAAAATGTAAAACTTGATGATAAACTATGATAAGTTGAAAAAAGTGACATTTGAAGGTCAGAAAGTCACTTTGGATCAAAAGTACCATAACAAAACTTGTTCCCGTTCATGCTGTGTGTCCATGCACACTGGTGCTCTTTATACGCTCAAAACGCTATACAGCGCTTCAGAAGGCGCTAGGAGCAAAGGAAAGTGGTTTTTCGAACAAACTCATAGAATCAATTGCCCGACGTACTCCAATATGATTTTTTTCACATAGTTAGACATAATATAGTACTATGAAATGTTTCTGACCTAAAATAATACGAAATATGATTGTTTACATTAAAATGTAAAACTTGATGATAAACTATGATAAGTTGAAAAAGGTGACATTTGAAGGTCAGAAAGTCACTTTGGATCAAAAGTACCATAACAAAACTTGTTCCCGTTCATGCTGTGTGTCCATTCACACTAGTGCTCTTTATACGCTCAAAACGCTATACAGCGCTTCAGAAGGCGCTAGGAGCAAAGGAAAGTGGTTTTTCTAACAAACTCATAGAATCACTTCCCCGACTGACTCCAATATGATATTTTTCACATAGTTAGACATAATATAGTACTATGAAATGTTTCTGACCAAAAATAATACGAAATATGATTGTTTACATTAAAATGTAAAACTTGATGATAAACTATGATAAGTTGAAAAAAGTGACATTTGAAGGTCAGAAAGTCACTTTGGATCAAAAGTACCATAACAAAACTTGTTCCCGTTCATGCTGTGTCCATGCACACTGGTGCTCTTTATACGCTCAAAACGCTATACAGCGCTTCATAAGGCGCTAGGAGCAAAGGAAAGTGGTTTTTCTAACAAACTCATAGAATCAATTGCCCGACATACTCCAATATGATTTTTTTCACATAGTTAGACATAATATAGTACTATGAAATGTTTCTGACCTAAAATAATACGAAATATGATTGTTTACATTAAAATGTAAAACTTGGTGATAAAGTATGATAAGTTGAAAAAAGTGACATTTGAAGGTCAGAAAGTCACTTTGGATCAAAAGTACCATAACAAAACTTGTTCCCGTTCATGCTGTGTCTCAATGCACACTGGTGCTCTTTATCCGCTCAAAACACTATACATCGCATCAGAAGGCGCTAGGAGCAAAGGAAAGTGGTTTTTCTAACAAACTCATAGAATCAATTGCCCGACGTACTCCAATATGATTTTTTTCACATAGTAAGACATAATATAGTACTATGAAATGTTTCTGACCTAAAATAATACGAAATATGATTGTTTACATTAAAATGTAAAACTTGATGATAAAGTATGATAAGTTGAAAAAAGTGACATTTTAAGTCTAGAAAGTCACTTTTCATCAAAAGTACTATAAGAAAACTTGTTCCCATTTATCCTGTGTGTACATACACACTGGTGCTCTTTATACGCTCAGAACGCTATACAGCGCTTCAGAAGTCGCTAGGAGCAAAGGAAAGTGGTTTTTCAAACAAACTCATATAATCACTTGCCCGACTGACTCCAATATGATATTGTTCACATAGTTAGACATAATATAGTACTATGAAATGTTTCTGACCTAAAATAAAAGAAAATTTGATTGTTTACCTTAAAATGTAAAACTTGATGATAAAGTATGATAAGGTGAAAAAAGTGACATTTGAAGGTCAGAAAGTCACTTTGGATCAAAAGTACCATAACAAAACTTGTTCCCGTTCATGCTGTGAGTCCATGCACACTGGTGCTCTTTATACGCTCAAAACGCTATACAGCGCTTCAGAAGGCGCTAGGAGCAAGGGAAAGTGATTTTTCTAACAAACTCATATAATCACTTGCCCGACTGACTCCAATATGATATTTTTCACATAGTTAGACATAATATAGTACTATGAAATGTTTCAGAACTAAAATAATACGAAATTTGATTTTTACATTAAAATGTAAATCTTGATGATAAAATATTATAAGGTGAAGAAAGTGACATTTTAAGTCTAGAAAGTCACTTTTGATCAAAAGTACCATAATAA
Organism: Ictalurus punctatus; assembly: GCF_001660625.3. Lineage (NCBI taxonomy): Eukaryota > Metazoa > Chordata > Actinopteri > Siluriformes > Ictaluridae > Ictalurus > Ictalurus punctatus. Next base: position 8,894,977 of record NC_030421.2, on the reverse strand, counting down.
AACTTGTTCCCATTTAACCTGTGTGATCATACACACTGGTGCTCTTTATACGCTGAGAACGCTAGACAGTGCTTCAAAAGGCGCTAGGAGCAAAGGAACGTGGTTTTTATAACAAACTCATATAATCACTTCCCCGACTGACTCCAATATGATATTTTTCACATAGTTAGACATAATATAGTACTATGAAATGTTTCTGACCTAAAATAATACGAAATATGATTGTTTACATTAAAATGTAAAACTGGATGATAAAGTATGATAAATTGAAAAAAGTGACATTTTAAGTCTAGAAAGTCCCTTTTCATCAAAAGTACCATAAGAAAACTTGTTCCCATTTATCCTGTGTGTCCATACACACTGGTGCTCTTTATACGCTCAAAATGCTATACAGTGCTTCAGAAGGCGCTAGGAGCAAAGGAAAGTGGTTTTTCTAACAAACTCATATAATCACTTCCCCGACTGACTCCAATATGATATTTTTCACATAGTTAGACATAATATAGTACTATGAAATGTTTCTGACCTAAAATAATACGAAATATGATTGTTTACATTAAAATGTAAAACTTGATGATAAACTATGATAAGTTGAAAAAAGTGACAATTGAAGGTCAGAAAGTCACTTTGGATCAAAAGTACCATAACAAAACTTGTTCCCGTTCATGCTGTGTGTCCATGCACACTGGTGCTCTTTATACGCTCACAACACTGTACAGCGCTTCAGAAGGCGCTGTGAGCAAAGGAAAGTGGTTTTTCTAACAAACTCATAGAATCAATTTTCTGACGTACTCCAATATGATTTTTTTCACATAGTTAGACATAATATAGTACTATGAAATGTTTCTGACCTAAAATAATACGAAATATGATTGTTTACATTAAAATGTAAAACTTGATGATAAAGTATGATAAGTTGAAAAAAGTGACATTTGAAGGTCAGAAAGTCACTTTGGATCAAAAGTACCATAAGAAAACTTGTTCCCGTTCATGCTGTGTGTCCATGCACACTGGTGCTCTTTATATGCTCAAAACGCTATACAGCGCTTCAGAAGGCGATAGGAGCAAAGGAAAGTGGTTTTTCTAACAAACTCATAGAATCAATTGCCCGACGTACTCCAATATGATTTTTTTCACATAGTTAGACATAATATAGTACTATGAAATGTTTCTGACCTAAAATAATACGAAATATGATTGTTTACACTAAAATGTAAAACTTGATGATAAACTATGATAAGTTGAAAAAAGTGACATTTGAAGGTCAGAAAGTCACTCTTTATCAAAAGTACCATAACAAAACTTGTTCCCGTTCATGCTGTGTGTCCATGCACACTGGTGCTCTTTATACGCTCAAAACGCTATACAGCGATTCAGAAGGCGTTAGGAGCAAAGGAAAGTGGTTTTTCGAACAAACTCATATAATCACTTCCCCGACTGACTCCAATATGATATTTTTCACATAGTTAGACAGAATATAGTACTATGAAATGTTTCTGACCTAAAATAATACGAAATATGATTGTTTACATTAAAATGTAAAACTTGATGATAAACTATGATAAGTTGAAAAAAGTGACATTTGAAGGTCAGAAAGTCACTTTGGATCAAAAGTACCATAACAAAACTTGTTCCCGTTCATGCTGTGTGTCCATGCACACGGGTGCTCTTTATACGCTCAAAACGCTATACAGCGCTTCAGAAGGCGCTAGGAGCAAAGGAAAGTGGTTTTTGTAACAAACTCATAGAATCAATTGCCCGACGTACTCCAATATGATTTTTTTCACATAGTTAGACATAATATAGTACTATGAAATGTTTCTGACCTAAAATTATACGAAATATGATTGTTTACACTAAAATGTAAAACTTGATGATAAAGTATGATAAGTTGAAAAAAGTGACATTTGAAGGTCAGAAAGTCACTCTGGATCAAAAGTACCATAACAAAACTTGTTCCCGTTCATGCTGTGTGCCCATGCACACAGGTGCTCTTTACACGCTCAAAACGCTATACAGCGCTTCGGAAGGCGCTAGGAGCAAAGGAAAGTGTTTTTTCTAACAAACACATAGAATCAATTGCCCGACGTACTCCAATATGATTTTTTTCACATAGTTAGACATAATATAGTACTATGAAATGTTTCTGACCTAAAATAATACGAAATATGATTGTTTACATTAAAATGTAAAACTTGATGATAAAGTATGATAAGTTGAAAAAAGTGACATTTGAAGGTCAGAAAGTCACTTTGGATCAAAAGTACCATAACAAAACTTGTTCCCGTTCATGCTGTGTGTCCATGCACACTGGTGCTCTATATACGCTCAAAACGCTATACAGCGCTTCGGAAGGCGCTAGGAGCAAAGGAAAGTGGTTTTTCTAACAAACACATAGAATCAATTGCCCGACGTACTCCAATATGATTTTTTTCACATAGTTAGACATAATATAGTACTATGAAATGTTTCTGACCTAAAATAATACGAAATATGATTGTTTACATTAAAATGTAAAACTTGATGATAAAGTATGATAAGTTGAAAAAAGTGACATTTGAAGGTCAGAAAGTCACTTTGGATCAAAAGTACCATAACAAAACTTGTTCCCGTTCATGCTGTGTGTCCATGCACACTGGTGCTCTTTATACGCTCAAAACGCTATACAGCCCTTCGGAAGGCGCTAGGAGCAAAGGAAAGTGGTTTTTCTAACAAACTCATAGAATCAATTGACCGACGTACTCCAATATGATTTTTTTCAAATAGTTAGACATAATATAGTACTATGAAATGTTTCTGACCTAAAATAATACGAAATATGATTGTTTACATTAAAATGTAAAACTTGATGATAAAGTATGATAAGTTGAGAAAAGTGACATTTGAAGGTCAGAAAGTCACTTTGGATCAAAAGTACCATAACAAAACTTGTTCCCGTTCAAGCTGTGTGTCCATGCACACTGGTGCTTTTTATACGCTCAAAACGCTATACAGCGCTTCGGAAGGCGCTAGGAGCAAGGGAAAGTGGTTTTTCTAACAAACTCATAGAATCAATTGCCCGACGTACTCCAAAATGATTTTTTTTCACATAGTTAGACAGAATATAGTACTATGAAATGTTTCTGACCTAAAATAATACGAAATATGATTGTTTACATTAAAATGTAAAACTTGATGATAAAGAATGATAAGTTGAGAAAAGTGACATTTGAAGGTCAGAAAGTCACTTTGGATCAAAAGTACCATAACAAAACTTGTTCCCGTTCATGCTGTGTGTCCATGCACACGGGTGCTCTTGATACGCTCAAAACGCTATACAGCGCTTCAGAAGGCGCTAGGAGCAAAGGAAAGTGGTTTTTCTAACAAACTCATATAATCACTTCCCCGACTGACTCCAACATGATATTTTTCATATAGTTAGACATAATATAGTACTATGAAATGTTTCTGACCTAAAATAATACGAAATATGATTGTTTACATTAAAATGTAAAACTTGATGATAAACTATGATAAGTTGAAAAAAGTGACATTTGAAGGTCAGAAAGTCACTTTGGATCAAAAGTACCATAACAAAACTTGTTCCTGTTCATGCTGTGTGTCCATGCACACTGGTGCTCTTTATACGCTCAAAACGCTATACAGCGCTTCAGAAGGCGCTAGGAGCAAAGGAAAGTGGTTTTTCGAACAAACTCATAGAATCAATTGCCCGACGTACTCCAATATGATTTTTTTCACATAGTTAGACATAATATAGTACTATGAAATGTTTCTGACCTAAAATAATACGAAATATGATTGTTTACATTAAAATGTAAAACTTGATGATAAACTATGATAAGTTGAAAAAAGTGACATTTGAAGGTCAGAAAGTCACTTTGGATCAAAAGTACCATAACAAAACTTGTTCCCGTTCATGCTGTGTGTCCATGCACACTGGTGCTCTTTATACGCTCAAAACGCTATACAGCGCTTCAGAAGGTGCTAGGAGCAAAGGAAAGTGGTTTTTCGAACAAACTCATAGAATCAATTGCCCGACGTACTCCAATATGATTTTTTTCACATAGTTAGACATAATATAGTACTATGAAATGTTTCTGACCTAAAATAATACGAAATATGATTGTTTACATTAAAATGTAAAACTTGATGATAAACTATGATAAGTTGAAAAAGGTGACATTTGAAGGTCAGAAAGTCACTTTGGATCAAAAGTACCATAACAAAACTTGTTCCCGTTCATGCTGTGTGTCCATTCACACTAGTGCTCTTTATACGCTCAAAACGCTATACAGCGCTTCAGAAGGCGCTAGGAGCAAAGGAAAGTGGTTTTTCTAACAAACTCATAGAATCACTTCCCCGACTGACTCCAATATGATATTTTTCACATAGTTAGACATAATATAGTACTATGAAATGTTTCTGACCTAAAATAATACGAAATATGATTGTTTACATTAAAATGTAAAACTTGATGATAAACTATGATAAGTTGAAAAAAGTGACATTTGAAGGTCAGAAAGTCACTTTGGATCAAAAGTACCATAACAAAACTTGTTCCCGTTCATGCTGTGTCCATGCACACTGGTGCTCTTTATACGCTCAAAACGCTATACAGCGCTTCATAAGGCGCTAGGAGCAAAGGAAAGTGGTTTTTCTAACAAACTCATAGAATCAATTGCCCGACATACTCCAATATGATTTTTTTCACATAGTTAGACATAATATAGTACTATGAAATGTTTCTGACCTAAAATAATACGAAATATGATTGTTTACATTAAAATGTAAAACTTGATGATAAACTATGATAAGTTGAAAAAAGTGACATTTGAAGGTCAGAAAGTCACTCTGGATCAAAAGTACCATAACAAAACTTGTTCCCGTTCATGCTGTGTGTCCATGCACACTGGTGCTCTTTATATGCTCAAAACGCTATATAGTGCTTCAGAAGGCGTTAGGAGCAAAGGAAAGTGGTTTTTCTAACAAACTCATATAATCACTTCCCCGACTGCCTCCAATATGATATTTTTCACATAGTTAGACATAATATAGTACTATGAAATGTTTCTGACCTAAAATAATACGAAATATGATTGTTTACATTAAAATGTAAAACTTGATGATAAACTATGATAAGTTGAAAAAAGTGACATTTGAAGGTCAGAAAGTCACTTTGGATCAAAAGTACCATAACAAAACTTGTTCCTGTTCATGCTGTGTGTCCATGCACACTGGTGCTCTTTATACGCTCAAAACGCTATACAGCGCTTCAGAAGGCGCTAGGAGCAAAGGAAAGTGGTTTTTCGAACAAACTCATAGAATCAATTGCCCGACGTACTCCAATATGATTTTTTTCACATAGTTAGACATAATATAGTACTATGAAATGTTTCTGACCTAAAATAATACGAAATATGATTGTTTACATTAAAATGTAAAACTTGATGATAAAGAATGATAAGTTGAGAAAAGTGACATTTGAAGGTCAGAAAGTCACTTTGGATCAAAAGTACCATAACAAAACTTGTTCCCGTTCAAGCTGTGTGTCCATGCACACTGGTGCTTTTTATACGCTCACAACGCTATACAGCGCTTCAGAAGGCGCTAGGAGCAAAGGAAAGTGGTTTTTCTAACAAACTCATAGAATCAATTGCCCGACGTACTCCAATATGACTTTTTTCACATAGTTAGACATAATATAGTACTATGAAATGTTTCTGACCTAAAATAATACGAAATATGATTCTTTACATTAAAATGTAAAACTTGATGATAAAGTATGATAAGTTGAAAAAAGTGACATTTGAAGGTCAGAAAGTCACTTTGGATCAAAAGTACCATAACAAATCTTGTTCCTGTTCATGCTGTGTGTCCATGCACACTGGTGCTCTTTACACGCTCAAAACGCTATACAGCGCTTCAGAAGGCGCTAGGAGCAAAGGAAAGTGGTTTTTCTAACAAACTCATGGAATCAATTGCCCGACGTACTCCAATATGATTTTTTTCACATAGTTAGACATAATATAGTACTACGAAATGTTTCTGACCTAAAATTATACGAAATATGATTGTTTACATTAAAATGTAAAACTTGATGATAAAGTATGATAAGTTGAAAAAAGTGACATTTGAAGGTCAGAAAGTCACTTTGGATCAAAAGTACCATAACAAAACTTGTTCCTGTTCATGCTGTGTGTCCATGCACACTGGTGCTGTTTACACGCTCAAAACGCTATACAGCGCTTCAGAAGGCGCTAGGAGCAAAGGAAAGTGGTTTTTCTAACAAACTCATGGAATCAATTGCCCGACGTACTCCAATATGATTTTTTTCACATAGTTAGACATAATATAGTACTATGAAATGTTTCTGACCTAAAATTATACGAAATATGATTGTTTACATTAAAATGTAAAACTTGATGATAAAGTATGATAAGTTGAAAAAAGTGACATTTGAAGGTCAGAAAGTCACTTTGGATCAAAAGTACCATAACAAAACTTGTTCCTGTTCATGCTGTGTGTCCATGCACACTGGTGCTCTTTATACGCTCAAAACGCTATACAGCGCTTCAGAAGGCGCTAGGAGCAAAGGAAAGTGGTTTTTCTAACAAACTCATGGAATCAATTGCCCGACATACTCCAATATGATTTTTTTCACATAGTTAGACAAAATATAGTACTATGAAATGTTTCTGACCTAAAATAATACGAAATATGAATCTTTATATTAAAATGTAAAACTTGATGATAAAGTATGATAAGTTGAAAAAAGTGACATTTGAAAGTCAGAAAGTCACTTTGGATCAAAAGTACCATAACAAAACTTGTTCATGCTGTGTGTCCATGCACACTGGTGCTCTTTGTTCGCTCAAAACGCTATACAGCGCTTCAGAAGGCGCTAGGAGCAAAGGAAAGTGGTTTTTCTAACAAACTCATATAATCAGTTGCCCGACCAACTCCAATTTGATTCTTTTCACATAGTTAGACAGAATATAGTACTATGAAATGTTTCTGACCTAAAATTATACGAAATATGATTGTTTACATTAAAATGTAAAACTTGATGATAAAGTATGATAAGTTGAAAAAAGTGACATTTGAAGGTCAGAAAGTCACTTTGGATCAAAAGTACCATAACAAAACTTGTTCCTGTTCATGCTGTGTGTCGATGCACACTGGTGCTCTTTACACGCTCAAAACGCTATACAGCGCTTCAGAAGGCGCTAGGAGCAAAGGAAAGTGGTTTTTCTAACAAACTCATGGAATCAATTGCCCGACGTACTCCAATATGATTTTTTTCACATAGTTAGACATAATATAGTACTATGAAATGTTTCTGACCTAAAATAATACGAAATATGATTGTTTACATTAAAATGTAAAACTTGATGATAAAGAATGATAAGTTGAGAAAAGTGACATTTGAAGGTCAGAAAGTCACTTTGGATCAAAAGTACCATAACAAAACTTGTTCCCGTTCAAGCTGTGTGTCCATGCACACTGGTGCTTTTTATACGCTCACAACGCTATAGAGCGAACGAGAAGGCGCTAGGAGCAAAGGAAAGTGGTTTTTCTAACAAACTCATATAATCAGTTGCCCGACCTACTCCAATTTGATTCTTTTCACATAGTTAGACATAATATAGTACCATGAAATGTTTCTGACCTAAAATAATACGAAATATGATTGTTTACATTAAAATGTAAAACTTGATGATAAAGTATGATAAGTTGAAAAAAGTGACATTTGAAGGTCAGAAAGTCACTTTGGATCAAAAGTACCATAACAAAACTTGTTCCCGTTCATGCTGTGTGTCCATGCACACTGGTGCTCTATATACGCTCAAAACGCTATACAGCGCTTCGGAAGGCGCTAGGAGCAAAGGAAAGTGGTTTTTCTAACAAACACATAGAATCAATTGACCGACGTACTCCAATATGATTTTTTTCACATAGTTAGACATAATATAGTACTATGAAATGTTTCTGTCCTATAATAATACGAAATATGATTGTTTACATTAAAATGTAAAACTTGATGATAAAGTATGATAAGTTGAGAAAAGTGACATTTGAAGGTCAGAAAGTCACTTTGGATCAAAAGTACCATAACAAAACTTGTTCCCGTTCAAGCTGTGTGTCCATGCACACTGGTGCTCTTTATACGCTCAAAACGCTATACAGCGCTTCAGAAGGCGCTAGGAGCAAGGGAAAGTGGTTTTTCTAACAAACTCATAGAATCAATTGCCCGACGTACTCCAAAATGATTTTTTTTCACATAGTTAGACAGAATATAGTACTATGAAATGTTTCTGACCTAAAATAATACGAAATATGATTGTTTACATTAAAATGTAAAACTTGATGATAAAGAATGATAAGTTGAGAAAAGTGACATTTGAAGGTCAGAAAGTCACTTTGGATCAAAAGTACCATAACAAAACTTGTTCCCGTTCATGCTGTGTGTCCATGCACACGGGTGCTCTTTATACGCTCAAAACGCTATACAGCACTTCAGAAGGCGCTAGGAGCAAAGGAAAGTGGTTTTTCTAACAAACTCATAGAATCAATTGCCCGACGTACTCCAATATGATTTTTTTCACATAGTTAGACATAATATAGTACTATGAAATGTTTCTGACCTAAAATAATACGAAATATGATTGTTTACATTAAAATGTAAAACTTGATGATAAAGTATGATAAGTTGAAAAAAGTGACATTTGAAGGTCAGAAAGTCACTTTGGATCAAAAGTACCATAACAAAACTTGTTCCCGTTCATGCTGTGTGTCCATGCACACTGGTGCTCTTTATACGCTCAAAACGATATACAGCGCTTCAGAAGGCGCTAGGAGCAAAGGAAAGTGGTTTTTCTAACAAACTCATAGAATCAATTGCCCGACGTACTCCAATATGATTTTTTTCACATAGTTAGACATAATATAGTACTATGAAATGTTTCTGACCTAAAATAATACGAAATATGATTGTTTACATTAAAATGTAAAACTTGATGATAAACTATGATAAGTTGAAAAAAGTGACATTTGAAGGTCAGAAAGTCACTTTGGATCAAAAGTGCCATAACAAAACTTGTTCCCGTTCATGCTGTGTGTCCATGCACACTGGTGCTCTTTATACGCTCAAAACGCTATACAGCGCTTCAGAAGGCGCTAGGAGCAAAGGAAAGTGGTTTTTCTAACAAACTCATAGAATCAATTGCCCGACGTACTCCAATATGATTTTTTTCACATAGTTAGACATAATATAGTACTATGAAATGTTTCTGACCTAAAATAATACGAAATATGATTGTTTACATTAAAATGTAAAACTTGATGATAAACTATGATAAGTTGAAAAAAGTGACATTTGAAGGTCAGAAAGTCACTTTGGATCAAAAGTACCATAACAAAACTTGTTCCCGTTCATGCTGTGTCCATGCACACTGGTGCTCTTTATACGCTCAAAACGCTATACAGCGCTTCATAAGGCGCTAGGAGCAAAGGAAAGTGGTTTTTCTAACAAACTCATAGAATCAATTGCCCGACATACTCCAATATGATTTTTTTCACATAGTTAGACATAATATAGTACTATGAAATGTTTCTGACCTAAAATAATACGAAATATGATTGTTTACATTAAAATGTAAAACTTGATGATAAACTATGATAAGTTGAAAAAAGTGACATTTGAAGGTCAGAAAGTCACTTTGGATCAAAAGTACCATAACAAAACTTGTTCCCGTTCATGCTGTGTGTCCATGCACACGGGTGCTCTTTATACGCTCAAAACGCTATACAACGCTTCAGAAGGCGCTAGGAGCAAAGGAAAGTGGTTTTTCGAACAAACTCATAGAATCAATTGCCCGACGTACTCCAATATGATTTTTTTCACATAGTTAGACAGAATATAGTACTATGAAATGTTTCTGACCTAAAATAATACGAAATATGATTGTTTACATTAAAATGTAAAACTTGATGATAAAGAATGATAAGTTGAGAAAAGTGACATTTGAAGGTCAGAAAGTCACTTTGGATCAAAAGTACCATAACAAAACTTGTTCCCGTTCATGCTGTGTGTCCATGCACACTGGTGCTCTTTATACGCTCAAAACGCTATACAGCGCTTCAGAAGGCGCTAGGAGCAAAGGAAAGTGGTTTTTCTAACAAACTCATATAATCACTTCCCCGACTGACTCCAACATGATATTTTTCACATAGTTAGACATAATATAGTACTATGAAATGTTTCTGACCTAAAATAATACGAAATATGATTGTTTACATTAAAATGTAAAACTTGATGATAAAGTATGATAAGTTGAAAAAAGTGACATTTGAAGGTCAGAAAGTCACTTTGGATCAAAAGTACCATAACAAAACTTGTTCCCGTTCATGCTGTGTGTCCATGCACACTGGTGCTCTATATACGCTCAAAACGCTATACAGCGCTTCGGAAGGCGCTAGGAGCAAAGGAAAGTGGTTTTTCTAACAAACACATAGAATCAATTGCCCGACGTACTCCAATATGATTTTTTTCACATAGTTAGACATAATATAGTACTATGAAATGTTTCTGACCTAAAATAATACGAAATATGATTGTTTACATTAAAATGTAAAACTTGATGATAAACTATGATAAGTTGAAAAAAGTGACATTTGAAGGTCAGAAAGTCACTTTGGATCAAAAGTACCATAACAAAACTTGTTCCCGTTCATGCTGTGTCCATGCACTCTGGTGCTCTTTATACGCTCAAAACGCTATACAGCGCTTCAGAAGGCGCTAGTAGCAAAGGAAAGTGGTTTTTCTAACAAACTCATAGAATCAATTGCCCGACATACTCCAATATGATTTTTTTCACATAGTTAGACATAATATAGTACTATGAAATGTTTCTGACCTAAAATAATACGAAATATGATTGTTTACATTAAAATGTAAAACTTGATGATAAAGAATGATAAGTTGAGAAAAGTGACATTTGAAGGTCAGAAAGTCACTTTGGATCAAAAGTACCATAACAAAACTTGTTCCCGTTCATGCTGTGTGTCCATGCACACTGGTGCTCTTTATACGCTCAAAACGCTATACAGCGCTTCAGAAGGCGCTAGGAGCAAAGGAAAGTGGTTTTTCCAACAAACTCATAGAATCAATTGCCCGACGTACTCCAATATGATTTTTTTCACATAGTTAGACATAATATAGTACTATGAAATGTTTCTGACCTAAAATAATACGAAATATGATTGTTTACATTAAAATGTAAAACTTGATGATAAAGAATGATAAGTTGAGAAAAGTGACATTTGAAGGTCAGAAAGTCACTTTGGATCAAAAGTACCATAACAAAACTTGTTCCCGTTCATGCTGTGTGTCCATGCACACTGGTGCTCTTTATACGCTCAAAACGCTATACAGCGCTTCAGAAGGCGCTAGGAGCAAAGGAAAGTGGTTTTTCTAACAAACTCATATAATCACTTCCCCGACTGACTCCAACATGATATTTTTCACATAGTTAGACATAATATAGTACTATGAAATGTTTCTGACCTAAAATAATACGAAATATGATTGTTTACATTAAAATGTAAAACTTGATGATAAACTATGATAAGTTGAAAAAAGTGACATTTGAAGGTCAGAAAGTCACTTTGGATCAAAAGTACCATAACAAAACTTGTTCCCGTTCATGCTGTGTGTCCATGCACACTAGTGCTCTTTATACGCTCAAAACGCTATACAGCGCTTCAGAAGGCGCTAGGAGCAAAGGAAAGTGGTTTTTCTAACAAACTCATGGAATCAATTGCCCGACGTACTCCAATATGATATTTTTCACATAGTTAGACATAATATAGTACTATGAAATGTTTCTGACCTAAAATTATACGAAATATGATTGTTTACATTAAAATGTAAAACTTGATGATAAAGTATGATAAGTTGAAAAAAGTGACATTTGAAGGTCAGAAAGTCACTTTGGATCAAAAGTACCATAACAAAACTTGTTCCTGTTCATGCTGTGTGTCCATGCACACTGGTGCTCTTTACACGCTCAAAACGCTATACAGCGCTTCAGAAGGCGCTAGGAGCAAAGGAAAGTGGTTTTTCTAACAAACTCATGGAATCAATTACCCGACATAATCCAATATGATTTTTTTCACATAGTTAGACAAAATATAGTACTATGAAATGTTTCTGACCTAAAATAATACGAAATATGAATCTTTATATTAAAATGTAAAACTTGATGATAAAGTATGATAAGTTGAAAAAAGTGACATTTGAAGGTCAGAAAGTCACTTTGGATCAAAAGTACCATAACAAAACTTGTTCCCGTTCATGCTGTGTGTCCATGCACACTGGTGCTCTTTGTTCGCTCAAAACGCTATACAGCGCTACAGAAGGCGCTAGGAGCAAAGGAAAGTGGTTTTTCTAACAAACTCATATAATCAGTTGCCCGACCAACTCCAATTTGATTCTTTTCACATAGTTAGACAGAATATAGTACTATGAAATGTTTCTGACCTAAAATTATACGAAATATGATTGTTTACATTAAAATGTAAAACTTGATGATAAAGTATGATAAGTTGAAAAAAGTGACATTTGAAGGTCAGAAAGTCACTTTGGATCAAAAGTACCATAACAAAACTTGTTCCTGTTCATGCTGTGTGTCCATGCACACTGGTGCTCTTTACACGCTCAAAACGCTATACAGCGCTTCAGAAGGCGCTAGGAGCAAAGGAAAGTGGTTTTTCTAACAAACTCATAGAATCACTTCCCCGACTGACTCCAATATGATATTTTTCACATAGTTAGACATAATATAGTACTATGAAATGTTTCTGACCTAAAATAATACGAAATATGATTGTTTACATTAAAATGTAAAACTTGATGATAAACTATGATAAGTTGAAAAAAGTGACATTTGAAGGTCAGAAAGTCACTTTGGATCAAAAGTACCATAACAAAACTTGTTCCCGTTCATGCTGTGTCCATGCACACTGGTGCTCTTTATACGCTCAAAACGCTATACAGCGCTTCAGAAGGCGCTAGGAGCAAAGGAAAGTGGTTTTTCTAACAAACTCATAGAATCAATTGCCCGACATACTCCAATATGATTTTTTTCACATAGTTAGACATAATATAGTACTATGAAATGTTTCTGACCTAAAATAATACGAAATATGATTGTTTACATTAAAATGTAAAACTTGATGATAAACTATGATAAGTTGAAAAAAGTGACATTTGAAGGTCAGAAAGTCACTTTGGATCAAAAGTACCATAACAAAACTTGTTCCCGTTCATGCTGTGTGTCCATGCACACGGGTGCTCGTTATACGCTCAAAACGCTATACAGCGCTTCAGAAGGCGCTAGGAGCAAAGGAAAGTGGTTTTTCGAACAAACTCATAGAATCAATTGCCCGACGTACTCCAATATGATTTTTTTCACATAGTTAGACAGAATATAGTACTATGAAATGTTTCTGACCTAAAATAATACGAAATATGATTGTTTACATTAAAATGTAAAACTTGATGATAAAGAATGATAAGTTGAGAAAAGTGACATTTGAAGGTCAGAAAGTCACTTTGGATCAAAAGTACCATAACAAAACTTGTTCCCGTTCATGCTGTGTGTCCATGCACACTGGTGCTCTTTATACGCTCAAAACGCTATACAGCGCTTCAGAAGGCGCTAGGAGCAAAGGAAAGTGGTTTTTCTAACAAACTCATATAATCACTTCCCCGACTGACTCCAACATGATATTTTTCACATAGTTAGACATAATATAGTACTATGAAATGTTTCTGACCTAAAATAATACGAAATATGATTGTTTACATTAAAATGTAAAACTTGATGATAAACTATGATAAGTTGAAAAAAGTGACATTTGAAGGTCAGAAAGTCACTTTGGATCAAAAGTACCATAAGAAAACTTGTTCCCGTTCATGCTGTGTGTCCATGCACACTGGTGCTCTTTATACGCTCAAAACGCTATACAGCGCTTCAGAAGGCGCTAGGAGCAAAGGAAAGTGGTTTTTCTAACAAACTCATAGAATCAATTGCCCGACGTACTCCAATATGATTTTTTTCACATAGTTAGACATAATATAGTACTATGAAATGTTTCTGACCTAAAATAATACGAAATATGATTGTTTACATTAAAATGTAAAACTTGATGATAAAGTATGATAAGTTGAAAAAAGTGACATTTGAAGGTCAGAAAGTCACTTTGGATCAAAAGTACCATAACAAAACTTGTTCCCGTTCATGCTGTGTGTCCATGCACACTGGTGCTCTTTATACGCTCAAAACGCTATACAGCGCTTCAGAAGGCGCTAGGAGCAAAGGAAAGTGGTTTTTCTAACAAACTCATATAATCACTTCCCCGACTGACTCCAACATGATATTTTTCACATAGTTAGACATAATATAGTACTATGAAATGTTTCTGACCTAAAATAATACGAAATATGATTGTTTACATTAAAATGTAAAACTTGATGATAAACTATGATAAGTTGAAAAAAGTGACATTTGAAGGTCAGAAAGTCACTTTGGATCAAAAGTACCATAACAAAACTTGTTCCCGTTCATGCTGTGTGTCCATGCACACTAGTGCTCTTTATACGCTCAAAACGCTATACAGCGCTTCAGAAGGCGCTAGGAGCAAAGGAAAGTGGTTTTTCTAACAAACTCATGGAATCAATTGCCCGACGTACTCCAATATGATATTTTTCACATAGTTAGACATAATATAGTACTATGAAATGTTTCTGACCTAAAATTATACGAAATATGATTGTTTACATTAAAATGTAAAACTTGATGATAAAGTATGATAAGTTGAAAAAAGTGACATTTGAAGGTCAGAAAGTCACTTTGGATCAAAAGTACCATAACAAAACTTGTTCCTGTTCATGCTGTGTGTCCATGCACACTGGTGCTCTTTACACGCTCAAAACGCTATACAGCGCTTCAGAAGGCGCTAGGAGCAAAGGAAAGTGGTTTTTCTAACAAACTCATGGAATCAATTACCCGACATAATCCAATATGATTTTTTTCACATAGTTAGACAAAATATAGTACTATGAAATGTTTCTGACCTAAAATAATACGAAATATGAATCTTTATATTAAAATGTAAAACTTGATGATAAAGTATGATAAGTTGAAAAAAGTGACATTTGAAGGTCAGAAAGTCACTTTGGATCAAAAGTACCATAACAAAACTTGTTCCCGTTCATGCTGTGTGTCCATGCACACTGGTGCTCTTTGTTCGCTCAAAACGCTATACAGCGCTTCAGAAGGCGCTAGGAGCAAAGGAAAGTGGTTTTTCTAACAAACTCATATAATCAGTTGCCCGACCAACTCCAATTTGATTCTTTTCACATAGTTAGACAGAATATAGTACTATGAAATGTTTCTGACCTAAAATTATACGAAATATGATTGTTTACATTAAAATGTAAAACTTGATGATAAAGTATGATAAGTTGAAAAAAGTGACATTTGAAGGTCAGAAAGTCACTTTGGATCAAAAGTACCATAACAAAACTTGTTCCTGTTCATGCTGTGTGTCCATGCACACTGGTGCTCTTTAGACGCTCAAAACGCTATACAGCGCTTCAGAAGGCGCTAGGAGCAAAGGAAAGTGGTTTTTCTAACAAACTCATAGAATCACTTCCCCGACTGACTCCAATATGATATTTTTCACATAGTTAGACATAATATAGTACTATGAAATGTTTCTGACCTAAAATAATACGAAATATGATTGTTTACATTAAAATGTAAAACTTGATGATAAACTATGATAAGTTGAAAAAAGTGACATTTGAAGGTCAGAAAGTCACTTTGGATCAAAAGTACCATAACAAAACTTGTTCCCGTTCATGCTGTGTCCGTGCACACTGGTGCTCTTTATACGCTCAAAACGCTATACAGCGCTTCAGAAGGCGCTAGGAGCAAAGGAAAGTGGTTTTTCTAACAAACTCATAGAATCAATTGCCCGACATACTCCAATATGATTTTTTTCACATAGTTAGACATAATATAGTACTATGAAATGTTTCTGACCTAAAATAATACGAAATATGATTGTTTACATTAAAATGTAAAACTTGATGATAAACTATGATAAGTTGAAAAAAGTGACATTTGAAGGTCAGAAAGTCACTTTGGATCAAAAGTACCATAACAAAACTTGTTCCCGTTCATGCTGTGTGTCCATGCACACGGGTGCTCGTTATACGCTCAAAACGCTATACAGCGCTTCAGAAGGCGCTAGGAGCAAAGGAAAGTGGTTTTTCGAACAAACTCATAGAATCAATTGCCCGACGTACTCCAATATGATTTTTTTCACATAGTTAGACAGAATATAGTACTATGAAATGTTTCTGACCTAAAATAATACGAAATATGATTGTTTACATTAAAATGTAAAACTTGATGATAAAGAATGATAAGTTGAGAAAAGTGACATTTGAAGGTCAGAAAGTCACTTTGGATCAAAAGTACCATAACAAAACTTGTTCCCGTTCATGCTGTGTGTCCATGCACACTGGTGCTCTTTATACGCTCAAAACGCTATACAGCGCTTCAGAAGGCGCTAGGAGCAAAGGAAAGTGGTTTTTCTAACAAACTCATATAATCACTTCCCCGACTGACTCCAACATGATATTTTTCACATAGTTAGACATAATATAGTACTATGAAATGTTTCTGACCTAAAATAATACGAAATATGATTGTTTACATTAAAATGTAAAACTTGATGATAAACTATGATAAGTTGAAAAAAGTGACATTTGAAGGTCAGAAAGTCACTTTGGATCAAAAGTACCATAAGAAAACTTGTTCCCGTTCATGCTGTGTGTCCATGCACACTGGTGCTCTTTATACGCTCAAAACGCTATACAGCGCTTCAGAAGGCGCTAGGAGCAAAGGAAAGTGGTTTTTCTAACAAACTCATAGAATCAATTGCCCGACGTACTCCAATATGATTTTTTTCACATAGTTAGACATAATATAGTACTATGAAATGTTTCTGACCTAAAATAATACGAAATATGATTGTTTACATTAAAATGTAAAACTTGATGATAAAGTATGATAAGTTGAAAAAAGTGACATTTGAAGGTCAGAAAGTCACTTTGGATCAAAAGTACCATAACAAAACTTGTTCCCGTTCATGCTGTGTGTCCATGCACACTGGTGCTCTTTATACGCTCAAAACGCTATACAGCGCTTCAGAAGGCGCTAGGAGCAAAGGAAAGTGGTTTTTCTAACAAACTCATAGAATCAATTGCCCGACGTACTCCAATATGATTTTTTTCACATAGTTAGACAGAATATAGTACTATGAAAAGTTTCTGACCTAAAATAATACGAAATATGATTGTTTACATTAAAATGTAAAACTTGATGATAAAGAATGATAAGTTGAGAAAAGTGACATTTGAAGGTCAGAAAGTCACTTTGGATCAAAAGTACCATAACAAAACTTGTTCCCGTTCAAGCTGTGTGTCCATGCACACTGGTGCTTTTTATACGCTCAAAACGCTATACAGCGCTTCAGAAGGCGCTAGGAGCAAAGGAAAGTGGTTTTTCTAACAAACTCATAGAATCAATTGCCCGAAGTACTCCAATATGATTTTTTTCACATAGTTAGACATATTTATAGTACTATGAAATGTTTCTGACCTAAAATAATACGAAATATGATTGTTTACATTAAAATGTAAAACTTGATGATAAACTATGATAAGTTGAAAAAAGTGACATTTGAAGGTCAGAAAGTCACTTTGGATCAAAAGTACCATAGCAAAACTTGTTCCCGTTCATGCTGTGTGTCCATGCACACTGGTGCTCTTTATACGCTCAAAACGCTATACAGCGCTTCAGAAGGCGCTAGGAGCAAAGGAAAGTGGTTTTTCTAACAAACTCATAGAATCAATTGCCCGACGTACTCAAATATGACTTTTTTCACATAGTTAGACATAATATAGTACTATGAAATGTTTCTGACCTAAAATAATACGAAATATGATTGTTTACATTAAAATGTAAAACTTGATGATAAAGTATGATAAGTTGAAAAAAGTGACATTTGAAGGTCAGAAAGTCACTTTGGATCAAAAGTACCATAACAAAACTTGTTCCCATTCATGCTGTGTGTCCATGCATACTGGTGCTCTTTATACGCTCAAAACGCTATACAGCGCTTCAGAAGGCGCTAGGAGCAAAGGAAAGTGGTTTTTCCAACAAACTCATATAATCACTTCCCCGACTGACTCCAACATGATATTTTTCACATAGTTAGACATAATATAGTACTATGAAATGTTTCTGACCTAAAATAATACGAAATATGATTGTTTACATTAAAATGTAAAACTTGATGATAAACTATGATAAGTTGAAAAAAGTGACATTTGAAGGTCAGAAAGTCACTTTGGATCAAAAGTACCATAAGAAAACTTGTTCCCGTTCATGCTGTGTGTCCATGCACACTGGTGCTCTTTATACGCTCAAAACGCTATACAGCGCTTCAGAAGGCGCTAGGAGCAAAGGAAAGTGGTTTTTCTAACAAACTCATAGAATCAATTGCCCGACGTACTCCAATATGATTTTTTTCACATAGTTAGACATAATATAGTACTATGAAATGTTTCTGACCTAAAATAATACGAAATATGATTGTTTACATTAAAATGTAAAACTTGATGATAAAGTATGATAAGTTGAAAAAAGTGACATTTGAAGGTCAGAAAGTCACTTTGGATCAAAAGTACCATAACAAAACTTGTTCCCGTTCATGCTGTGTGTCCATGCACACTGGTGCTCTTTATACGCTCAAAACGCTATACAGCGCTTCAGAAGGCGCTAGGAGCAAAGGAAAGTGGTTTTTCTAACAAACTCATAGAATCAATTGCCCGACGTACTCCAATATGATTTTTTTCACATAGTTAGACAGAATATAGTACTATGAAAAGTTTCTGACCTAAAATAATACGAAATATGATTGTTTACATTAAAATGTAAAACTTGATGATAAAGAATGATAAGTTGAGAAAAGTGACATTTGAAGGTCAGAAAGTCACTTTGGATCAAAAGTACCATAACAAAACTTGTTCCCGTTCAAGCTGTGTGTCCATGCACACTGGTGCTTTTTATACGCTCAAAACGCTATACAGCGCTTCAGAAGGCGCTAGGAGCAAAGGAAAGTGGTTTTTCTAACAAACTCATAGAATCAATTGCCCGAAGTACTCCAATATGATTTTTTTCACATAGTTAGACATATTTATAGTACTATGAAATGTTTCTGACCTAAAATAATACGAAATATGATTGTTTACATTAAAATGTAAAACTTGATGATAAAGTATGATAAGTTGAAAAAAGTGACATTTGAAGGTCAGAAAGTCACTTTGGATCAAAAGTACCATAGCAAAACTTGTTCCCGTTCATGCTGTGTGTCCATGCACACTGGTGCTCTTTATACGCTCAAAACGCTATAGAGCGAACGAGAAGGCGCTAGGAGCAAAGGAAAGTGGTTTTTCTAACAAACTCATATAATCAAGTGCACAACGTACTCCAATATGATTTTTTTCACATAGTTAGACATAATATAGTACTATGAAATGTTTCTGACCTAAAATAATACGAAATATGATTGTTTACATTAAAATGTAAAACTTGATGATAAAGTATGATAAGTTGAAAAAAGTGACATTTGAAGGTCAGAAAGTCACTTTGGATCAAAAGTACCATAACAAAACTTGTTCCCGTTCATGCTGTGTGTCCATGCACACGGGTGCTCTTTATACGCTCAAAACGCTGTACAGCGCTTCAGAAGGCGCTAGGAGCAAAGGAAAGTGGTTTTTCCAACAAACTCATAGAATCAATTGCCCGACGTACTCCAATATGATTTTTTTCACATAGTTAGACATAATATAGTACTATGAAATGTTTCTGACCTAAAATAATATGAAATATGATTGTTTACATTAAAATGTAAAACTTGATGATAAAGTATGATAAGTTGAAAAAAGTGACATTTGAAGGTCAGAAAGTCACTTTGGATCAAAAGTACCATAACAAAACTTGTTCCTGTTCATGCTGTGTGTCCATGCACACTGGTGCTCTTTATACGCTCAAAACGCTATACAGCGATTCGGAAGGCGCTAGGAGCAAAGGAAAGTGGTTTTTCTAACAAACTCATAGAATCAATTGCCCGACGTACTCCAATATGATTTTTTTCACATAGTTAGACATAATTATAGTACTATGAAATGTTTCTGACCTAAAATAATACGAAATATGATTGTTTACATTAAAATGTAAAACTTGATGATAAAGTATGATAAGTTGAAAAAAGTGACATTTGAAGGTCAGAAAGTCACTTTGGATCAAAAGTACCATAACAAATCTTGTTCCTGTTCATGCTGTGTGTCCATGCACACTGGTGCTCTTTACACGCTCAAAACGCTATACAGCGCTTCAGAAGGCGCTAGGAGCAAAGGAAAGTGGTTTTTCTAACAAACTCATGGAATCAATTGCCCGACGTACTCCAATATGATTTTTTTCACATAGTTAGACATAATATAGTACTACGAAATGTTTCTGACCTAAAATTATACGAAATATGATTGTTTACATTAAAATGTAAAACTTGATGATAAAGTATGATAAGTTGAAAAAAGTGACATTTGAAGGTCAGAAAGTCACTTTGGATCAAAAGTACCATAACAAAACTTGTTCCTGTTCATGCTGTGTGTCCATGCACACTGGTGCTGTTTACACGCTCAAAACGCTATACAGCGCTTCAGAAGGCGCTAGGAGCAAAGGAAAGTGGTTTTTCTAACAAACTCATGGAATCAATTGCCCGACGTACTCCAATATGATTTTTTTCACATAGTTAGACATAATATAGTACTATGAAATGTTTCTGACCTAAAATTATACGAAATATGATTGTTTACATTAAAATGTAAAACTTGATGATAAAGTATGATAAGTTGAAAAAAGTGACATTTGAAGGTCAGAAAGTCACTTTGGATCAAAAGTACCATAACAAAACTTGTTCCTGTTCATGCTGTGTGTCCATGCACACTGGTGCTCTTTACACGCTCAAAACGCTATACAGCGCTTCAGAAGGCGCTAGGAGCAAAGGAAAGTGGTTTTTCTAACAAACTCATGGAATCAATTGCCCGACATAATCCAATATGATTTTTTTCACATAGTTAGACAAAATATAGTACTATGAAATGTTTCTGACCTAAAATAATACGAAATATGAATCTTTATATTAAAATGTAAAACTTGATGATAAAGTATGATAAGTTGAAAAAAGTGACATTTGAAGGTCAGAAAGTCACTTTGGATCAAAAGTACCATAACAAAACTTGTTCCCGTTCATGCTGTGTGTCCATGCACACTGGTGCTCTTTGTTCGCTCAAAACGCTATACAGCGCTTCAGAAGGCGCTAGGAGCAAAGGAAAGTGGTTTTTCTAACAAACTCATATAATCAGTTGCCCGACCTACTCCAATTTGATTCTTTTCACATAGTTAGACAGAATATAGTACTATGAAATGTTTCTGACCTAAAATTATACGAAATATGATTGTTTACATTAAAATGTAAAACTTGATGATAAAGTATGATAAGTTGAAAAAAGTGACATTTGAAGGTCAGAAAGTCACTTTGGATCAAAAGTACAATTACAAAACTAGTTCCCATTCATCCTGTGTCTCCTTACACACTTGTGCTCTTTATCCGCTCAAAACGCTATACAGCGAACGAGAAGGCGCTAGGAGCAAAGGAAAGTGGTTTTTCTAACAAACTCATATAATCAAGTGCACAACGTACTCCCATTTGATTTTTTTCACATAGTTAGACATAATATAGTACTATGAAATGTTTCTGACCCAAAATATTACGAAATATGATTGTTTACATTAAAATGCAAAAGTTGATGAAAAAGTATGATAAGGTGAAAAAAGTGACATTTTATGTCTAGAAAGTGACTTTTCATCAAAAGTACAATAACAAAATTAGTTCCCATTCATTCTGTGTCCCCTTACACACTTGTGCTCTTTATCCGCTCAAAACGCTATACAGCGAACGAGAAGGCGCTAGGAGCAAAGGAAAGTGGTTTTTCTAACAAACTCATATAATCAAGTGCACAACGTACTCCGATTTGATTTTTTTCACATAGTTAGACATAATATAGTACTATGAAATGTTTCTGACCCAAAATATTACGAAATATGATTGTTTACATTAAAGTGCAAAAGTTGATGAAAAAGTATGATAAGGTGAAAAAAGTGACATTTTATGTCTAGAAAGTGACTTTTCATCAAAAGTACAATTACAAAACTAGTTCCCATTCATCCTGTGTCTCCATGCAGACTTGTGCTCTTTATCCGCTCAAAACGCTATAGAGCGAACGAGAAGGCGCTAGGAGCAAAGGAAAGTGGTTTTTCTAACAAACTCATATAATCAAGTGCACAACGTACTCCAATTTGATTTTTTTCACATAGTTAGACATAATATAGTACTAAGAAACGTTTCTGACCCAAAATATTACGAAATATGATTGTTTACATTAAAATGCAAAAGTTGATGAAAAAGTATGATAAGGTGAAAAAAGTGACATTTTATGTCTAGAAAGTGACTTTTCATCAAAAGTACAATAACAAAACTAGTTCCCATTCATTCTGTGTCCCCTTACACACTTGTGCTCTTTATCCGCTCAAAACGCTATACAGCGAACGAGAAGGCGCTAGGAGCAAAGGAAAGTGGTTTTTCTAACAAACTCATATAATCAAGTGCACAACGTACTCCAATTTGATTTTTTTCACATAGTTAGACATAATATAGTACTATGAAATGTTTCTGACCCAAAATATTACGAAATATGATTGTTTACATTAAAATGCAAAAGTTGATGAAAAAGTATGATAAGGTGAAAAAAGTGACATTTTATGTCTAGAAAGTGACTTTTCATCAAAAGTACAATTACAAAACTAGTTCCCATTCATCCTGTGTGTCCATGCACACTTGTGCTCTTTATCCGCTCAAAACGCTATAGAGCGAACGAGAAGGCGCTAGGAGCAAAGGAAAGTGGTTTTTCTAACAAACTCATATAATCAGTTGCCCGACCTACTCCAATTTGAATCTTTTCACATATTTAGACATAATATAGTACTATGAAATGTTTCTGACCCAAAATATTACGAAATATGATTGTTTACATTAAAATGCAAAAGTTGATGAAAAAGTATGATAAGGTGAAAAAAGTGACATTTTATGTCTAGAACGTGACTTTTCATCAAAAGTACAATAACAAAACTAGTTCCCATTCATTCTGTGTCTCCATGCACGCTTGTTCTCTTTATCCGCTCAAAACGCTATAGAGCGAACGAGAAGGCGCTAGGAGCAAAGGAAAGTGGTTTTTCTAACAAACTCATATAATCAAGTGCACGACGTACTCCAATTTGATTTTTTTCACATAGTTAGACATAATATAGTACTATGAAATGTTTCTGACCCAAAATATTACGAAATATGATTGTTTACATTAAAATGCAAAAGTTGATGAAAAAGTATGATAAGGTGAAAAAAGTGACATTTTATGTCTAGAAAGTGACTTTTCATCAAAAGTACAATAGCAAAATTAGTTCCCATTCATTCTGTGTCCCCTTACACACTTGTGCTCTTTATCCGCTCAAAACGCTATACAGCGAACGAGAAGGCGCTAGGAGCAAAGGAAAGTGGTTTTTCTAACAAACTCATATAATCAAGTGCACAACGTACTCCAATTTGATTTTTTTCACATAGTTAGACATAATATAGTACTAAGAAACGTTTCTGACCCAAAATATTACGAAATATGATTGTTTACATTAAAATGCAAAAGTTGATGAAAACGTATGATAAGGTGAAAAAAGTGACATTTTATGTCTAGAAAGTGACTTTTCATCAAAAGTACAATAACAAAACTAGTTCCCATTCATTCTGTGTCCCCTTACACACTTGTGCTCTTTATCCGCTCAAAACGCTATACAGCGAACGAGAAGGCGCTAGGAGCAAAGGAAAGTGGTTTTTCTAACAAACTCATATAATCAAGTGCACAACGTACTCCAATTTGATTTTTTTCACATAGTTAGACATAATATAGTACTATGAAATGTTTCTGACCCAAAATATTACGAAATATGATTGTTTACATTAAAATGCAAAAGTTGATGAAAAAGTATGATAAGGTGAAAAAAGTGACATTTTATGTCTAGAAAGTGACTTTTCATCAAAAGTACAATTACAAAACTAGTTCCCATTCATCCTGTGTCTCCATGCAGACTTGTGCTCTTTATACGCTCAAAACGCTATACAGCGCTTCAGAAGGCGCTAGGAGCAAAGGAAAGTGGTTTTTCTAACAAACTCATAGAATCAATTGCCCGACGTACTCCAATATGATTTTTTTCACATAGTTAGACAGAATATAGTACTATGAAAAGTTTCTGACCTAAAATAATACGAAATATGATTGTTTACATTAAAATGTAAAACTTGATGATAAAGAATGATAAGTTGAGAAAAGTGACATTTGAAGGTCAGAAAGTCACTTTGGATCAAAAGTACCATAACAAAACTTGTTCCCGTTCAAGCTGTGTGTCCATGCACACTGGTGCTTTTTATACGCTCAAAACGCTATACAGCGCTTCAGAAGGCGCTAGGAGCAAAGGAAAGTGGTTTTTCTAACAAACTCATAGAATCAATTGCCCGAAGTACTCCAATATGATTTTTTTCACATAGTTAGACATATTTATAGTACTATGAAATGTTTCTGACCTAAAATAATACGAAATATGATTGTTTACATTAAAATGTAAAACTTGATGATAAAGTATGATAAGTTGAAAAAAGTGACATTTGAAGGTCAGAAAGTCACTTTGGATCAAAAGTACCATAACAAAACTTGTTCCCGTTCATGCTGTGTGTCCATGCACACGGGTGCTCTTTATACGCTCAAAACGCTGTACAGCGCTTCAGAAGGCGCTAGGAGCAAAGGAAAGTGGTTTTTCCAACAAACTCATAGAATCAATTGCCCGACGTACTCCAATATGATTTTTTTCACATAGTTAGACATAATATAGTACTATGAAATGTTTCTGACCTAAAATAATATGAAATATGATTGTTTACATTAAAATGTAAAACTTGATGATAAAGTATGATAAGTTGAAAAAAGTGACATTTGAAGGTCAGAAAGTCACTTTGGATCAAAAGTACCATAACAAAACTTGTTCCTGTTCATGCTGTGTGTCCATGCACACTGGTGCTCTTTATACGCTCAAAACGCTATACAGCGATTCGGAAGGCGCTAGGAGCAAAGGAAAGTGGTTTTTCTAACAAACTCATAGAATCAATTGCCCGACGTACTCCAATATGATTTTTTTCACATAGTTAGACATAATTATAGTACTATGAAATGTTTCTGACCTAAAATAATACGAAATATGATTGTTTACATTAAAATGTAAAACTTGATGATAAAGTATGATAAGTTGAAAAAAGTGACATTTGAAGGTCAGAAAGTCACTTTGGATCAAAAGTACCATAACAAATCTTGTTCCTGTTCATGCTGTGTGTCCATGCACACTGGTGCTCTTTACACGCTCAAAACGCTATACAGCGCTTCAGAAGGCGCTAGGAGCAAAGGAAAGTGGTTTTTCTAACAAACTCATGGAATCAATTGCCCGACGTACTCCAATATGATTTTTTTCACATAGTTAGACATAATATAGTACTACGAAATGTTTCTGACCTAAAATTATACGAAATATGATTGTTTACATTAAAATGTAAAACTTGATGATAAAGTATGATAAGTTGAAAAAAGTGACATTTGAAGGTCAGAAAGTCACTTTGGATCAAAAGTACCATAACAAAACTTGTTCCTGTTCATGCTGTGTGTCCATGCACACTGGTGCTGTTTACACGCTCAAAACGCTATACAGCGCTTCAGAAGGCGCTAGGAGCAAAGGAAAGTGGTTTTTCTAACAAACTCATGGAATCAATTGCCCGACGTACTCCAATATGATTTTTTTCACATAGTTAGACATAATATAGTACTATGAAATGTTTCTGACCTAAAATTATACGAAATATGATTGTTTACATTAAAATGTAAAACTTGATGATAAAGTATGATAAGTTGAAAAAAGTGACATTTGAAGGTCAGAAAGTCACTTTGGATCAAAAGTACCATAACAAAACTTGTTCCTGTTCATGCTGTGTGTCCATGCACACTGGTGCTCTTTACACGCTCAAAACGCTATACAGCGCTTCAGAAGGCGCTAGGAGCAAAGGAAAGTGGTTTTTCTAACAAACTCATGGAATCAATTGCCCGACATAATCCAATATGATTTTTTTCACATAGTTAGACAAAATATAGTACTATGAAATGTTTCTGACCTAAAATAATACGAAATATGAATCTTTATATTAAAATGTAAAACTTGATGATAAAGTATGATAAGTTGAAAAAAGTGACATTTGAAGGTCAGAAAGTCACTTTGGATCAAAAGTACCATAACAAAACTTGTTCCCGTTCATGCTGTGTGTCCATGCACACTGGTGCTCTTTGTTCGCTCAAAACGCTATACAGCGCTTCAGAAGGCGCTAGGAGCAAAGGAAAGTGGTTTTTCTAACAAACTCATATAATCAGTTGCCCGACCTACTCCAATTTGATTCTTTTCACATAGTTAGACAGAATATAGTACTATGAAATGTTTCTGACCTAAAATTATACGAAATATGATTGTTTACATTAAAATGTAAAACTTGATGATAAAGTATGATAAGTTGAAAAAAGTGACATTTGAAGGTCAGAAAGTCACTTTGGATCAAAAGTACAATTACAAAACTAGTTCCCATTCATCCTGTGTCTCCTTACACACTTGTGCTCTTTATCCGCTCAAAACGCTATACAGCGAACGAGAAGGCGCTAGGAGCAAAGGAAAGTGGTTTTTCTAACAAACTCATATAATCAAGTGCACAACGTACTCCCATTTGATTTTTTTCACATAGTTAGACATAATATAGTACTATGAAATGTTTCTGACCCAAAATATTACGAAATATGATTGTTTACATTAAAATGCAAAAGTTGATGAAAAAGTATGATAAGGTGAAAAAAGTGACATTTTATGTCTAGAAAGTGACTTTTCATCAAAAGTACAATAACAAAATTAGTTCCCATTCATTCTGTGTCCCCTTACACACTTGTGCTCTTTATCCGCTCAAAACGCTATACAGCGAACGAGAAGGCGCTAGGAGCAAAGGAAAGTGGCTGTTCTAACAAACTCATATAATCAAGTGCACAACGTACTCCGATTTGATTTTTTTCACATAGTTAGACATAATATAGTACTATGAAATGTTTCTGACCCAAAATATTACGAAATATGATTGTTTACATTAAAATGCAAAAGTTGATGAAAAAGTATGATAAGGTGAAAAAAGTGACATTTTATGTCTAGAAAGTGACTTTTCATCAAAAGTACAATTACAAAACTAGTTCCCATTCATACTGTGTCTCCATGCAGACTTGTGCTCTTTATCCGCTCAAAACGCTATAGAGCGAACGAGAAGGCGCTAGGAGCAAAGGAAAGTGGTTTTTCTAACAAACTCATATAATCAAGTGCACAACGTACTCCAATTTGATTTTTTTCACATAGTTAGACATAATATAGTACTAAGAAACGTTTCTGACCCAAAATATTACGAAATATGATTGTTTACATTAAAATGCAAAAGTTGATGAAAAAGTATGATAAGGTGAAAAAAGTGACATTTTATGTCTAGAAAGTGACTTTTCATCAAAAGTACAATAACAAAACTAGTTCCCATTCATTCTGTGTCCCCTTACACACTTGTGCTCTTTATCCGCTCAAAACGCTATACAGCGAACGAGAAGGCGCTAGGAGCAAAGGAAAGTGGTTTTTCTAACAAACTCATATAATCAAGTGCACAACGTACTCCAATTTGATTTTTTTCACATAGTTAGACATAATATAGTACTATGAAATGTTTCTGACCCAAAATATTACGAAATATGATTGTTTACATTAAAATGCAAAAGTTGATGGAAAAGTATGATAAGGTGAAAAAAGTGACATTTTATGTCTAGAAAGTGACTTTTCATCAAAAGTACAATTACAAAACTAGTTCCCATTCATCCTGTGTGTCCATGCACACTTGTGCTCTTTATCCGCTCAAAACGCTATAGAGCGAACGAGAAGGCGCTAGGAGCAAAGGAAAGTGGTTTTTCTAACAAACTCATATAATCAGTTGCCCGACCTACTCCAATTTGAATCTTTTCACATATTTAGACATAATATAGTACTATGAAATGTTTCTGACCCAAAATATTACGAAATATGATTGTTTACATTAAAATGCAAAAGTTGATGTAAAAGTATGATAAGGTGAAAAAAGTGACATTTTATGTCTAGAACGTGACTTTTCATCAAAAGTACAATAACAAAACTAGTTCCCATTCATTCTGTGTCTCCATGCACGCTTGTTCTCTTTATCCGCTCAAAACGCTATAGAGCGAACGAGAAGGCGCTAGGAGCAAAGGAAAGTGGTTTTTCTAACAAACTCATATAATCAAGTGCACGACGTACTCCAATTTGATTTTTTTCACATAGTTAGACATAATATAGTACTATGAAATGTTTCTGACCCAAAATATTACGAAATATGATTGTTTACATTAAAATGCAAAAGTTGATGAAAAAGTATGATAAGGTGAAAAAAGTGACATTTTATGTCTAGAAAGTGACTTTTCATCAAAAGTACAATAGCAAAATTAGTTCCCATTCATTCTGTGTCCCCTTACACACTTGTGCTCTTTATCCGCTCAAAACGCTATACAGCGAACGAGAAGGCGCTAGGAGCAAAGGAAAGTGGTTTTTCTAACAAACTCATATAATCAAGTGCACAACGTACTCCAATTTGATTTTTTTCACATAGTTAGACATAATATAGTACTAAGAAACGTTTCTGACCCAAAATATTACGAAATATGATTGTTTACATTAAAATGCAAAAGTTGATGAAAACGTATGATAAGGTGAAAAAAGTGACATTTTATGTCTAGAAAGTGACTTTTCATCAAAAGTACAATAACAAAACTAGTTCCCATTCATTCTGTGTCCCCTTACACACTTGTGCTCTTTATCCGCTCAAAACGCTATACAGCGAACGAGAAGGCGCTAGGAGCAAAGGAAAGTGGTTTTTCTAACAAACTCATATAATCAAGTGCACAACGTACTCCAATTTGATTTTTTTCACATAGTTAGACATAATATAGTACTATGAAATGTTTCTGACCCAAAATATTACGAAATATGATTGTTTACATTAAAATGCAAAAGTTGATGAAAAAGTATGATAAGGTGAAAAAAGTGACATTTTATGTCTAGAAAGTGACTTTTCATCAAAAGTACAATTACAAAACTAGTTCCCATTCATCCTGTGTGTCCATGCACACTTGTGCTCTTTATCCGCTCAAAACGCTATAGAGCGAACGAGAAGGCGCTAGGAGCAAAGGAAAGTGGTTTTTCTAACAAACTCATATAATCAGTTGCCCGACCTACTCCAATTTGATTCTTTTCACATATTTAGACATAATATAGTACTATGAAATGTTTCTGACCCAAAATATTACGAAATATGATTGTTTACATTAAAATGCAAAAGTTGATGAAAAAGTATGATAAGGTGAAAAAAGTGACATTTTATGTCTAGAACGTGACTTTTCATCAAAAGTACAATAACAAAACTAGTTCCCATTCATTCTGTGTCTCCATGCAGACTTGTTCTCTTTATCCGCTCAAAACGCTATAGAGCGAACGAGAAGGCGCTAGGAGCAAAGGAAAGTGGTTTTTCTAACAAACTCATATAATCAAGTGCACAACGTAGTCCAATTTGATTTTTTTCACATAGTTAGACATAATATAGTACTATGAAATGTTTCTGACCCAAAATATTACGAAATATGATTGTTTACATTAAAATGCAAAAGTTGATGAAAAAGTATGATAAGGTGAAAAAAGTGACATTTTATGTCTAGATAGTGACTTTTCATCAAAAGTACAATAACAAAACTACTTCCCATTCATTCTGTGTCCCCTTACACACTTGTGCTCTTTATCCGCTCAAAACGCTATACAGCGAACGAGAAGGCGCTAGGAGCAAAGGAAAGTGGTTTTTCTAACAAACTCATATAATCAAGTGCACAACGTACTCCGATTTGATTTTATTCACATAGTTAGACATAATATAGTACTATGAAATGTTTCTGACCCAAAATATTACGAAATATGATTGTTTACATTAAAATGCAAAAGTTGATGAAAAAGTATGATAAGGTGAAAAAAGTGACATTTTATGTCTAGAAAGTGACTTTTCATCAAAAGTACAATAACAAAACTAGTTCCCATTCATTCTGTGTCCCCTTACACACTTGTTCTCTTTATCCGCTCAAAACGCTATAGAGCGAACGAGAAGGCGCTAGGAGCAAAGGAAAGTGGGTTTTCTAACAAACTCATATAATCAAGTGCACGACGTACTCCAATTTGATTTTTTTCACATAGTTAGACATAATATAGTACTATGAAATGTTTCTGACCCAAAATATTACGAAATATGATTGTTTACATTAAAATGCAAAAGGTGATGAAAAAGTATGATAAGGTGAAAAAAGTGACATTTTATGTCTAGAAAGTGACTTTTCATCAAAAGTACAATTACAAAACTAGTTCCCATTCATCCTGTGTCTCCTTACACACTTGTGCTCTTTATCCGCTCAAAACGCTATACAGCGAACGAGAAGGCGCTAGGAGCAAAGGAAAGTGGTTTTTCTAACAAACTCATATAATCAAGTGCACAACGTACTCCAATTTGATTTTTTTCAGATAGTTAGACATAATATAGTACTATGAAATGTTTCTGACCCAAAATATTACGAAATATGATTGTTTACATTAAAATGCAAAAGTTGATGAAAAAGTATGATAAGGTGAAAAAAGTGACATTTTATGTCTAGAAAGTGACTTTTCATCAAAAGTACAATAACAAAACTAGTTCCCATTCATTCTGTGTCCCCTTACACACTTGTGCTCTTTATCCGCTCAAAACGCTATACAGCGAACGAGAGGGCGCTAGGAGCAAAGGAAAGTGGTTTTTCTAACAAACTCATATAATCAAGTGCACAACGTACTCCGATTTGATTTTTTTCACATAGTTAGACATAATATAGTACTATGAAATGTTTCTGACCCAAAATATTACGAAATATGATTGTTTACATTAAAATGCAAAAGGTGATGAAAAAGTATGATAAGGTGAAAAAAGTGACATTTTATGTCTAGAAAGTGACTTTTCATCAAAAGTACAATTACAAAACTAGTTCCCATTCATCCTGTGTCTCCTTACACACTTGTGCTCTTTATCCGCTCAAAACGCTATAGAGCGAACGAGAAGGCGCTAGGAGCAAAGGAAAGTGGTTTTTCTAACAAACTCATATAATCAAGTGCACAACGTACTCCCATTTGATTTTTTTCACATAGTTAGACATAATATTGTACTATGAAATGTTTCTGACCCAAAATATTACGAAATATGATTGTTTACATTAAAATGCAAAAGTTGATGAAAAAGTATGATAAGGTGAAAAAAGTGACATTTTATGTCTAGAAAGTGACTTTTCATCAAAAGTACAATAGCAAAATTAGTTCCCATTCATTCTGTGTCCCCTTACACACTTGTGCTCTTTATCCGCTCAAAACGCTATAGAGCGAACGAGAAGGCGCTAGGAGCAAAGGAAAGTGGTTTTTCTAACAAACTCATATAATCAAGTGCACAACGTACTCCAATTTGATTTTTTTCACATAGTTAGACATAATATAGTACTATGAAATGTTTCTGACCCAAAATATTACGAAATATGATTGTTTACATTAAAATGCAAAAGTTGATGAAAAAGTATGATAAGGTGAAAAAAGTGACATTTTATGTCTAGAAAGTGACTTTTCATCAAAAGTACAATAACAAAACTAGTTCCCATTCATTCTGTGTCTCCATGCACACTTGTGCTCTTTATCCGCTCAAAACGCTATACAGCGAACGAGAAGGCGCTAGGAGCAAAGGAAAGTGGTTTTTCTAACAAACTCATATAATTAAGTGCACGACGTACTCCAATTTGATTTTTTTCACATAGTTAGACATAATATAGTACTATGAAATGTTTCTGACCCAAAATATTACGAAATATGATTGTTTACATTAAAATGCAAAAGTTGATGAAAAATGCAATAAGAAAACTAGTTATATTATATGAGTTCTAACAAACTCATATAATTAATAACAAAGCGAACGAGAAGGCGCTAGGAGCAAACGAGAAGGCGAACGAGAAGGCGCTAGGAGCAAAGGAAAGTGGTTTTTCTAACAAACTCATATAATCAAGTGCACAACGTACTCCAATTTGATTTTTTTCACATAGTTAGACATAATATAGTACTATGAAATGTTTCTGACCCAAAATATTACGAAATATGATTACATTAAAATGCAAAAGTTGATGAAAAAGTATGATTAAGGTGAAAAAAGTGACATTTTATGTCTAGAAAGTGACTTTTCATCAAAAGTACAATAACAAAACTAGTTCCCATTCATTCTGTGTCCCCTTACACACTTGTGCTCTTTATCCGCTCAAAACGCTATACAGCGAACGAGAAGGCGCTAGGAGCAAAGGAAAGTGGTTTTTCTAACAAACTCATATAATCAAGTGCACAACGTAGTCCAATTTGATTTTTTTCACATAGTTAGACGTAATATAGTACTATGAAATGTTTCTGACCCAAAATATTACGAAATATGATTGTTTACATTAAAATGCAAAAGTTGATGAAAAAGTATGATAAGGTGAAAAAAGTGACATTTTATGTCTAGATAGTGACTTTTCATCAAAAGTACAATAACAAAACTAGTTCCCATTCATTCTGTGTCCCCTTACACACTTGTGCTCTTTATCCGCTCAAAACGCTATACAGCGAACGAGAGGGCGCTAGGAGCAAAGGAAAGTGGTTTTTCTAACAAACTCATATAATCAAGTGCACAACGTACTCCAATTTGATTTTTTTCACATAGTTAGACATAATATAGTACTATGAAATGTTTCTGACCCAAAATATTACGAAATATGATTGTTTACATTAAAATGCAAAAGGTGATGAAAAAGTATGATAAGGTGAAAAAAGTGACATTTTATGTCTAGAAAGTGACTTTTCATCAAAAGTACAATTACAAAACTAGTTCCCATTCATCCTGTGTCTCCATGCACACTTGTGCTCTTTATCCGCTCAAAACGCTATACAGCGAACGAGAAGGCGCTAGGAGCAAAGGAAAGTGGTTTTTCTAACAAACTCATATAATCAAGTGCACAACGTACTCCCATTTGATTTTTTTCACATAGTTAGACATAATATAGTACTATGAAATGTTTCTGACCCAAAATATTACGAAATATGATTGTTTACATTAAAATGCAAAAGTTGATGAAAAAGTATGATAAGGTGAAAAAAGTGACATTTTATGTCTAGAAAGTGACTTTTCATCAAAAGTACAATAGCAAAATTAGTTCCCATTCATTCTGTGTCCCCTTACACACTTGTGCTCTTTATCCGCTCAAAACGCTATACAGCGAACGAGAAGGCGCTAGGAGCAAAGGAAAGTGGTTTTTCTAACAAACTCATATAATCAAGTGCACAACGTACTCCAATTTGATTTTTTTCACATAGTTAGACATAATATAGTACTATGAAATGTTTCTGACCCAAAATATTACGAAATATGATTGTTTACATTAAAATGCAAAAGTTGATGAAAAAGTATGATAAGGTGAAAAAAGTGACATTTTATGTCTAGAACGTGACTTTTCATCAAAAGTACAATAACAAAACTAGTTCCCATTCATTCTGTGTCCCCTTACACACTTGTGCTCTTTATCCGCTCAAAACGCTATACAGCGAACGAGAAGGCGCTAGGAGCAAAGGAAAGTGGTTTTTCTAACAAACTCATATAATCAAGTGCACAACGTACTCCAATTTGATTTTTTTCACATAGTTAGACATAATATAGTACTATGAAATGTTTCTGACCCAAAATATTACGAAATATGATTGTTTACATTAAAATGCAAAAGTTGATGAAAAAGTATGATTAAGGTTAAAAAAGTGACATTTTATGTCTAGAAAGTGACTTTTCATCAAAAGTACAATAACAAAACTAGTTCCCATTCATTCTGTGTCCCCTTACACACTTGTGCTCTTTATCCGCTCAAAACGCTATAGAGCGAACGAGAAGGCGCTAGGAGCAAAGGAAAGTGGTTTTTCTAACAAACTCATATAATCAAGTGCACAACGTAGTCCAATTTGATTTTTTTCACATAGTTAGACATAATATAGTACTATGAAATGTTTCTGACCCAAAATATTACGAAATATGATTGTTTACATTAAAATGCAAAAGTTGATGAAAAAGTATGATAAGGTGAAAAAAGTGACATTTTATGTCTAGATAGTGACTTTTCATCAAAAGTACAATAACAAAAATAGTTCCCATTCATTCTGTGTCCCCTTACACACTTGTGCTCTTTATCCGCTCAAAACGCTATACAGCGAATGAGAGGGCGCTAGGAGCAAAGGAAAGTGGTTTTTCTAACAAACTCATATAATCAAGTGCACTACGTACTCCAATTTGATTTTTTTCACATAGTTAGACATAATATAGTACTATGAAATGTTTCTGACCCAAAATATTACGAAATATGATTGTTTACATTAAAATGCAAAAGGTGATGAAAAAGTATGATAAGGTGAAAAAAGTGACATTTTATGTCTAGAAAGTGACTTTTCATCAAAAGTACAATTACAAAACTAGTTCCCATTCATCCTGTGTCTCCTTACACACTTGTGCTCTTTATCCGCTCAAAACGCTATACAGCGAACGAGAAGGCGCTAGGAGCAAAGGAAAGTGGTTTTTCTAACAAACTCATATAATCAAGTGCACAACGTACTCCCATTTGATTTTTTTCACATAGTTAGACATAATATAGTACTATGAAATGTTTCTGACCCAAAATATTACGAAATATGATTGTTTACATTAAAATGCAAAAGTTGATGAAAAAGTATGATAAGGTGAAAAAAGTGACATTTTATGTCTAGAAAGTGACTTTTCATCAAAAGTACAATAGCAAAATTAGTTCCCATTCATTCTGTGTCCCCTTACACACTTGTGCTCTTTATCCGCTCAAAACGCTATACAGCGAACGAGAAGGCGCTAGGAGCAAAGGAAAGTGGTTTTTCTAACAAACTCATATAATCAAGTGCACAACGTACTCCAATTTGATTTTTTTCACATAGTTAGACATAATATAGTACTATGAAATGTTTCTGACCCAAAATATTACGAAATATGATTGTTTACATTAAAATGCAAAAGTTGATGAAAAAGTATGATAAGGTGAAAAAAGTGACATTTTATGTCTAGAACGTGACTTTTCATCAAAAGTACAATAACAAAACTAGTTCCCATTCATTCTGTGTCCCCTTACACACTTGTGCTCTTTATCCGCTCAAAACGCTATACAGCGAACGAGAAGGCGCTAGGAGCAAAGGAAAGTGGTTTTTCTAACAAACTCATATAATCAAGTGCACAACGTACTCCGATTTGATTTTTTTCACATAGTTAGACATAATATAGTACTATGAAATGTTTCTGACCCAAAATATTACGAAATATGATTGTTTACATTAAAATGCAAAAGTTGATGAAAAAGTATGATTAAGGTGAAAAAAGTGACATTTTATGTCTAGAAAGTGACTTTTCATCAAAAGTACAATAGCAGAATTAGTTCCCATTCATTCTGTGTCCCCTTACACACTTGTGCTCTTTATCCGCTCAAAACGCTATACAGCGAACGAGAAGGCGCTAGGAGCAAAGGAAAGTGGTTTTTCTAACAAACTCATAATCAAGTGCACAACGTACTCCAATTTGATTTTTTTCACATAGTTAGACATAATATAGTACTATGAAATGTTTCTGACCCAAAATATTACGAAATATGATTGTTTACATTAAAATGCAAAAGTTGATGAAAAAGTATGATAAGGTGAAAAAAGTGACATTATATGTCTAGAAAGTGACTTTTCATCAAAAGTACAATAACAAAACTAGTTCCCATTCATTCTGTGTCCCCTTACACACTTGTGCTCTTTATCCGCTCAAAACGCTATACAGCGAACGAGAAGGCGCTAGGAGCAAAGGAAAGTGGTTTTTCTAACAAACTCATATAATCAAGTGCACAACGTACTCCAATTTGATTTTTTTCACATAGTTAGACATAATATAGTACTATGAAATGTTTCTGACCCAAAATATTACGAAATATGATTGTTTACATTAAAATGCAAAAGTTGATGAAAAAGTATGATAAGGTGAAAAAAGTGACATTTTATGTCTAGAAAGTGACTTTTCATCAAAAGTACAATTACAAAACTAGTTCCCATTCATCCTGTGTCTCCATGCAGACTTGTGCTCTTTATCCGCTCAAAACGCTATACAGCGAACGAGAAGGCGCTAGGAGCAAAGGAAAGTGGTTTTTCTAACAAACTCATATAATCAAGTGCACAACGTACTCCAATTTGATTTTTTTCACATAGTTAGACATAATATAGTACTAAGAAACGTTTCTGACCCAAAATATTACGTAATATGATTGTTTACATTAAAATGCAAAAGTTGATGAAAAAGTATGATAAGGTGAAAAAAGTGACATTTTATGTCTAGAAAGTGACTTTTCATCAAAAGTACAATAACAAAACTAGTTCCCATTCATTCTGTGTCCCCTTACACACTTGTGCTCTTTATCCGCTCAAAACGCTATACAGCGAACGAGAAGGCGCTAGGAGCAAAGGAAAGTGGTTTTTCTAACAAACTCATATAATCAAGTGCACAACGTACTCCAATTTGATTTTTTTCACATAGTTAGACATAATATAGTACTATGAAATGTTTCTGACCCAAAATATTACGAAATATGATTGTTTACATTAAAATGCAAAAGTTGATGAAAAATGCAATAACAAAACTAGTTATATTATATGAGTTCTAACAAACTCATATAATTAATAACAAAGCGAACGAGAAGGCGCTAGGAGCAAACGAGAAGGCGAACGAGAAGGCGCTAGGAGCAAAGGAAAGTGGTTTTTCTAACAAACTCATATAATCAAGTGCACAACGTACTCCAATTTGATTTTTTTCACATAGTTAGACATAATATAGTACTATGAAATGTTTCTGACCCAAAATATTACGAAATATGATTGTTTACATTAAAATGCAAAAGTTGATGAAAAAGTATGATTAAGGTGAAAAAAGTGACATTTTATGTCTAGATAGTGACTTTTCATCAAAAGTACAATAACAAAACTAGTTCCCATTCATTCTGTGTCCCCTTACACACTTGTGCTCTTTATCCGCTCAAAACGCTATACAGCGAATGAGAGGGCGCTAGGAGCAAAGGAAAGTGGTTTTTCTAACAAACTCATATAATCAAGTGCACAACGTACTCCAATTTGATTTTTTTCACATAGTTAGACATAATATAGTACTATGAAATGTTTCTGACCCAAAATATTACGAAATATGATTGTTTACATTAAAATGCAAAAGGTGATGAAAAAGTATGATAAGGTGAAAAAAGTGACATTTTATGTCTAGAAAGTGACTTTTCATCAAAAGTACAATTACAAAACTAGTTCCCATTCATCCTGTGTCTCCTTACACACTTGTGCTCTTTATCCGCTCAAAACGCTATACAGCGAACGAGAAGGCGCTAGGAGCAAAGGAAAGTGGTTTTTCTAACAAACTCATATAATCAAGTGCACAACGTACTCCCATTTGATTTTTTTTCACATAGTTAGACATAATATAGTACTATGAAATGTTTCTGACCCAAAATATTACGAAATATGATTGTTTACATTAAAATGCAAAAGTTGATGAAAAAGTATGATAAGGTGAAAAAAGTGACATTTTATGTCTAGAAAGTGACTTTTCATCAAAAGTACAATAGCAAAATTAGTTCCCATTCATTCTGTGTCCCCTTACACACTTGTGCTCTTTATCCGCTCAAAACGCTATACAGCGAACGAGAAGGCGCTAGGAGCAAAGGAAAGTGGTTTTTCTAACAAACTCATATAATCAAGTGCACAACGTACTCCAATTTGATTTTTTTCACATAGTTAGACATAATATAGTACTATGAAATGTTTCTGACCCAAAATATTACGAAATATGATTGTTTACATTAAAATGCAAAAGTTGATGAAAAAGTATGATAAGGTGAAAAAAGTGACATTTTATGTCTAGAAAGTGACTTTTCATCAAAAGTACAATAACAAAACTAGTTCCCATTCATTCTGTGTCCCCTTACACACTTGTGCTCTTTATCCGCTCAAAACGCTATACAGCGAACGAGAAGGCGCTAGGAGCAAAGGAAAGTGGTTTTTCTAACAAACTCATATAATCAAGTGCACAACGTACTCCAATTTGATTTTTTTCACATAGTTAGACATAATATAGTACTATGAAATGTTTCTGACCCAAAATATTACGAAATATGATTACATTAAAATGCAAAAGTTGATGAAAAAGTATGATTAAGGTGAAAAAAGTGACATTTTATGTCTAGAAAGTGACTTTTCATCAAAAGTACAATAACAAAACTAGTTCCCATTCATTCTGTGTCCCCTTACACACTTGTGCTCTTTATCCGCTCAAAACGCTATAGAGCGAACGAGAAGGCGCTAGGAGCAAAGGAAAGTGGTTTTTCTAACAAACTCATATAATCAAGTGCACAACGTAGTCCAATTTGATTTTTTTCACATAGTTAGACATAATATAGTACTATGAAATGTTTCTGACCCAAAATATTACGAAATATGATTGTTTACATTAAAATGCAAAAGTTGATGAAAAAGTATGATAAGGTGAAAAAAGTGACATTTTATGTCTAGATAGTGACTTTTCATCAAAAGTACAATAACAAAACTAGTTCCCATTCATTCTGTGTCCCCTTACACACTTGTGCTCTTTATCCGCTCAAAACGCTATACAGCGAATGAGAGGGCGCTAGGAGCAAAGGAAAGTGGTTTTTCTAACAAACTCATATAATCAAGTGCACAACGTACTCCAATTTGATTTTTTTCACATAGTTAGACATAATATAGTACTATGAAATGTTTCTGACCCAAAATATTACGAAATATGATTGTTTACATTAAAATGCAAAAGGTGATGAAAAAGTATGATAAGGTGAAAAAAGTGACATTTTATGTCTAGAAAGTGACTTTTCATCAACAGTACAATTACAAAACTAGTTCCCATTCATCCTGTGTCTCCTTACACACTTGTGCTCTTTATCCGCTCAAAACGCTATACAGCGAACGAGAAGGCGCTAGGAGCAAAGGAAAGTGGTTTTTCTAACAAACTCATATAATCAAGTGCACAACGTACTCCCATTTGATTTTTTTCACATAGTTAGACATAATATAGTACTATGAAATGTTTCTGACCCAAAATATTACGAAATATGATTGTTTACATTAAAATGCAAAAGTTGATGAAAAAGTATGATAAGGTGAAAAAAGTGACATTTTATGTCTAGAAAGTCACTTTTCATCAAAAGTACAATAGCAAAATTAGTTCCCATTCATTCTGTGTCCCCTTACACACTTGTGCTCTTTATCCGCTCAAAACGCTATACAGCGAACGAGAAGGCGCTAGGAGCAAAGGAAAGTGTTTTTTCTAACAAACTCATATAATCAAGTGCACAACGTACTCCGATTTGATTTTTTTCACATAGTTAGACATAATATAGTACTATGAAATGTTTCTGACCCAAAATATTACGAAATATGATTGTTTACATTAAAATGCAAAAGTTGATGAAAAAGTATGATAAGGTGAAAAAAGTGACATTTTATGTCTAGAAAGTGACTTTTCATCAAAAGTACAATTACAAAACTAGTTCCCATTCATCCTGTGTCTCCATGCAGACTTGTGCTCTTTATACGCTCAAAACGCTATACAGCGCTTCAGAAGGCGCTAGGAGCAAAGGAAAGTGGTTTTTCTAACAAACTCATAGAATCAATTGCCCGACGTACTCCAATATGATTTTTTTCACATAGTTAGACAGAATATAGTACTATGAAAAGTTTCTGACCTAAAATAATACGAAATATGATTGTTTACATTAAAATGTAAAACTTGATGATAAAGAATGATAAGTTGAGAAAAGTGACATTTGAAGGTCAGAAAGTCACTTTGGATCAAAAGTACCATAACAAAACTTGTTCCCGTTCAAGCTGTGTGTCCATGCACACTGGTGCTTTTTATACGCTCAAAACGCTATACAGCGCTTCAGAAGGCGCTAGGAGCAAAGGAAAGTGGTTTTTCTAACAAACTCATAGAATCGATTGCCCGAAGTACTCCAATATGATTTTTTTCACATAGTTAGACATATTTATAGTACTATGAAATGTTTCTGACCTAAAATAATACGAAATATGATTGTTTACATTAAAATGTAAAACTTGATGATAAAGTATGATAAGTTGAAAAAAGTGACATTTGAAGGTCAGAAAGTCACTTTGGATCAAAAGTACCATAACAAAACTTGTTCCCGTTCATGCTGTGTGTCCATGCACACGGGTGCTCTTTATACGCTCAAAACGCTGTACAGCGCTTCAGAAGGCGCTAGGAGCAAAGGAAAGTGGTTTTTCCAACAAACTCATAGAATCAATTGCCCGACGTACTCCAATATGATTTTTTTCACATAGTTAGACATAATATAGTACTATGAAATGTTTCTGACCTAAAATAATATGAAATATGATTGTTTACATTAAAATGTAAAACTTGATGATAAAGTATGATAAGTTGAAAAAAGTGACATTTGAAGGTCAGAAAGTCACTTTGGATCAAAAGTACCATAACAAAACTTGTTCCTGTTCATGCTGTGTGTCCATGCACACTGGTGCTCTTTATACGCTCAAAACGCTATACAGCGATTCGGAAGGCGCTAGGAGCAAAGGAAAGTGGTTTTTCTAACAAACTCATAGAATCAATTGCCCGACGTACTCCAATATGATTTTTTTCACATAGTTAGACATAATTATAGTACTATGAAATGTTTCTGACCTAAAATAATACGAAATATGATTGTTTACATTAAAATGTAAAACTTGATGATAAAGTATGATAAGTTGAAAAAAGTGACATTTGAAGGTCAGAAAGTCACTTTGGATCAAAAGTACCATAACAAATCTTGTTCCTGTTCATGCTGTGTGTCCATGCACACTGGTGCTCTTTACACGCTCAAAACGCTATACAGCGCTTCAGAAGGCGCTAGGAGCAAAGGAAAGTGGTTTTTCTAACAAACTCATGGAATCAATTGCCCGACGTACTCCAATATGATTTTTTTCACATAGTTAGACATAATATAGTACTACGAAATGTTTCTGACCTAAAATTATACGAAATATGATTGTTTACATTAAAATGTAAAACTTGATGATAAAGTATGATAAGTTGAAAAAAGTGACATTTGAAGGTCAGAAAGTCACTTTGGATCAAAAGTACCATAACAAAACTTGTTCCTGTTCATGCTGTGTGTCCATGCACACTGGTGCTGTTTACACGCTCAAAACGCTATACAGCGCTTCAGAAGGCGCTAGGAGCAAAGGAAAGTGGTTTTTCTAACAAACTCATGGAATCAATTGCCCGACGTACTCCAATATGATTTTTTTCACATAGTTAGACATAATATAGTACTATGAAATGTTTCTGACCTAAAATTATACGAAATATGATTGTTTACATTAAAATGTAAAACTTGATGATAAAGTATGATAAGTTGAAAAAAGTGACATTTGAAGGTCAGAAAGTCACTTTGGATCAAAAGTACCATAACAAAACTTGTTCCTGTTCATGGTGTGTGTCCATGCACACTGGTGCTCTTTACACGCTCAAAACGCTATACAGCGCTTCAGAAGGCGCTTGGAGCAAAGGAAAGTGGTTTTTCTAACAAACTCATGGAATCAATTGCCCGACATAATCCAATATGATTTTTTTCACATAGTTAGACAAAATATAGTACTATGAAATGTTTCTGACCTAAAATAATACGAAATATGAATCTTTATATTAAAATGTAAAACTTGATGATAAAGTATGATAAGTTGAAAAAAGT
Organism: Ictalurus punctatus; assembly: GCF_001660625.3. Classification (NCBI taxonomy): domain Eukaryota; kingdom Metazoa; phylum Chordata; class Actinopteri; order Siluriformes; family Ictaluridae; genus Ictalurus; species Ictalurus punctatus. Next base: position 8,852,547 of record NC_030421.2, on the reverse strand, counting down.
GACATTTGAAGGTCAGAAAGTCACTTTGGATCAAAAGTACCATAACAAAACTTGTTCCCGTTCATGCTGTGTGTCCATGCACACTGGTGCTCTTTGTTCGCTCAAAACGCTATACAGCGCTTCAGAAGGCGCTAGGAGCAAAGGAAAGTGGTTTTTCTAACAAACTCATATAATCAGTTGCCCGACCTACTCCAATTTGATTCTTTTCACATAGTTAGACAGAATATAGTACTATGAAATGTTTCTGACCTAAAATTATACGAAATATGATTGTTTACATTAAAATGTAAAACTTGATGATAAAGTATGATAAGTTGAAAAAAGTGACATTTGAAGGTCAGAAAGTCACTTTGGATCAAAAGTACAATTACAAAACTAGTTCCCATTCATCCTGTGTCTCCTTACACACTTGTGCTCTTTATCCGCTCAAAACGCTATACAGCGAACGAGAAGGCGCTAGGAGCAAAGGAAAGTGGTTTTTCTAACAAACTCATATAATCAAGTGCACAACGTACTCCCATTTGATTTTTTTCACATAGTTAGACATAATATAGTACTATGAAATGTTTCTGACCCAAAATATTACGAAATATGATTGTTTACATTAAAATGCAAAAGTTGATGAAAAAGTATGATAAGGTGAAAAAAGTGACATTTTATGTCTAGAAAGTGACTTTTCATCAAAAGTACAATAACAAAATTAGTTCCCATTCATTCTGTGTCCCCTTACACACTTGTGCTCTTTATCCGCTCAAAACGCTATACAGCGAACGAGAAGGCGCTAGGAGCAAAGGAAAGTGGTTTTTCTAACAAACTCATATAATCAAGTGCACAACGTACTCCGATTTGATTTTTTTCACATAGTTAGACATAATATAGTACTATGAAATGTTTCTGACCCAAAATATTACGAAATATGATTGTTTACATTAAAGTGCAAAAGTTGATGAAAAAGTATGATAAGGTGAAAAAAGTGACATTTTATGTCTAGAAAGTGACTTTTCATCAAAAGTACAATTACAAAACTAGTTCCCATTCATCCTGTGTCTCCATGCAGACTTGTGCTCTTTATCCGCTCAAAACGCTATAGAGCGAACGAGAAGGCGCTAGGAGCAAAGGAAAGTGGTTTTTCTAACAAACTCATATAATCAAGTGCACAACGTACTCCAATTTGATTTTTTTCACATAGTTAGACATAATATAGTACTAAGAAACGTTTCTGACCCAAAATATTACGAAATATGATTGTTTACATTAAATTGCAAAAGTTGATGAAAAAGTATGATAAGGTGAAAAAAGTGACATTTTATGTCTAGAAAGTGACTTTTCATCAAAAGTACAATAACAAAACTAGTTCCCATTCATTCTGTGTCCCCTTACACACTTGTGCTCTTTATCCGCTCAAAACGCTATACAGCGAACGAGAAGGCGCTAGGAGCAAAGGAAAGTGGTTTTTCTAACAAACTCATATAATCAAGTGCACAACGTACTCCAATTTGATTTTTTTCACATAGTTAGACATAATATAGTACTATGAAATGTTTCTGACCCAAAATATTACGAAATATGATTGTTTACATTAAAATGCAAAAGTTGATGAAAAAGTATGATAAGGTGAAAAAAGTGACATTTTATGTCTAGAAAGTGACTTTTCATCAAAAGTACAATTACAAAACTAGTTCCCATTCATCCTGTGTGTCCATTCACACTTGTGCTCTTTATCCGCTCAAAACGCTATAGAGCGAACGAGAAGGCGCTAGGAGCAAAGGAAAGTGGTTTTTCTAACAAACTCATATAATCAGTTGCCCGACCTACTCCAATTTGAATCTTTTCACATATTTAGACATAATATAGTACTATGAAATGTTTCTGACCCAAAATATTACGAAATATGATTGTTTACATTAAAATGCAAAAGTTGATGAAAAAGTATGATAAGGTGAAAAAAGTGACATTTTATGTCTAGAACGTGACTTTTCATCAAAAGTACAATAACAAAACTAGTTCCCATTCATTCTGTGTCTCCATGCACGCTTGTTCTCTTTATCCGCTCAAAACGCTATAGAGCGAACGAGAAGGCGCTAGGAGCAAAGGAAAGTGGTTTTTCTAACAAACTCATATAATTAAGTGCACGACGTACTCCAATTTGATTTTTTTCACATAGTTAGACATAATATAGTACTATGAAATGTTTCTGACCCAAAATATTACGAAATATGATTGTTTACATTAAAATGCAAAAGTTGATGAAAAAGTATGATAAGGTGAAAAAAGTGACATTTTATGTCTAGAAAGTGACTTTTCATCAAAAGTACAATAGCAAAATTAGTTCCCATTCATTCTGTGTCCCCTTACACACTTGTGCTCTTTATCCGCTCAAAACGCTATACAGCGAACGAGAAGGCGCTAGGAGCAAAGGAAAGTGGTTTTTCTAACAAACTCATATAATCAAGTGCACAACGTACTCCAATTTGATTTTTTTCACATAGTTAGACATAATATAGTACTAAGAAACGTTTCTGACCCAAAATATTACGAAATATGATTGTTTACATTAAAATGCAAAAGTTGATGAAAAAGTATGATAAGGTGAAAAAAGTGACATTTTATGTCTAGAAAGTGACTTTTCATCAAAAGTACAATTACAAAACTAGTTCCCATTCATCCTGTGTGTCCATGCACACTTGTGCTCTTTATCCGCTCAAAACGCTATAGAGCGAACGAGAAGGCGCTAGGAGCAAAGGAAAGTGGTTTTTCTAACAAACTCATATAATCAGTTGCCCGACCTACTCCAATTTGATTCTTTTCACATATTTAGACATAATATAGTACTATGAAATGTTTCTGACCCAAAATATTACGAAATATGATTGTTTACATTAAAATGCAAAAGTTGATGAAAAAGTATGATAAGGTGAAAAAAGTGACATTTTATGTCTAGAACGTGACTTTTCATCAAAAGTACAATAACAAAACTAGTTCCCATTCATTCTGTGTCTCCATGCAGACTTGTTCTCTTTATCCGCTCAAAACGCTATAGAGCGAACGAGAAGGCGCTAGGAGCAAAGGAAAGTGGTTTTTCTAACAAACTCATATAATCAAGTGCACAACGTAGTCCAATTTGATTTTTTTCACATAGTTAGACATAATATAGTACTATGAAATGTTTCTGACCCAAAATATTACGAAATATGATTGTTTACATTAAAATGCAAAAGTTGATGAAAAAGTATGATAAGGTGAAAAAAGTGACATTTTATGTCTAGAAAGTGACTTTTCATCAAAAGTACAATAACAAAACTAGTTCCCATTCATTCTGTGTCCCCTTACACACTTGTGCTCTTTATCCGCTCAAAACGCTATACAGCGAACGAGAAGGCGCTAGGAGCAAAGGAAAGTGCTTTTTCTAACAAACTCATATAATCAAGTGCACAACGTACTCCAATTTGATTTTTTTCACATAGTTAGACATAATATAGTACTATGAAATGTTTCTGACCCAAAATATTACGAAATATGATTGTTTACATTAAAATGCAAAAGTTGATGAAAAAGTATGATAAGGTGAAAAAAGTGACATTTTATGTCTAGAAAGTGACTTTTCATCAAAAGTACAATAACAAAACTAGTTCCCATTCATTCTGTGTCCCCTTACACACTTGTGCTCTTTATCCGCTCAAAACGCTATACAGCGAACGAGAAGGCGCTAGGAGCAAAGGAAAGTGGTTTTTCTAACAAACTCATATAATCAAGTGCACAACGTACTCCGATTTGATTTTATTCACATAGTTAGACATAATATAGTACTATGAAATGTTTCTGACCCAAAATATTACGAAATATGATTGTTTACATTAAAATGCAAAAGTTGATGAAAAAGTATGATAAGGTGAAAAAAGTGACATTTTATGTCTAGAAAGTGACTTTTCATCAAAAGTACAATAACAAAACTAGTTCCCATTCATACTGTGTCCCCTTACACACTTGTTCTCTTTATCCGCTCAAAACGCTATAGAGCGAACGAGAAGGCGCTAGGAGCAAAGGAAAGTGGGTTTTCTAACAAACTCATATAATCAAGTGCACGACGTACTCCAATTTGATTTTTTTCACATAGTTAGACATAATATAGTACTATGAAATGTTTCTGACCCAAAATATTACGAAATATGATTGTTTACATTAAAATGCAAAAGGTGATGAAAAAGTATGATAAGGTGAAAAAAGTGACATTTTATGTCTAGAAAGTGACTTTTCATCAAAAGTACAATTACAAAACTAGTTCCCATTCATCCTGTGTGTCCATGCACACTTGTGCTCTTTATCCGCTCAAAACGCTATACAGCGAACGAGAAGGCGCTAGGAGCAAAGGAAAGTGGTTTTTCTAACAAACTCATATAATCAAGTGCACAACGTACTCCAATTTGATTTTTTTCACATAGTTAGACATAATATAGTACTATGAAATGTTTCTGACCCAAAATATTACGAAATATGATTGTTTACATTAAAATGCAAAAGTTGATGAAAAAGTATGATAAGGTGAAAAAAGTGACATTTTATGTCTAGAAAGTGACTTTTCATCAAAAGTACAATAACAAAACTAGTTCCCATTCATTCTGTGTCCCCTTACACACTTGTGCTCTTTATCCGCTCAAAACGCTATACAGCGAACGAGAAGGCGCTAGGAGCAAAGGAAAGTGGTTTTTCTAACAAACTCATATAATCAAGTGCACAACGTACTCCGATTTGATTTTTTTCACATAGTTAGACATAATATAGTACTATGAAATGTTTCTGACCCAAAATATTACGAAATATGATTGTTTACATTAAAATGCAAAAGGTGATGAAAAAGTATGATAAGGTGAAAAAAGTGACATTTTATGTCTAGAAAGTGACTTTTCATCAAAAGTACAATTACAAAACTAGTTCCCATTCATCCTGTGTCTCCTTACACACTTGTGCTCTTTATCCGCTCAAAACGCTATACAGCGAACGAGAAGGCGCTAGGAGCAAAGGAAAGTGGTTTTTCTAACAAACTCATATAATCAAGTGCACAACGTACTCCCATTTGATTTTTTTCACATAGTTAGACATAATATAGTACTATGAAATGTTTCTGACCCAAAATATTACGAAATATGATTGTTTACATTAAAATGCAAAAGTTGATGAAAAAGTATGATAAGGTGAAAAAAGTGACATTTTATGTCTAGAAAGTGACTTTTCATCAAAAGTACAATAGCAAAATTAGTTCCCATTCATTCTGTGTCCCCTTACACACTTGTGCTCTTTATCCGCTCAAAACGCTATAGAGCGAACGAGAAGGCGCTAGGAGCAAAGGAAAGTGGTTTTTCTAACAAACTCATATAATAAAGTGCACAACGTACTCCAATTTGATTTTTTTCACATAGTTAGACATAATATAGTACTATGAAATGTTTCTGACCCAAAATATTACGAAATATGATTGTTTACATTAAAATGCAAAAGTTGATGAAAAAGTATGATAAGGTGAAAAAAGTGACATTTTATGTCTAGATAGTGACTTTTCATCAAAAGTACAATAACAAAACTAGTTCCCATTCATTCTGTGTCTCCATGCACACTTGTGCTCTTTATCCGCTCAAAACGCTATACAGCGAACGAGAAGGCGCTAGGAGCAAAGGAAAGTGGTTTTTCTAACAAACTCATATAATTAAGTGCACGACGTACTCCAATTTGATTTTTTTCACATAGTTAGACATAATATAGTACTATGAAATGTTTCTGACCCAAAATATTACGAAATATGATTGTTTACATTAAAATGCAAAAGTTGATGAAAAATGCAATAACAAAACTAGTTATATTATATGAGTTCTAACAAACTCATATAATTAATAACAAAGCGAACGAGAAGGCGCTAGGAGCAAACGAGAAGGCGAACGAGAAGGCGCTAGGAGCAAAGGAAAGTGGTTTTTCTAACAAACTCATATAATCAAGTGCACAACGTACTCCAATTTGATTTTTTTCACATAGTTAGACATAATATAGTACTATGAAATGTTTCTGACCCAAAATATTACGAAATATGATTACATTAAAATGCAAAAGTTGATGAAAAAGTATGATTAAGGTGAAAAAAGTGACATTTTATGTCTAGAAAGTGACTTTTCATCAAAAGTACAATAACAAAACTAGTTCCCATTCATTCTGTGTCCCCTTACACACTTGTGCTCTTTATCCGCTCAAAACGCTATACAGCGAACGAGAAGGCGCTAGGAGCAAAGGAAAGTGGTTTTTCTAACAAACTCAAATAATCAAGTGCACAACGTAGTCCAATTTGATTTTTTTCACATAGTTAGACGTAATATAGTACTATGAAATGTTTCTGACCCAAAATATTACGAAATATGATTGTTTACATTAAAATGCAAAAGTTGATGAAAAAGTATGATAAGGTGAAAAAAGTGACATTTTATGTCTAGATAGTGACTTTTCATCAAAAGTACAATAACAAAACTAGTTCCCGTTCATTCTGTGTCCCCTTACACACTTGTGCTCTTTATCCGCTCAAAACGCTATACAGCGAACGAGAGGGCGCTAGGAGCAAAGGAAAGTGGTTTTTCTAACAAACTCATATAATCAAGTGCACAACGTACTCCAATTTGATTTTTTTCACATAGTTAGACATAATATAGTACTATGAAATGTTTCTGACCCAAAATATTACGAAATATGATTGTTTACATTAAAATGCAAAAGGTGATGAAAAAGTATGATAAGGTGAAAAAAGTGACATTTTATGTCTAGAAAGTGACTTTTCATCAAAAGTACAATTACAAAACTAGTTCCCATTCATCCTGTGTCTCCTTACACACTTGTGCTCTTTATCCGCTCAAAACGCTATACAGCGAACGAGAAGGCGCTAGGAGCAAAGGAAAGTGGTTTTTCTAACAAACGCATATAATCAAGTGCACAACGTACTCCCATTTGATTTTTTTCACATAGTTAGACATAATATAGTACTATGAAATGTTTCTGACCCAAAATATTACGAAATATGATTGTTTACATTAAAATGCAAAAGTTGATGAAAAAGTATGATAAGGTGAAAAAAGTGACATTTTATGTCTAGAAAGTGACTTTTCATCAAAAGTACAATAGCAAAATTAGTTCCCATTCATTCTGTGTCCCCTTACACACTTGTGCTCTTTATCCGCTCAAAACGCTATAGAGCGAACGAGAAGGCGCTAGGAGCAAAGGAAAGTGGTTTTTCTAACAAACGCATATAATCAAGTGCACAACGTACTCCAATTTGATTTTTTTCACATAGTTAGACATAATATAGTACTATGAAATGTTTCTGACCCAAAATATTACGAAATATGATTGTTTACATTAAAATGCAAAAGTTGATGAAAAAGTATGATAAGGTGAAAAAAGTGACATTTTATGTCTAGAACGTGACTTTTCATCAAAAGTACAATAACAAAACTAGTTCCCATTCATTCTGTGTCCCCTTACACACTTGTGCTCTTTATCCGCTCAAAACGCTATACAGCGAACGAGAAGGCGCTAGGAGCAAAGGAAAGTGGTTTTTCTAACAAACTCATATAATCAAGTGCACAACGTACTCCAATTTGATTTTTTTCACATAGTTAGACATAATATAGTACTATGAAATGTTTCTGACCCAAAATATTACGAAATATGATTGTTTACATTAAAATGCAAAAGGTGATGAAAAAGTATGATAAGGTGAAAAAAGTGACATTTTATGTCTAGAAAGTGACTTTTCATCAAAAGTACAATTACAAAACTAGTTCCCATTCATCCTGTGTCTCCTTACACACTTGTGCTCTTTATCCGCTCAAAACGCTATACAGCGAACGAGAAGGCGCTAGGAGCAAAGGAAAGTGGTTTTTCTAACAAACTCATATAATCAAGTGCACAACGTACTCCCATTTGATTTTTTTCACATAGTTAGACATAATATAGTACTATGAAATGTTTCTGACCCAAAATATTACGAAATATGATTGTTTACATTAAAATGCAAAAGTTGATGAAAAAGTATGATAAGGTGAAAAAAGTGACATTTTATGTCTAGAAAGTGACTTTTCATCAAAAGTACAATAGCAAAATTAGTTCCCATTCATTCTGTGTCCCCTTACACACTTGTGCTCTTTATCCGCTCAAAACGCTATAGAGCGAACGAGAAGGCGCTAGGAGCAAAGGAAAGTGGTTTTTCTAACAAACTCATATAATCAAGTGCACAACGTACTCCAATTTGATTTTTTTCACATAGTTAGACATAATATAGTACTATGAAATGTTTCTGACCCAAAATATTACGAAATATGATTGTTTACATTAAAATGCAAAAGTTGATGAAAAAGTATGATAAGGTGAAAAAAGTGACATTTTATGTCTAGAAAGTGACTTTTCATCAAAAGTACAATAACAAAACTAGTTCCCATTCATTCTGTGTCTCCATGCACACTTGTGCTCTTTATCCGCTCAAAACGCTATACAGCGAACGAGAAGGCGCTAGGAGCAAAGGAAAGTGGTTTTTCTAACAAACTCATATAATTAAGTGCACGACGTACTCCAATTTGATTTTTTTCACATAGTTAGACATAATATAGTACTATGAAATGTTTCTGACCCAAAATATTACGAAATATGATTGTTTACATTAAAATGCAAAAGTTGATGAAAAATGCAATAACAAAACTAGTTATATTATATGAGTTCTAACAAACTCATATAATTAATAACAAAGCGAACGAGAAGGCGCTAGGAGCAAACGAGAAGGCGAACGAGAAGGCGCTAGGAGCAAAGGAAAGTGGTTTTTCTAACAAACTCATATAATCAAGTGCACAACGTACTCCAATTTGATTTTTTTCACATAGTTAGACATAATATAGTACTATGAAATGTTTCTGACCCAAAATATTACGAAATATGATTACATTAAAATGCAAAAGTTGATGAAAAAGTATGATTAAGGTGAAAAAAGTGACATTTTATGTCTAGAAAGTGACTTTTCATCAAAAGTACAATAACAAAACTAGTTCCCATTCATTCTGTGTCCCCTTACACACTTGTGCTCTTTATCCGCTCAAAACGCTATACAGCGAACGAGAAGGCGCTAGGAGCAAAGGAAAGTGGTTTTTCTAACAAACTCAAATAATCAAGTGCACAACGTAGTCCAATTTGATTTTTTTCACATAGTTAGACGTAATATAGTACTATGAAATGTTTCTGACCCAAAATATTACGAAATATGATTGTTTACATTAAAATGCAAAAGTTGATGAAAAAGTATGATAAGGTGAAAAAAGTGACATTTTATGTCTAGATAGTGACTTTTCATCAAAAGTACAATAACAAAACTAGTTCCCGTTCATTCTGTGTCCCCTTACACACTTGTGCTCTTTATCCGCTCAAAACGCTATACAGCGAACGAGAGGGCGCTAGGAGCAAAGGAAAGTGGTTTTTCTAACAAACTCATATAATCAAGTGCACAAAGTACTCCAATTTGATTTTTTTCACATAGTTAGACATAATATAGTACTATGAAATGTTTCTGACCCAAAATATTACGAAATATGATTGTTTACATTAAAATGCAAAAGGTGATGAAAAAGTATGATAAGGTGAAAAAAGTGACATTTTATGTCTAGAAAGTGACTTTTCATCAAAAGTACAATTACAAAACTAGTTCCCATTCATCCTGTGTCTCCTTACACACTTGTGCTCTTTATCCGCTCAAAACGCTATACAGCGAACGAGAAGGCGCTAGGAGCAAAGGAAAGTGGTTTTTCTAACAAACTCATATAATCAAGTGCACAATGTACTCCCATTTGATTTTTTTCACATAGTTAGACATAATATAGTACTATGAAATGTTTCTGACCCAAAATATTACGAAATATGATTGTTTACATTAAAATGCAAAAGTTGATGAAAAAGTATGATAAGGTGAAAAAAGTGACATTTTATGTCTAGAAAGTGACTTTTCATCAAAAGTACAATAGCAAAATTAGTTCCCATTCATTCTGTGTCCCCTTACACACTTGTGCTCTTTATCCGCTCAAAACGCTATAGAGCGAACGAGAAGGCGCTAGGAGCAAAGGAAAGTGGTTTTTCTAACAAACTCATATAATCAAGTGCACAACGTACTCCAATTTGATTTTTTTCACATAGTTAGACATAATATAGTACTATGAAATGTTTCTGACCCAAAATATTACGAAATATGATTGTTTACATTAAAATGCAAAAGTTGATGAAAAAGTATGATAAGGTGAAAAAAGTGACATTTTATGTCTAGAACGTGACTTTTCATCAAAAGTACAATAACAAAACTAGTTCCCATTCATTCTGTGTCCCCTTACACACTTGTGCTCTTTATCCGCTCAAAACGCTATACAGCGAACGAGAAGGCGCTAGGAGCAAAGGAAAGTGGTTTTTCTAACAAACTCATATAATCAAGTGCACAACGTACTCCAATTTGATTTTTTTCACATAGTTAGACATAATATAGTACTATGAAATGTTTCTGACCCAAAATATTACGAAATATGATTGTTTACATTAAAATGCAAAAGTTGATGAAAAAGTATGATTAAGGTTAAAAAAGTGACATTTTATGTCTAGAAAGTGACTTTTCATCAAAAGTACAATAACAAAACTAGTTCCCATTCATTCTGTGTCCCCTTACACACTTGTGCTCTTTATCCGCTCAAAACGCTATAGAGCGAACGAGAAGGCGCTAGGAGCAAAGGAAAGTGGTTTTTCTAACAAACTCATATAATCAAGTGCACAACGTAGTCCAATTTGATTTTTTTCACATAGTTAGACATAATATAGTACTATGAAATGTTTCTGACCCAAAATATTACGAAATATGATTGTTTACATTAAAATGCAAAAGTTGATGAAAAAGTATGATAAGGTGAAAAAAGTGACATTTTATGTCTAGATAGTGACTTTTCATCAAAAGTACAATAACAAAACTAGTTCCCATTCATTCTGTGTCCCCTTACACACTTGTGCTCTTTATCCGCTCAAAACGCTATACAGCGAATGAGAGGGCGCTAGGAGCAAAGGAAAGTGGTTTTTCTAACAAACTCATATAATCAAGTGCACAACGTACTCCAATTTGATTTTTTTCACATAGTTAGACATAATATAGTACTATGAAATGTTTCTGACCCAAAATATTACGAAATATGATTGTTTACATTAAAATGCAAAAGGTGATGAAAAAGTATGATAAGGTGAAAAAAGTGACATTTTATGTCTAGAAAGTGACTTTTCATCAAAAGTACAATTACAAAACTAGTTCCCATTCATCCTGTGTCTCCTTACACACTTGTGCTCTTTATCCGCTCAAAACGCTATACAGCGAACGAGAAGGCGCTAGGAGCAAAGGAAAGTGGTTTTTCTAACAAACTCATATAATCAAGTGCACAACGTACTCCCATTTGATTTTTTTCACATAGTTAGACATAATATAGTACTATGAAATGTTTCTGACCCAAAATATTACGAAATATGATTGTTTACATTAAAATGCAAAAGGTGATGAAAAAGTATGATAAGGTGAAAAAAGTGACATTTTATGTCTAGAAAGTGACTTTTCATCAAAAGTACAATTACAAAACTAGTTCCCATTCATCCTGTGTCTCCTTACACACTTGTGCTCTTTATCCGCTCAAAACGCTATACAGCGAACGAGAAGGCGCTAGGAGCAAAGGAAAGTGGTTTTTCTAACAAACTCATATAATCAAGTGCACAACGTACTCCCATTTGATTTTTTTCACATAGTTAGACATAATATAGTACTATGAAATGTTTCTGACCCAAAATATTACGAAATATGATTGTTTACATTAAAATGCAAAAGTTGATGAAAAAGTATGATAAGGTGAAAAAAGTGACATTTTATGTCTAGAAAGTGACTTTTCATCAAAAGTACAATAGCAAAATTAGTTCCCATTCATTCTGTGTCCCCTTACACACTTGTGCTCTTTATCCGCTCAAAACGCTATAGAGCGAACGAGAAGGCGCTAGGAGCAAAGGAAAGTGGTTTTTCTAACAAACTCATATAATCAAGTGCACAACGTACTCCAATTTGATTTTTTTCACATAGTTAGACATAATATAGTACTATGAAATGTTTCTGACCCAAAATATTACGAAATATGATTGTTTACATTAAAATGCAAAAGTTGATGAAAAAGTATGATAAGGTGAAAAAAGTGACATTTTATGTCTAGATAGTGACTTTTCATCAAAAGTACAATAACAAAACTAGTTCCCATTCATTCTGTGTCTCCATGCACACTTGTGCTCTTTATCCGCTCAAAACGCTATACAGCGAACGAGAAGGCGCTAGGAGCAAAGGAAAGTGGTTTTTCTAACAAACTCATATAATTAAGTGCACGACGTACTCCAATTTGATTTTTTTCACATAGTTAGACATAATATAGTACTATGAAATGTTTCTGACCCAAAATATTACGAAATATGATTGTTTACATTAAAATGCAAAAGTTGATGAAAAATGCAATAACAAAACTAGTTATATTATATGAGTTCTAACAAACTCATATAATTAATAACAAAGCGAACGAGAAGGCGCTAGGAGCAAACGAGAAGGCGAACGAGAAGGCGCTAGGAGCAAAGGAAAGTGGTTTTTCTAACAAACTCATATAATCAAGTGCACAACGTACTCCAATTTGATTTTTTTCACATAGTTAGACATAATATAGTACTATGAAATGTTTCTGACCCAAAATATTACGAAATATGATTACATTAAAATGCAAAAGTTGATGAAAAAGTATGATTAAGGTGAAAAAAGTGACATTTTATGTCTAGAAAGTGACTTTTCATCAAAAGTACAATAACAAAACTAGTTCCCATTCATTCTGTGTCCCCTTACACACTTGTGCTCTTTATCCGCTCAAAACGCTATACAGCGAACGAGAAGGCGCTAGGAGCAAAGGAAAGTGGTTTTTCTAACAAACTCAAATAATCAAGTGCACAACGTAGTCCAATTTGATTTTTTTCACATAGTTAGACGTAATATAGTACTATGAAATGTTTCTGACCCAAAATATTACGAAATATGATTGTTTACATTAAAATGCAAAAGTTGATGAAAAAGTATGATAAGGTGAAAAAAGTGACATTTTATGTCTAGATAGTGACTTTTCATCAAAAGTACAATAACAAAACTAGTTCCCGTTCATTCTGTGTCCCCTTACACACTTGTGCTCTTTATCCGCTCAAAACGCTATACAGCGAACGAGAGGGCGCTAGGAGCAAAGGAAAGTGGTTTTTCTAACAAACTCATATAATCAAGTGCACAACGTACTCCAATTTGATTTTTTTCACATAGTTAGACATAATATAGTACTATGAAATGTTTCTGACCCAAAATATTACGAAATATGATTGTTTACATTAAAATGCAAAAGGTGATGAAAAAGTATGATAAGGTGAAAAAAGTGACATTTTATGTCTAGAAAGTGACTTTTCATCAAAAGTACAATTACAAAACTAGTTCCCATTCATCCTGTGTCTCCTTACACACTTGTGCTCTTTATCCGCTCAAAACGCTATACAGCGAACGAGAAGGCGCTAGGAGCAAAGGAAAGTGGTTTTTCTAACAAACTCATATAATCAAGTGCACAACGTACTCCCATTTGATTTTTTTCACATAGTTAGACATAATATAGTACTATGAAATGTTTCTGACCCAAAATATTACGAAATATGATTGTTTACATTAAAATGCAAAAGTTGATGAAAAAGTATGATAAGGTGAAAAAAGTGACATTTTATGTCTAGAAAGTCACTTTTCATCAAAAGTACAATAGCAAAATTAGTTCCCATTCATTCTGTGTCCCCTTACACACTTGTGCTCTTTATCCGCTCAAAACGCTATAGAGCGAACGAGAAGGCGCTAGGAGCAAAGGAAAGTGGTTTTTCTAACAAACTCATATAATCAAGTGCACAACGTACTCCAATTTGATTTTTTTCACATAGTTAGACATAATATAGTACTATGAAATGTTTCTGACCCAAAATATTACGAAATATGATTGTTTACATTAAAATGCAAAAGTTGATGAAAAAGTATGATAAGGTGAAAAAAGTGACATTTTATGTCTAGAAAGTGACTTTTCATCAAAAGTACAATAACAAAACTAGTTCCCATTCATTCTGTGTCCCCTTACACACTTGTGCTCTTTATCCGCTCAAAACGCTATACAGCGAACGAGAAGGCGCTAGGAGCAAAGGAAAGTGGTTTTTCTAACAAACTCATATAATCAAGTGCACAACGTACTCCAATTTGATTTTTTTCACATAGTTAGACATAATATAGTACTATGAAATGTTTCTGACCCAAAATATTACGAAATATGATTGTTTACATTAAAATGCAAAAGTTGATGAAAAAGTATGATTAAGGTGAAAAAAGTGACATTTTATGTCTAGAAAGTGACTTTTCATCAAAAGTACAATAACAAAACTAGTTCCCATTCATTCTGTGTCCCCTTACACACTTGTGCTCTTTATCCGCTCAAAACGCTATAGAGCGAACGAGAAGGCGCTAGGAGCAAAGGAAAGTGGTTTTTCTAACAAACTCATATAATCAAGTGCACAACGTAGTCCAATTTGATTTTTTTCACATAGTTAGACATAATATAGTACTATGAAATGTTTCTGACCCCAAAATA
>NC_030421.2:8667500-8837700 GCF_001660625.3 Ictalurus punctatus | reverse complement strand
CCAATTTGATTTTTTTCACATATTTAGACATAATATAGTACTATGAAATGTTTCTGACCCAAAATATTACGAAATATGATTGTTTACATTAAAATGCAAAAGGTGATGAAAAAGTATGATAAGGTGAAAAAAGTGACATTTTATGTCTAGAAAGTTACTTTTCATCACAAGTACAATAACAAAACTAGTTCCCATTCATTCTGTGTCCCCTTACACACTCGTGCTCTTTATCCGCTCAAAACGCTATACAGCGAACGAGAAGGCGCTAGGAGCAAAGGAAAGTGGTTTTTCTAACAAACTCATATAATCAAGTGCACAACGTAGTCCAATTTGATTTTTTTCACATAGTTAGACATAATATAGTACTATGAAATGTTTCTGACCCAAAATATTACGAAATATGATTGTTTACATTAAAATGCAAAAGTTGATGAAAAAGTATGATAAGGTGAAAAAAGTGACATTTTATGTCTAGAAAGTGACTTTTCATCAAAAGTACAATAGCAAAATTAGTTCCCATTCATTCTGTGTCCGGTTACACACTTGTGCTCTTTATCCGCTCAAAACGCTATACAGCGAACGAGAAGGCGCTAGGAGCAAAGGAAAGTGGTTTTTCTAACAAACTCATATAATCAAGTGCACAACGTACTCCGATTTGATTTTTTTCACATAGTTAGACATAATATAGTACTATGAAATGTTTCTGACCCAAAATATTACGAAATATGATTGTTTACATTAAAATGCAAAAGTTGATGAAAAAGTATGATAAGGTGAAAAAAGTGACATTTTATGTCTTGAAAGTGACTTTTCATCACAAGTACAATAACAAAACTAGTTCCCATTCATTCTGTGTCCCCTTACACACTTGTGCTCTTTATCCGCTCAAAACGCTATAGAGCGAACGAGAAGGCGCTAGGAGCAAAGGAAAGTGGTTTTTCTAAAAAACTCATATAATCAAGTGCACGACGTACTCCAATTTGATTTTTTTCACATAGTTAGACATAATATAGTACTATGAAATGTTTCTGACCCAAAATATTACGAAATATGATTGTTTACATTAAAGTGCAAAAGTTGATGAAAAAGTATGATAAGGTGAAAAAAGTGACATTTTATGTCTAGAAAGTGACTTTTCATCAAAAGTACAATTACAAAACTAGTTCCCATTCATCCTGTTTCTCCATGCACACTTGTGCTCTTTATCCACTCAAAACGCTATAGAGCGAACGAGAAGGCGCTAGGAGCAAAGGAAAGTGGTTTTTCTAACAAACTCATATAATCAGTTGCCCGACCTACTCCAATTTGATTCTTTTCACATATTTAGACATAATATAGTACTATGAAATGTTTCTGACCCAAAATATTACGAAATATGATTGTTTACATTAAAATGCAAAAGTTGATGAAAAAGTATGATAAGGTGAAAAAAGTGACATTTTATGTCTAGAAAGTGACTTTTCATCAAAAGTACAATTACAAAACTAGTTCCCATTCATCCTGTGTCTCCATGCACACTTGTGCTCTTTATCCGCTCAAAACGCTATAGAGCGAACGAGAAGGCGCTAGGAGCAAAGGAAAGTGGTTTTTCTAACAAACTCATATAATCAGTTGCCCGACCTACTCCAATTTGATTCTTTTCACATATTTAGACATAATATAGTACTATGAAATGTTTCTGACCCAAAATATTACGAAATATGATTGTTTACATTAAAGTGCAAAAGTTGATGAAAAAGTATGATAAGGTGAAAAAAGTGACATTTTATGTCTAGAAAGTGACTTTTCATCAAAAGTACAATTACAAAACTAGTTCCCATTCATCCTGTGTCTCCATGCACACTTGTGCTCTTTATCCGCTCAAAACGCTATAGAGCGAACGAGAAGGCGCTAGGAGCAAAGGAAAGTGGTTTTTCTAACAAACTCATATAATCAGTTGCCCGACCTACTCCAATTTGATTCTTTTCACATATTTAGACATAATATAGTACTATGAAATGTTTCTGACCCAAAATATTACGAAATATGATTGTTTACATTAAAATGCAAAAGTTGATGAAAAAGTATGATAAGGAGAAAAAAGTGACATTTTATGTCTAGAAAGTGACTTTTCATCAAAATTACAATTACAAAACTAGTTCCCATTCATCCTGTGTCTCCATGCACACTTGTGCTCTTTATCCGCTCAAAACGCTATAGAGCGAACGAGAAGGCGCTAGGAGCAAAGGAAAGTGGTTTTTCTAACAAACTCATATAATCAGTTGCCCGACCTACTCCAATTTGATTCTTTTCACATATTTAGACATAATATAGTACTATGAAATGTTTCTGACCCAAAATATTACGAAATATGATTGTTTACATTAAAATGCAAAAGTTTATGAAAAAGTATGATAATGTGAAAAAAGTGACATTTTATGTCTAGAAAGTGACTTTTCATCAAAAGTACAATAACAAAACTAGTTCCCATTCATTCTGTGTCCCCTTACACACTTGTGCTCTTTATCCGCTCAAAACGCTAGACAGCGAACGAGAAGGCGCTAGGAGCAAAGGAAAGTGGTTTTTCTAACAAACTCATATAATCAAGTGCACAACGTACTCCGATTTGATTTTTTTCACATAGTTAGACATAATATAGTACTATGAAATGTTTCTGACCCAAAATATTACGAAATATGATTGTTTACATTAAAATGCAAAAGTTGATGAAAAAGTATGATAATGTGAAAAAAGTGACATTTTATGTCTAGAAAGTGACTTTTCATCAAAAGTACAATAACAAAACTAGTTCCCATTCATTCTGTGTCCCCTTACACACTTGTGCTCTTTATCCGCTCAAAACGCTAGACAGCGAACGAGAAGGCGCTAGGAGCAAAGGAAAGTGGTTTTTCTAACAAACTCATATAATCAAGTGCACGACGTACTCCAATTTGATTTTTTTCACATAGTTAGACATAATATAGTACTATGAAATGTTTCTGACCCAAAATATTACGAAATATGATTGTTTACAATAAAGTGCAAAAGTTGATGAAAAAGTATGATAAGGTGAAAAAAGTGACATTTTATGTCTAGAAAGTGACTTTTCATCAAAAGTACAATTACAAAACTAGTTCCCATTCATCCTGTTTCTCCATGCACACTTGTGCTCTTTATCCACTCAAAACGCTATAGAGCGAACGAGAAGGCGCTAGGAGCAAAGGAAAGTGGTTTTTCTAACAAACTCATATAATCAGTTGCCCGACCTACTCCAATTTGATTCTTTTCACATATTTAGACATAATATAGTACTATGAAATGTTTCTGACCCAAAATATTACGAAATATGATTGTTTACATTAAAATGCAAAAGTTGATGAAAAAGTATGATAAGGTGAAAAAAGTGACATTTTATGTCTAGAAAGTGACTTTTCATCAAAAGTACAATTACAAAACTAGTTCCCATTCATCCTGTGTCTCCATGCACACTTGTGCTCTTTATCCGCTCAAAACGCTATAGAGCGAACGAGAAGGCGCTAGGAGCAAAGGAAAGTGGTTTTTCTAACAAACTCATATAATCAGTTGCCCGACCTACTCCAATTTGATTCTTTTCACATATTTAGACATAATATAGTACTATGAAATGTTTCTGACCCAAAATATTACGAAATATGATTGTTTACATTAAAATGCAAAAGTTTATGAAAAAGTATGATAATGTGAAAAAAGTGACATTTTATGTCTAGAAAGTGACTTTTCATCAAAAGTACAATAACAAAACTAGTTCCCATTCATTCTGTGTCCCCTTACACACTTGTGCTCTTTATCCGCTCAAAACGCTAGACAGCGAACGAGAAGGCGCTAGGAGCAAAGGAAAGTGGTTTTTCTAACAAACTCATATAATCAAGTGCACAACGTACTCCAATTTGATTTTTTTCACATAGTTAGACATAATATAGTACTATGAAATGTTTCTGACCCAAAATATTACGAAATATGATTGTTTACATTAAAATGCAAAAGTTGATGAAAAAGTATGATAATGTGAAAAAAGTGACATTTTATGTCTAGAAAGTGACTTTTCATCAAAAGTACAATAACAAAACTAGTTCCCATTCATTCTGTGTCCCCTTACACACTTGTGCTCTTTATCCGCTCAAAACGCTAGACAGCGAACGAGAAGGCGCTAGGAGCAAAGGAAAGTGGTTTTTCTAACAAACTCATATAATCAAGTGCACGACGTACTCCAATTTGATTTTTTTCACATAGTTAGACATAATATAGTACTATGAAATGTTTCTGACCCAAAATATTACGAAATATGATTGTTTACATTAAAGTGCAAAAGTTGATGAAAAAGTATGATAAGGTGAAAAAAGTGACATTTTATGTCTAGAAAGTGACTTTTCATCAAAAGTACAATTACAAAACTAGTTCCCATTCATCCTGTTTCTCCATGCACACTTGTGCTCTTTATCCACTCAAAACGCTATAGAGCGAACGAGAAGGCGCTAGGAGCAAAGGAAAGTGGTTTTTCTAACAAACTCATATAATCAGTTGCCCGACCTACTCCAATTTGATTCTTTTCACATATTTAGACATAATATAGTACTATGAAATGTTTCTGACCCAAAATATTACGAAATATGATTGTTTACATTAAAATGCAAAAGTTGATGAAAAAGTATGATAAGGTGAAAAAAGTGACATTTTATGTCTAGAAAGTGACTTTTCATCAAAAGTACAATTACAAAACTAGTTCCCATTCATCCTGTGTCTCCATGCACACTTGTGCTCTTTATCCGCTCAAAACGCTATAGAGCGAACGAGAAGGCGCTAGGAGCAAAGGAAAGTGGTTTTTCTAACAAACTCATATAATCAGTTGCCCGACCTACTCCAATTTGATTCTTTTCACATATTTAGACATAATATAGTACTATGAAATGTTTCTGACCCAAAATATTACGAAATATGATTGTTTACATTAAAGTGCAAAAGTTGATGAAAAAGTATGATAAGGTGAAAAAAGTGACATTTTATGTCTAGAAAGTGACTTTTCATCAAAAGTACAATTACAAAACTAGTTCCCATTCATCCTGTGTCTCCATGCACACTTGTGCTCTTTATCCGCTCAAAACGCTATAGAGCGAACGAGAAGGCGCTAGGAGCAAAGGAAAGTGGTTTTTCTAACAAACTCATATAATCAAGTGCACGACCTACTCCAATTTGATTCTTTTCACATATTTAGACATAATATAGTACTATGAAATGTTTCTGACCCAAAATATTACGAAATATGATTGTTTAGATTAAAATGCAAAAGTTGATGAAAAAGTATGATAAGGAGAAAAAAGTGACATTTTATGTCTAGAAAGTGACTTTTCATCAAAATTACAATTACAAAACTAGTTCCCATTCATCCTGTGTCTCCATGCACACTTGTGCTCTTTATCCGCTCAAAACGCTATAGAGCGAACGAGAAGGCGCTAGGAGCAAAGGAAAGTGGTTTTTCTAACAAACTCATATAATCAGTTGCCCGACCTACTCCAATTTGATTCTTTTCACATATTTAGACATAATATAGTACTATGAAATGTTTCTGACCCAAAATATTACGAAATATGATTGTTTACATTAAAATGCAAAAGTTTATGAAAAAGTATGATAATGTGAAAAAAGTGACATTTTATGTCTAGAAAGTGACTTTTCATCAAAAGTACAATAACAAAACTAGTTCCCATTCATTCTGTGTCCCCTTACACACTTGTGCTCTTTATCCGCTCAAAACGCTAGACAGCGAACGAGAAGGCGCTAGGAGCAAAGGAAAGTGGTTTTTCTAACAAACTCATATAATCAAGTGCACAACGTACTCCAATTTGATTTTTTTTCACATAGTTAGACATAATATAGTACTATGAAATGTTTCTGACCCAAAATATTACGAAATATGATTGTTTACATTAAAATGCAAAAGTTGATGAAAAAGTATGATAAGGTGAAAAAAGTGACATTTTATGTCTAGAAAGTGACTTTTCATCAAAAGTACAATAACAAAACTAGTTCCCATTCATTCTGTGTCCCCTTACACACTTGTGCTCTTTATCCGCTCAAAACGCTAGACAGCGAACGAGAAGGCGCTAGGAGCAAAGGAAAGTGGTTTTTCTAACAAACTCATATAATCAAGTGCACAACGTACTCCAATTTGATTTTTTTCACATAGTTAGACATAATATAGTACTATGAAATGTTTCTGACCCAAAATATTACGAAATATGATTGTTTACATTAAAATGCAAAAGTTGATGAAAAAGTATGATAAGGTGAAAAAAGTGACATTTTATGTCTAGAAAGTGACTTTTCATCAAAAGTACAATTACAAAACTAGTTCCCATTCATCCTGTGTCTCCATGCACACTTGTGCTCTTTATCCACTCAAAACGCTATAGAGCGAACGAGAAGGCGCTAGGAGCAAAGGAAAGTGGTTTTTCTAACAAACTCAAATAATCAGTTGCCCGACCTACTCCAATTTGATTCTTTTCACATATTTAGACATAATATAGTACTATGAAATGTTTCTGACCCAAAATATTACGAAATATGATTGTTTACATTAAAGTGCAAAAGTTGATGAAAAAGTATGATAAGGTGAAAAAAGTGACATTTTATGTCTAGAAAGTGACTTTTCATCAAAAGTACAATAACAAAACTAGTTCCCATTCATTCTGTGTCCCCTTACACACTTGTGCTCTTTATCCGCTCAAAACGCTATACAGCGAACGAGAAGGCGCTAGGAGCAAAGGAAAGTGGTTTTTCTAACAAACTCATATAATCAAGTGCACAACGTACTCCAATTTGATTTTTTTCACATAGTTAGACATAATATAGTACTATGAAATGTTTCTGACCCAAAATATTACGAAATATGATTGTTTACATTAAAATGCAAAAGTTGATGAGAAAGTATGATAAGGTGAAAAAAGTGACATTTTATGTCTAGAAAGTGACTTTTCATCAAAAGTACAATTACAAAACTAGTTCCGATTCATCCTGTGTCTCCATGCACACTTGTGCTCTTTATCCGCTCAAAACGCCATAGAGCGAACGAGAAGGCGCTAGGAGCAAAGGAAAGTGGTTTTTCTACCAAACTCATATAATCAGTTGCACGACGTACTCCAATTTGATTTTTTTCACATAGTTAGACATAATATAGTACTATGAAATGTTTCTGACCCAAAATATTACGAAATATGATTGTTTACATTAAAGTGCAAAAGTTGATGAAAAAGTATGATAAGGTGAAAAAAGTGACATTTTATGTCTAGAAAGTGACTTTTCATCAAAAGTACAATTACAAAACTAGTTCCCATTCATCCTGTGTCTCCATGCACACTTGTGCTCTTTATCCGCTCAAAACGCTATAGAGCGAACGAGAAGGCGCTAGGAGCAAAGGAAAGTGGTTTTTCTAACAAACTCATATAATCAGTTGCCCGACCTACTCCAATTTGATTCTTTTCACATATTTAGACATAATATAGTACTATGAAATGTTTCTGACCCAAAATATTACGAAATATGATTGTTTACATTAAAATGCAAAAGTTTATGAAAAAGTATGATAATGTGAAAAAAGTGACATTTTATGTCTAGAAAGTGACTTTTCATCAAAAGTACAATAACAAAACTAGTTCCCATTCATTCTGTGTCCCCTTACACACTTGTGCTCTTTATCCGCTCAAAACGCTAGACAGCTTACGAGAAGGCGCTAGGAGCAAAGGAAAGTGGTTTTTCTAACAAACTCATATAATCAAGTGCACAACGTACTCCAATTTGATTTTTTTCACATAGTTAGACATAATATAGTACTATGAAATGTTTCTGACCCAAAATATTACGAAATATGATTGTTTACATTAAAATGCAAAAGTTGATGAAAAAGTATGATAAGGTGAAAAAAGTGACATTTTATGTCTAGATAGTGACTTTTCATCAAAAGTACAATAACAAAACTAGTTCCCATTCATTCTGTGTCCCCTTACACACTTGTGCTCTTTATCCGCTCAAAACGCTATACAGCGAACGAGAAGGCGCTAGGAGCAAAGGAAAGTGGTTTTTCTAACAAACTCATATAATCAAGTGCACAACGTACTCCAATTTGATTTTTTTCACATAGTTAGACATAATATAGTACTATGAAATGTTTCTGACCCAAAATATTACGAAATATGATTGTTTACATTAAAATGCAAAAGTTGATGAAAAAGTATGATAAGGTGAAAAAAGTGACATTTTATGTCTAGAAAGTGACTTTTCATCAAAAGTACAATTACAAAACTAGTTCCCATTCATCCTGTGTCTCCATGCACACTTGTGCTCTTTATCCACTCAAAACGCTATAGAGCGAACGAGAAGGCGCTAGGAGCAAAGGAAAGTGGTTTTTCTAACAAACTCATATAATCAGTTGCCCGACCTACTCCAATTTGATTTTTTTCACATATTTAGACATAATATAGTACTATGAAATGTTTCTGACCCAAAATATTACGAAATATGATTGTTTACATTAAAATGCAAAAGGTGATGAAAAAGCATGATAAGGTGAAAAAAGTGACATTTTATGTCTAGAAAGTTACTTTTCATCACAAGTACAATAACAAAACTAGTTCCCATTCATTCTGTGTCCCCTTACACACTTGTGCTCTTTATCCGCTCAAAACGCTATACAGCGAACGAGAAGGCGCTAGGAGCAAAGGAAAGTGGTTTTTCTAACAAACTCATATAATCAAGTGCACAACGTACTCCGATTTGATTTTTTTCACATAGTTAGACATAATATAGTACTATGAAATGTTTCTGACCCAAAATATTACGAAATATGATTGTTTACATTAAAATGCAAAAGTTGATGAAAAAGTATGATAAGGTGAAAAAAGTGACATTTTATGTCTAGAAAGTGACTTTTCATCACAAGTACAATAACAAAACTAGTTCCCATTCATTCTGTGTCCCCTTACACACTTGTGCTCTTTATCCGCTCAAAACGCTATAGAGCGAACGAGAAGGCGCTAGGAGCAAAGGAAAGTGGTTTTTCTAAAAAACTCATATAATCAAGTGCACGACGTACTCCAATTTGATTTTTTTCACATAGTTAGACATAATATAGTACTATGAAATGTTTCTGACCCAAAATATTACGAAATATGATTGTTTACATTAAAGTGCAAAAGTTGATGAAAAAGTATGATAAGGTGAAAAAAGTGACATTTTATGTCTAGAAAGTGACTTTTCATCAAAAGTACAATTACAAAACTAGTTCCCATTCATCCTGTTTCTCCATGCACACTTGTGCTCTTTATCCACTCAAAACGCTATAGAGCGAACGAGAAGGCGCTAGGAGCAAAGGAAAGTGGTTTTTCTAACAAACTCATATAATCAGTTGCCCGACCTACTCCAATGTGATTCTTTTCACATATTTAGACATAATATAGTACTATGAAATGTTTCTGACCCAAAATATTACGAAATATGATTGTTTACATTAAAATGCAAAAGTTGATGAAAAAGTATGATAAGGTGAAAAAAGTGACATTTTATGTCTAGAAAGTGACTTTTCATCAAAAGTACAATTACAAAACTAGTTCCCATTCATCCTGTGTCTCCATGCACACTTGTGCTCTTTATCCGCTCAAAACGCTATAGAGCGAACGAGAAGGCGCTAGGAGCAAAGGAAAGTGGTTTTTCTAACAAACTCATATAATCGGTTGCCCGACCTACTCCAATTTGATTCTTTTCACATATTTAGACATAATATAGTACTATGAAATGTTTCTGACCCAAAATATTACGAAATATGATTGTTTACATTAAAATGCAAAAGTTGATGAAAAAGTATGATAATGTGAAAAAAGTGACATTTTATGTCTAGAAAGTGACTTTTCATCAAAAGTACAATAACAAAACTAGTTCCCATTCATTCTGTGTCCCCTTACACACTTGTGCTCTTTATCCGCTCAAAACGCTAGACAGCGAACGAGAAGGCGCTAGGAGCAAAGGAAAGTGGTTTTTCTAACAAACTCATATAATCAAGTGCACAACGTACTCCAATTTGATTTTTTTCACATAGTTAGACATAATATAGTACTATGAAATGTTTCTGACCCAAAATATTACGAAATATGATTGTTTACATTAAAATGCAAAAGTTGATGAAAAAGTATGATAAGGTGAAAAAAGTGACATTTTATGTCTAGAAAGTGACTTTTCATCAAAAGTACAATTACAAAACTAGTTCCCATTCATCCTGTGTCTCCATGCACACTTGTGCTCTTTATCCACTCAAAACGCTATAGAGCGAACGAGAAGGCGCTAGGAGCAAAGGAAAGTGGTTTTTCTAACAAACTCAAATAATCAGTTGCCCGACCTACTCCAATTTGATTCTTTTCACATATTTAGACATAATATAGTACTATGAAATGTTTCTGACCCAAAATATTACGAAATATGATTGTTTACATTAAAATGCAAAAGTTGATGAAAAAGTATGATAAGGTGAAAAAAGTGACATTTTATGTCTAGAAAGTGACTTTTCATCAAAAGTACAATTACAAAACTAGTTCCCATTCATCCTGTTTCTCCATGCACACTTGTGCTCTTTATCCACTCAAAACGCTATAGAGCGAACGAGAAGGCGCTAGGAGCAAAGGAAAGTGGTTTTTCTAACAAACTCATATAATCAGTTGCCCGACCTACTCCAATGTGATTCTTTTCACATATTTAGACATAATATAGTACTATGAAATGTTTCTGACCCAAAATATTACGAAATATGATTGTTTACATTAAAATGCAAAAGGTGATGAAAAAGTATGATAAGGTGAAAAAAGTGACATTTTATGTCTAGAAAGTGACTTTTCATCAAAAGTACAATTACAAAACTAGTTCCCATTCATCCTGTGTCTCCATGCACACTTGTGCTCTTTATCTGCTCAAAACGCTATAGAGCGAACGAGAAGGCGCTAGGAGCAAAGGAAAGTGGTTTTTCTAACAAACTCATATAATCAGTTGCCAGACCTACTCCAATTTGATTCTTTTCACATATTTAGACATAATATAGTACTATGAAATGTTTCTGACCCAAAATATTACGAAATATGATTGTTTACATTAAAATGCAAAAGTTGATGAAAAAGTATGATAAGGTGAAAAAAGTGACATTTTATGTCTAGAAAGTGACTTTTCATCAAAAGTACAATTACAAAACTAGTTCCCATTCATCCTGTGTGTCCATGCACACTTGTGCTCTTTATCCGCTCAAAACGCTATAGAGCGAACGAGAAGGCGCTAGGAGCAAAGGAAAGTGGTTTTTCTAACAAACTCATATAATCAGTTGCCCGACCTACTCCAATTTGATTCTTTTCACATATTTAGACATAATATAATACTATGAAATGTTTCTGACCCAAAATATTACGAAATATGATTGTTTACATTAAAATGCAAAAGGTGATGAAAAAGTATGATAAGGTGAAAAAAGTGACATTTTATGTCTAGAAAGTGACTTTTCATCAAAAGTACAATTACAAAACTAGTTCCCATTCATCCTGTGTGTCCATGCACACTTGTGCTCTTTATCCGCTCAAAACGCTATAGAGCGAACGAGAAGGCGCTAGGAGCAAAGGAAAGTGGTTTTTCTAACAAACTCATATAATCAGTTGCCCGACCTACTCCAATTTGATTCTTTTAACATATTTAGACATAATATAGTACTATGAAATGTTTCTGACCCAAAATATTACGAAATATGATTGTTTACATTAAAATGCAAAAGTTGATGAAAAAGTATGATAAGGTGAAAAAAGTGACATTTTATGTCTAGAAAGTGACTTTTCATCAAAAGTACAATTACAAAACTAGTTCCCATTCATCCTGTGTCTCCATGCACACTTGTGCTCTTTATCCGCTCAAAACGCTATAGAGCGAACGAGAAGGCGCTAGGAGCAAAGGAAAGTGGTTTTTCTAACAAACTCATATAATCAGTTGCCCGACCTACTCCAATTTGATTCTTTTCACATATTTAGACATAATATAGTACTATGAAATGTTTCTGACCCAAAATATTACGAAATATGATTGTTTACATTAAAGTGCAAAAGGTGATGAAAAAGTATGATAAGGTGAAAAAAGTGACATTTTATGTCTAGAAAGTGACTTTTCATCAAAAGTACAATTACAAAACTAGTTCCCATTCATCCTGTGTGTCCATGCACACTTGTGCTCTTTATCCGCTCAAAACGCTATAGAGCGAACGAGAAGGCGCTAGGAGCAAAGGAAAGTGGTTTTTCTAACAAACTCATATAATCAGTTGCCCGACCTACTCCAATTTGATTCTTTTCACATATTTAGACATAATATAGTACTATGAAATGTTTCTGACCCAAAATATTACGAAATATGATTGTTTACATTAAAATGCAAAAGTTGATGAAAAAGTATGATAAGGTGAAAAAAGTGACATTTTATGTCTAGAAAGTGACTTTTCATCAAAAGTACAATTACAAAACTAGTTCCCATTCATCCTGTGTCTCCATGCACACTTGTGCTCTTTATCCGCTCAAAACGCTATAGAGCGAACGAGAAGGCGCTAGGAGCAAAGGAAAGTGGTTTTTCTAACAAACTCATTTAATTAAGTGCACGACGTACTCCAATTTGATTTTTTTCACATAGTTAGACATAATATAGTACTATGAAATGTTTCTGACCCAAAATATTACGAAATATGATTGTTTACATTAAAGTGTAAAAGTTGATGAAAAAGTATGATAAGGTGAAAAAAGTGACATTTTATGTCTAGAAAGTGACTTTTCATCAAAAGGACAATAGCAAAATTAGATCCCATTCATTCTGTGTCCCCTTACACACTTGTGCTCTTTATCCGCTCAAAACGCTATACAGCGAACGAGAAGGCGCTAGGAGCAAAGGAAAGTGGTTTTTCTAACAAACTCATATAATCAGTTGCCCGACCTACTCCAATTTGATTCTTTTCACATATTTAGACATAATATAGTACTATGAAATGTTTCTGACCCAAAATATTACGAAATATGATTGTTTACATTAAAATGCAAAAGTTGATGAAAAAGTATGATAAGGTGAAAAAAGTGACATTTTATGTCTAGAAAGTGACTTTTCATCAAAAGTACAATTACAAAACTAGTTCCCATTCATCCTGTGTCTCCATGCACACTTGTGCTCTTTATCCGCTCAAAACGCTAGAGAGCGAACGAGAAGGCGCTAGGAGCAAAGGAAAGTGGTTTTTCTAACAAACTCATATAATCAGTTGCTCGACCTACTCCAATTTGATTCTTTTCACATATTTAGACATAATATAGTACTATGAAATGTTTCTGACCCAAAATATTACGAAATATGATTGTTTACATTAAAGTGCAAAAGTTGATGAAAAAGTATGATAAGGTGAAAAAAGTGACATTTTATGTCTAGAAAGTGACTTTTCATCAAAAGTACAATTACAAAACTAGTTCCCATTCATCCTGTTTCTCCGTGCACACTTGTGCTCTTTATCCGCTCAAAACGCTATAGAGCGAACGAGAAGGCGCTAGGAGCAAAGGAAAGTGGTTTTTCTAAAAAACTCATATAATCAAGTGCACGACGTACTCCAATTTGATTTTTTTCACATAGTTAGACATAATATAGTACTATGAAATGTTTCTGACCCAAAATATTACGAAATATGATTGTTTACATTAAAGTGCAAAAGTTGATGAAAAAGTATGATAAGGTGAAAAAAGTGACATTTTATGTCTAGAAAGTGACTTTTCATCAAAAGTACAATAGCAAAATTAGTTCCCATTCATTCTGTGTCCCCTTACACACTTGTGCTCTTTATCCGCTCAAAACGCTATACAGCGAACGAGAAGGCGCTAGGAGCAAAGGAAAGTGGTTTTTCTAACAAACTCATATAATCAGTTGCCCGACCTACTCCAATTTGATTCTTTTCACATATTTAGACATAATATAGTACTATGAAATGTTTCTGACCCAAAATATTACGAAATATGATTGTTTACATTAAAATGCAAAAGTTGATGAAAAAGTATGATAAGGTGAAAAAAGTGACATTTTATGTCTAGAAAGTGACTTTTCATCAAAAGTACAATTACAAAACTAGTTCCCATTCATCCTGTGTCTCCATGCACACTTGTGCTCTTTATCCGCTCAAAACGCTAGAGAGCGAACGAGAAGGCGCTAGGAGCAAAGGAAAGTGGTTTTTCTAACAAACTCATATAATCAGTTGCTCGACCTACTCCAATTTGATTCTTTTCACATATTTAGACATAATATAGTACTATGAAATGTTTCTGACCCAAAATATTACGAAATATGATTGTTTACATTAAAGTGCAAAAGTTGATGAAAAAGTATGATAAGGTGAAAAAAGTGACGTTTTATGTCTAGAAAGTGACTTTTCATCAAAAGTACAATTACAAAACTAGTTCCCATTCATCCTGTTTCTCCATGCACACTTGTGCTCTTTATCCGCTCAAAACGCTATAGAGCGAACGAGAAGGCGCTAGGAGCAAAGGAAAGTGGTTTTTCTAAAAAACTCATATAATCAAGTGCACGACGTACTCCAATTTGATTTTTTTCACATAGTTAGACATAATATAGTACTATGAAATGTTTCTGACCCAAAATATTACGAAATATGATTGTTTACATTAAAGTGCAAAAGTTGATGAAAAAGTATGATAAGGTGAAAAAAGTGACATTTTATGTCTAGAAAGTGACTTTTCATCAAAAGTACAATTACAAAACTAGTTCCCATTCATCCTGTGTCTCCATGCACACTTGTGCTCTTTATCCGCTCAAAACGCTATAGAGCGAACGAGAAGGCGCTAGGAGCAAAGGAAAGTGGTTTTTCTAACAAACTCATATAATCAGTTGCCCGACCTACTCCAATTTGATTCTTTTCACATATTTAGACATAATATAGTACTATGAAATGTTTCTGACCCAAAATATTACGAAATATGATTGTTTACATTAAAATGCAAAAGTTGATGAAAAAGTATGATAAGGTGAAAAAAGTGACATTTTATGTCTAGAAAGTGACTTTTCATCAAAAGTACAATTACAAAACTAGTTCCCATTCATCCTGTGTCTCCATGCACACTTGTGCTCTTTATCCGCTCAAAACGCTATAGAGCGAACGAGAAGGCGCTAGGAGCAAAGGAAAGTGGTTTTTCTAACAAACTCATATAATCAGTTGCCCGACCTACTCCAATTTGATTCTTTTCACATATTTAGACATAATATAGTACTATGAAATGTTTCTGACCCAAAATATTACGAAATATGATTGTTTACATTAAAGTGCAAAAGTTGATGAAAAAGTATGATAAGGTGAAAAAAATGACATTTTATGTCTAGAAAGTCACTTTTCATCAAAAGTACGATAACAAAACTAGTTCCCATTCATCCTGTGTCTCCATGCACACTTGTGCTCTTTATCCGCTCAAAACGCTATAGAGCGAACGAGAAGGCGCTAGGAGCAAAGGAAAGTGGTTTTTCTAACAAACTCATATAATCAGTTGCCCGACCTACTCCAATTTGATTCTTTTCACATATTTAGACATAATATAGTACTATGAAATGTTTCTGACCCAAAATATTACGAAATATGATTGTTTACATTAAAGTGCAAAAGTTGATGAAAAAGTATGATTAAAGTTAAAAAAGTGACATTTTATGTCTAGAAAGTGACTTTTCATCAAAAGTACAATTACAAAACTTGTTCCCATTCATCCTGTGTCTCCATGCACACTTGTGCTCTTTATCCGCTCAAAACGCTATAGAGCGAACGAGAAGGCGCTAGGAGCAAAGGAAAGTGGTTTTTCTAACAAACTCATATAATCAAGTGCACAACGTACTCCAATTTGATTTTTTTCACATAGTTAGACATAATATAGTACTATGAAATGTTTCTGACCCAAAATATTACGAAATATGATTGTTTACATGAAAATGCAAAAGTTGATGAAAAAGTATGATAAGGTGAAAAAAGTGACATTTTATGTCTAGAAAGTGACTTTTCATCAAAAGTACAATAACAAAACTAGTTCCCATTCATTCTGTGTCCCCTTACACACTTGTGCTCTTTATCCGCTCAAAACGCTATACAGCGAACGAGAAGGCGCTAGGAGCAAAGGAAAGTGGTTTTTCTAACAAACTCATATAATCAAGTGCACAACGTACTCCAATTTGATTTTTTTCACATAGTTAGACATAATATAGTACTATGAAATGTTTCTGACCCAAAATATTACGAAATATGATTGTTTACATGAAAATGCAAAAGTTGATGAAAAAGTATGATAAGGTGAAAAAAGTGACATTTTATGTCTAGAAAGTGACTTTTCATCAAAAGTACAATAACAAAACTAGTTCCCATTCATTCTGTGTCCCCTTACACACTTGTGCTCTTTATCCGCTCAAAACGCTATAGAGCGAACGAGAAGGCGCTAGGAGCAAAGGAAAGTGGTTTTTCTAACAAACTCATATAATCAAGTGCACAACGTACTCCAATTTGATTTTTTTCACATAGTTAGACATAATATTGTACTAAGAAATGTTTCTGACCCAAAATATTACGAAATATGATTGTTTACATTAAAGTGCAAAAGTTGATGAAAAAGTATGATTAAAGTTAAAAAAAGTGACATTTTATGTCTAGAAAGTGACTTTTCATCAAAAGTACAATTACAAAACTTGTTCCCATTCATCCTGTGTCTCCATGCACACTTGTGCTCTTTATCCGCTCAAAACGCTATACAGAGAACGAGAAGGCGCTAGGAGCAAAGGAAAGTGGTTTTTCTAACAAACTCATATAATCAAGCGCACAACGTACACCAATTTGATTTTTTTCACATAGTTAGACATAATATAGTACTATGAAATGTTTCTGACCCAAAATATTACGAAATATGATTGTTTACATTAAACTGCAAAAGTTGATGAAAAAGTATGATAAGGTGAAAAAAGTGACATTTTATGTCTAGATAGTGACTTTTCATCAAAAGTACAATTACAAAACTAGTTCCCATTCATCCTTTGTCTCCATGCACACTTGTGCTCTTTATCCGCTCAAAACGCTATAGAGCGAACGAGAAGGCGCTAGGAGCAAAGGAAAGTGGTTTTTCTAACAAACTCATATAATCAAGTGCACAACGTACTCCAATTTGATTTTTTTCACATAGTTAGACATAATATAGTACTATGAAATGTTTCTGACCCAAAATATTACGAAATATGATTGTTTACATTAAAATGCAAAAGTTGATGAAAAAGTATGATAAGGTGAAAAAAGTGACATTTTATGTCTAGAAAGTGACTTTTCATCAAAAGTACAATTACAAAACTAGTTCCCATTCATCCTGTGTGTCCATGCACACTTGTGCTCTTTATACGCTCAAAACGCTATACAGCGAACGAGAAGGCGCTAGGAGCAAAGGAAAGTGGTTTTTCTAACAAACTCATATAATTAAGTGCACGACGTACTCCAATTTGATTTTTTTAACATAGTTAGACATAATATAGTACTATGAAATGTTTCTGACCCAAAATATTACGAAATATGATTGTTTACATTAAACTGCAAAAGTTGATGAAAAAGTATGATAAGGTGAAAAAAGTGACATTTTATGTCTAGAAAGTGACTTTTCATCAAAAGTACAATTACAAAACTAGTTCCCATTCATCCTGTGTCTCCATGCACACTTGTGCTCTTTATCCGCTCAAAACGCTATAGAGCGAACGAGAAGGCGCTAGGAGCAAAGGAAAGTGGTTTTTCTAACAAACTCATATAATCAAGTGCACAACGTAGTCCAATTTGATTTTTTTAACATAGTTAGACATAATATAGTACTATGAAATGTTTCTGACCCAAAATATTACGAAATATGATTGTTTACATTAAAATGCAAAAGTTGATGAAAAAGTATGATAAGGTGAAAAAAGTGACATTTTATGTCTAGAAAGTGACTTTTCATCAAAAGTACAATTACAAAACTAGTTCCCATTCATCCTGTGTCTCCATGCACACTTGTGCTCTTTATCCGCTCAAAACGCTATAGAGCGAACGAGAAGGCGCTAGGAGCAAAGGAAAGTGGTTTTTCTAACAAACTCATATAATCAGTTGCCCGACCTACTCCAATTTGATTCTTTTCACATATTTAGACATAATATAGTACTATGAAATGTTTCTGACCCAAAATATTACGAAATATGATTGTTTACATTAAAGTGCAAAAGTTGATGAAAAAGTATGATTAAAGTTAAAAAAGTGACATTTTATGTCTAGAAAGTGACTTTTCATCAAAAGTACAATTACAAAACTTGTTCCCATTCATCCTGTGTCTCCATGCACACTTGTGCTCTTTATCCGCTCAAAACGCTATAGAGCGAACGAGAAGGCGCTAGGAGCAAAGGAAAGTGGTTTTTCTAACAAACTCATATAATCAAGTGCACAACGTACTCCAATTTGATTTTTTTCACATAGTTAGACATAATATAGTACTATGAAATGTTTCTGACCCAAAATATTACGAAATATGATTGTTTACATGAAAATGCAAAAGTTGATGAAAAAGTATGATAAGGTGAAAAAAGTGACATTTTATGTCTAGAAAGTGACTTTTCATCAAAAGTACAATTACAAAACTAGTTCCCATTCATCCTGTGTCTCCATGCACACTTGTGCTCTTTATCCGCTCAAAACGCTATAGAGCGAACGAGAAGGCGCTAGGAGCAAAGGAAAGTGGTTTTTCTAACAAACTCATATAATCAGTTGCCCGACCTACTCCAATTTGATTCTTTTCACATATTTAGACATAATATAGTACTATGAAATGTTTCTGACCCAAAATATTACGAAATATGATTGTTTACATTAAAGTGCAAAAGTTGATGAAAAAGTATGATAAGGTGAAAAAAATGACATTTTATGTCTAGAAAGTCACTTTTCATCAAAAGTACGATAACAAAACTAGTTCCCATTCATCCTGTGTCTCCATGCACACTTGTGCTCTTTATCCGCTCAAAACGCTATAGAGCGAACGAGAAGGCGCTAGGAGCAAAGGAAAGTGGTTTTTCTAACAAACTCATATAATCAGTTGCCCGACCTACTCCAATTTGATTCTTTTCACATATTTAGACATAATATAGTACTATGAAATGTTTCTGACCCAAAATATTACGAAATATGATTGTTTACATTAAAGTGCAAAAGTTGATGAAAAAGTATGATTAAAGTTAAAAAAGTGACATTTTATGTCTAGAAAGTGACTTTTCATCAAAAGTACAATTACAAAACTTGTTCCCATTCATCCTGTGTCTCCATGCACACTTGTGCTCTTTATCCGCTCAAAACGCTATAGAGCGAACGAGAAGGCGCTAGGAGCAAAGGAAAGTGGTTTTTCTAACAAACTCATATAATCAAGTGCACAACGTACTCCAATTTGATTTTTTTCACATAGTTAGACATAATATAGTACTATGAAATGTTTCTGACCCAAAATATTACGAAATATGATTGTTTACATGAAAATGCAAAAGTTGATGAAAAAGTATGATAAGGTGAAAAAAGTGACATTTTATGTCTAGAAAGTGACTTTTCATCAAAAGTACAATAACAAAACTAGTTCCCATTCATTCTGTGTCTCCTTTCACA
Source organism: Ictalurus punctatus (assembly GCF_001660625.3). Classification (NCBI taxonomy): domain Eukaryota; kingdom Metazoa; phylum Chordata; class Actinopteri; order Siluriformes; family Ictaluridae; genus Ictalurus; species Ictalurus punctatus. The sequence continues at coordinate 8,817,977 of NC_030421.2, read as the reverse complement.
CTTGTGCTCTTTATCCGCTCAAAACGCTATACAGCGAACGAGAAGGCGCTAGGAGCAAAGGAAAGTGGTTTTTCTAACAAACTCATATAATCAAGTGCACAACGTACTCCAATTTGATTTTTTTCACATAGTTAGACATAATATAGTACTATGAAATGTTTCTGACCCAAAATATTACGAAATATGATTGTTTACATGAAAATGCAAAAGTTGATGAAAAAGTATGATAAGGTGAAAAAAGTGACATTTTATGTCTAGAAAGTGACTTTTCATCAAAAGTACAATAACAAAACTAGTTCCCATTCATTCTGTGTCCCCTTACACACTTGTGCTCTTTATCCGCTCAAAACGCTATAGAGCGAACGAGAAGGCGCTAGGAGCAAAGGAAAGTGGTTTTTCTAACAAACTCATATAATCAAGTGCACAACGTACTCCAATTTGATTTTTTTCACATAGTTAGACATAATATTGTACTAAGAAATGTTTCTGACCCAAAATATTACGAAATATGATTGTTTACATTAAAGTGCAAAAGTTGATGAAAAAGTATGATTAAAGTTAAAAAAAGTGACATTTTATGTCTAGAAAGTGACTTTTCATCAAAAGTACAATTACAAAACTTGTTCCCATTCATCCTGTGTCTCCATGCACACTTGTGCTCTTTATCCGCTCAAAACGCTATACAGCGAACGAGAAGGCGCTAGGAGCAAAGGAAAGTGGTTTTTCTAACAAACTCATATAATCAAGCGCACAACGTACACCAATTTGATTTTTTTCACATAGTTAGACATAATATAGTACTATGAAATGTTTCTGACCCAAAATATTACGAAATATGATTGTTTACATTAAACTGCAAAAGTTGATGAAAAAGTATGATAAGGTGAAAAAAGTGACATTTTATGTCTAGATAGTGACTTTTCATCAAAAGTACAATTACAAAACTAGTTCCCATTCATCCTTTGTCTCCATGCACACTTGTGCTCTTTATCCGCTCAAAACGCTATAGAGCGAACGAGAAGGCGCTAGGAGCAAAGGAAAGTGGTTTTTCTAACAAACTCATATAATCAAGTGCACAACGTACTCCAATTTGATTTTTTTCACATAGTTAGACATAATATAGTACTATGAAATGTTTCTGACCCAAAATATTACGAAATATGATTGTTTACATTAAAATGCAAAAGTTGATGAAAAAGTATGACAAGGTGAAAAAAGTGACATTTTATGTCTAGAAAGTGACTTTTCATCAAAAGTACAATTACAAAACTAGTTCCCATTCATCCTGTGTGTCCATGCACACTTGTGCTCTTTATCCGCTCAAAACGCTATACAGCGAACGAGAAGGCGCTAGGAGCAAAGGAAAGTGGTTTTTCTAACAAACTCATATAATTAAGTGCACGACGTACTCCAATTTGATTTTTTTAACATAGTTAGACATAATATAGTACTATGAAATGTTTCTGACCCAAAATATTACGAAATATGATTGTTTACATTAAAGTGCAAAAGTTGATGAAAAAGTATGATAAGGTGAAAAAAGTGACATTTTATGTCTAGAAAGTGACTTTTCATCAAAAGTACAATTACAAAACTAGTTCCCATTCATCCTGTGTCTCCATGCACACTTGTGCTCTTTATCCGCTCAAAACGCTATAGAGCGAACGAGAAGGCGCTAGGAGCAAAGGAAAGTGGTTTTTCTAACAAACTCATATAATCAAGTGCACAACGTAGTCCAATTTGATTTTTTTCACATAGTTAGACATAATATAGTACTATGAAATGTTTCTGACCCAAAATATTACGAAATATGATTGTTTACATTAAAATGCAAAAGTTGATGAAAAAGTATGATAAGGTGAAAAAAGTGACATTTTATGTCTAGAAAGTGACTTTTCATCAAAAGTACAATTACAAAACTAGTTCCCATTCATCCTGTGTCTCCATGCACACTTGTCCTCTTTATCCGCTCAAAACGCTATAGAGCGAACGAGAAGGCGCTAGGAGCAAAGGAAAGTGGTTTTTCTAACAAACTCAAATAATCAGTTGCCCGACCTACTCCAATTTGATTATTTTCACATATTTAGACATAATATAGTACTATGAAATGTTTCTGACCCAAAATATTACGAAATATGATTGTTTACATTAAAGTGCAAAAGTTGATGAAAAAGTATGATTAAAGTTAAAAAAGTGACATTTTATGTCTAGAAAGTGACTTTTCATCAAAAGTACAATTACAAAACTTGTTCCCATTCATCCTGTGTCTCCATGCACACTTGTGCTCTTTATCCGCTCAAAACGCTATAGAGCGAACGAGAAGGCGCTAGGAGCAAAGGAAAGTGGTTTTTCTAACAAACTCATATAATCAAGTGCACAACGTACTCCAATTTGATTTTTTTCACATAGTTAGACATAATATAGTACTATGAAATGTTTCTGACCCAAAATATTACGAAATATGATTGTTTACATGAAAATGCAAAAGTTGATGAAAAAGTATGATAAGGTGAAAAAAGTGACATTTTATGTCTAGAAAGTGACTTTTCATCAAAAGTACAATTACAAAACTAGTTCCCATTCATCCTGTGTCTCCATGCACACTTGTGCTCTTTATCCGCTCAAAACGCTATAGAGCGAACCAGAAGGCGCTAGGAGCAAAGGAAAGTGGTTTTTCTAACAAACTCATATAATCAGTTGCCCGACCTACTCCAATTTGATTTTTTTCACATTTTTAGACATAATATAGTACTATGAAATGTTTCTGACCCAAAATATTACGAAATATGATTGTTTACATTAAAATGCAAAAGTTGATGAAAAAGTATGATAAGGTGAAAAAAGTGACATTTTATGTCTAGAAAGTGACTTTTCATCAAAAGTACAATAACAAAACTAGTTCCCATTCATTCTGTGTCCCCTTACACACTTGTGCTCTTTATCCGCTCAAAACGCTATACAGCGAACGAGAAGGCGCTAGGAGCAAAGGAAAGTGGTTTTTCTAACAAACTCATATAATCAAGTGCACAACGTACTCCAATTTGATTTTTTTCACATAGTTAGACATAATATAGTACTAAGAAATGTTTCTGACCCAAAATATTACGAAATATGATTGTTTACATTAAAGTGCAAAAGTTGATGAAAAAGTATGATTAAAGTTAAAAAAGTGACATTTTATGTCTAGAAAGTGACTTTTCATCAAAAGTACAATTACAAAACTTGTTCCCATTCATCCTGTGTCTCCATGCACACTTGTGCTCTTTATCCGCTCAAAACGCTATAGAGCGAACGAGAAGGCGCTAGGAGCAAAGGAAAGTGGTTTTTCTAACAAACTCATATAATCAAGTGCACAACGTACTCCAATTTGATTTTTTTCACATAGTTAGACATAATATAGTACTATGAAATGTTTCTGACCCAAAATATTACGAAATATGATTGTTTACATGAAAATGCAAAAGTTGATGAAAAAGTATGATAAGGTGAAAAAAGTGACATTTTATGTCTAGAAAGTGACTTTTCATCAAAAGTACAATAACAAAACTAGTTCCCATTCATTCTGTGTCCCCTTACACACTTGTGCTCTTTATCCGCTCAAAACGCTATACAGCGAACGAGAAGGCGCTAGGAGCAAAGGAAAGTGGTTTTTCTAACAAACTCATATAATCAAGTGCACAACGTACTCCAATTTGATTTTTTTCACATAGTTAGACATAATATAGTACTATGAAATGTTTCTGACCCAAAATATTACGAAATATGATTGTTTACATTAAAATGCAAAAGTTGATGAAAAAGTATGATAAGTTGAAAAAAGTGACATTTTATGTCTAGAAAGTGACTTTTCATCAAAAGTACAATTACAAAACTAGTTCCCATTCATTCTGTGTCCCCTTACACACTTGTGCTCTTTATCCGCTCAAAACGCTATACAGCGAACGAGAAGGCGCTAGGAGCAAAGGAAAGTGGTTTTTCTAACAAACTCATATAATCAAGTGCACAACGTACTCCAATTTGATTTTTTTCACATAGTTAGACATAATATAGTACTATGAAATGTTTCTGACCCAAAATATTACGAAATATGATTGTTTACATTAAAATGCAAAAGTTGATAAAGTATGATAAGGTGAAAAAAGTGACATTTTATGTCTAGAAAGTGACTTTTCATCAAAAGTACAATAACAAAACTAGTTCCCATTCATTCTGTGTTCCCTTACACACTTGTGCTCTTTATCCGCTCAAAACGCTATACAGCGAACGAGAAGGCGCTAGGAGCAAAGGAAAGTGGTTTTTCTAACAAACTCATATAATCAAGTGCACAACGTAGTCCAATTTGATTTTTTTCACATAGTTAGACATAATATAGTACTATGAAATGTTTCTGACCCAAAATATTACGAAATATGATTGTTTACATTAAAATGCAAAAGTTGATGAAAAAGTATGATAAGGTGAAAAAAGTGACATTTTATGTCTAGATTGTGACTTTTCATCAAAAGTACAATAACAAAACTACTTCCCATTCATTCTGTGTCCCCTTACACACTTGTGCTCTTTATCCGCTCAAAACGCTATACAGCGAACGAGAAGGCGCTAGGAGCAAAGGAAAGTGGTTTTTCTAACAAACTCATATAATCAAGTGCACAACGTACTCCAATTTGATTTTTTTCACATAGTTAGACATAATATAGTACTATGAAATGTTTCTGACCCAAAATATTACGAAATATGATTGTTTACATTAAAATGCAAAAGTTGATGAAAAAGTATGATAAGGTGAAAAAAGTGACATTTTATGTCTAGAAAGTGACTTTTCATCAAAAGTACAATTACAAAACTAGTTCCCATTCATCCTGTGTGTCCATGCACACTTGTGCTCTTTATCCGCTCAAAACGCTATACAGCGAACGAGAAGGCGCTAGGAGCAAAGGAAAGTGGTTTTTCTAACAAACTCATATAATTAAGTGCACGACGTACTCCAATTTGATTTTTTTAACATAGTTAGACATAATATAGTACTATGAAATGTTTCTGACCCAAAATATTACGAAATATGATTGTTTACATTAAACTGCAAAAGTTGATGAAAAAGTATGATAAGGTGAAAAAAGTGACATTTTATGTCTAGAAAGTGACTTTTCATCAAAAGTACAATTACAAAACTAGTTCCCATTCATCCTGTGTCTCCATGCACACTTGTGCTCTTTATCCGCTCAAAACGCTATAGAGCGAACGAGAAGGCGCTAGGAGCAAAGGAAAGTGGTTTTTCTAACAAACTCATATAATCAAGTGCACAACGTAGTCCAATTTGATTTTTTTCACATAGTTAGACATAATATAGTACTATGAAATGTTTCTGACCCAAAATATTACGAAATATGATTGTTTACATTAAAATGCAAAAGTTGATGAAAAAGTATGATAAGGTGAAAAAAGTGACATTTTATGTCTAGAAAGTGACTTTTCATCAAAAGTACAATTACAAAACTAGTTCCCATTCATCCTGTGTCTCCATGCACACTTGTGCTCTTTATCCGCTCAAAACGCTATAGAGCGAACGAGAAGGCGCTAGGAGCAAAGGAAAGTGGTTTTTCTAACAAACTCATATAATCAGTTGCCCGACCTACTCCAATTTGATTCTTTTCACATATTTAGACATAATATAGTACTATGAAATGTTTCTGACCCAAAATATTACGAAATATGATTGTTTACATTAAAGTGCAAAAGTTGATGAAAAAGTATGATTAAAGTTAAAAAAGTGACATTTTATGTCTAGAAAGTGACTTTTCATCAAAAGTACAATTACAAAACTTGTTCCCATTCATCCTGTGTCTCCATGCACACTTGTGCTCTTTATCCGCTCAAAACGCTATAGAGCGAACGAGAAGGCGCTAGGAGCAAAGGAAAGTGGTTTTTCTAACAAACTCATATAATCAAGTGCACAACGTACTCCAATTTGATTTTTTTCACATAGTTAGACATAATATAGTACTATGAAATGTTTCTGACCCAAAATATTACGAAATATGATTGTTTACATGAAAATGCAAAAGTTGATGAAAAAGTATGATAAGGTGAAAAAAGTGACATTTTATGTCTAGAAAGTGACTTTTCATCAAAAGTACAATAACAAAACTAGTTCCCATTCATTCTGTGTCCCCTTACACACTTGTGCTCTTTATCCGCTCAAAACGCTATAGAGCGAACGAGAAGGCGCTAGGAGCAAAGGAAAGTGGTTTTTCTAACAAACTCATATAATCAAGTGCACAACGTACTCCAATTTGATTTTTTTCACATAGTTAGACATAATATAGTACTATGAAATGTTTCTGACCCAAAATATTACGAAATATGATTGTTTACATGAAAATGCAAAAGTTGATGAAAAAGTATGATAAGGTGAAAAAAGTGACATTTTATGTCTAGAAAGTGACTTTTCATCAAAAGTACAATAACAAAACTAGTTCCCATTCATTCTGTGTCCCCTTACACACTTGTGCTCTTTATCCGCTCAAAACGCTATATAGCGAACGAGAAGGCGCTAGGAGCAAAGGAAAGTGGTTTTTCTAACAAACTCATATAATCAAGTGCACAACGTACTCCAATTTGATTTTTTTCACATAGTTAGACATAATATAGTACTAAGAAATGTTTCTGACCCAAAATATTACGAAATATGATTGTTTACATTAAAGTGCAAAAGTTGATGAAAAAGTATGATTAAAGTTAAAAAAGTGACATTTTATGTCTAGAAAGTGACTTTTCATCAAAAGTACAATTACAAAACTTGTTCCCATTCATCCTGTGTCTCCATGCACACTTGTGCTCTTTATCCGCTCAAAACGCTATACAGCGAACGAGAAGGCGCTAGGAGCAAAGGAAAGTGGTTTTTCTAACAAACTCATATAATCAAGCGCACAACGTACACCAATTTGATTTTTTTCACATAGTTAGACATAATATAGTACTATGAAATGTTTCTGACCCAAAATATTACGAAATATGATTGTTTACATTAAACTGCAAAAGTTGATGAAAAAGTATGATAAGGTGAAAAAAGTGACATTTTATGTCTAGATAGTGACTTTTCATCAAAAGTACAATTACAAAACTAGTTCCCATTCATCCTTTGTCTCCATGCACACTTGTGCTCTTTATCCGCTCAAAACGCTATAGAGCGAACGAGAAGGCGCTAGGAGCAAAGGAAAGTGGTTTTTCTAACAAACTCATATAATCAAGTGCACAACGTACTCCAATTTGATTTTTTTCACATAGATAGACATAATATAGTACTATGAAATGTTTCTGACCCAAAATATTACGAAATATGATTGTTTACATTAAAATGCAAAAGTTGATGAAAAAGTATGATAAGGTGAAAAAAGTGACATTGTATGTCTAGAAAGTGACTTTTCATCAAAAGTACAATTACAAAACTAGTTCCCATTCATCCTGTGTGTCCATGCACACTTGTGCTCTTTATACGCTCAAAACGCTATACAGCGAACGAGAAGGCGCTAGGAGCAAAGGAAAGTGGTTTTTCTAACAAACTCATATAATTAAGTGCACGACGTACTCCAATTTGATTTTTTTAACATAGTTAGACATAATATAGTACTATGAAATGTTTCTGACCCAAAATATTACGAAATATGATTGTTTACATTAAACTGCAAAAGTTGATGAAAAAGTATGATAAGGTGAAAAAAGTGACATTTTATGTCTAGAAAGTGACTTTTCATCAAAAGTACAATTACAAAACTAGTTCCCATTCATCCTGTGTCTCCATGCACACTTGTGCTCTTTATCCGCTCAAAACGCTATAGAGCGAACGAGAAGGCGCTAGGAGCAAAGGAAAGTGGTTTTTCTAACAAACTCATATAATCAAGTGCACAACGTAGTCCAATTTGATTTTTTTCACATAGTTAGACATAATATAGTACTATGAAATGTTTCTGACCCAAAATATTACGAAATATGATTGTTTACATTAAAATGCAAAAGTTGATGAAAAAGTATGATAAGGTGAAAAAAGTGACATTTTATGTCTAGAAAGTGACTTTTCATCAAAAGTACAATTACAAAACTAGTTCCCATTCATCCTGTGTGTCCATGCACACTTGTGCTCTTTATCCGCTCAAAACGCTATAGAGCGAACGAGAAGGCGCTAGGAGCAAAGGAAAGTGGTTTTTCTAACAAACTCATATAATCAGTTGCTCGACCTACTCCAATTTGATTCTTTTCACATATTTAGACATAATATAGTACTATGAAATGTTTCTGACCCAAAATATTACGAAATATGATTGTTTACATTAAAATGCAAAAGTTGATGAAAAAGTATGATAAGGTGAAAAAAGTGACATTTTATGTCTAGAAAGTGACTTTTCATCAAAAGTACAATTACAAAACTAGTTCCCATTCATCCTGTGTCTCCATGCACACTTGTGCTCTTTATCCGCTCAAAACGCTATAGAGCGAACGAGAAGGCGCTAGGAGCAAAGGAAAGTGGTTTTTCTAAAAAACTCATATAATCAAGTGCACGACGTACTCCAATTTGATTTTTTTCACATAGTTAGACATAATATAGTACTATGAAATGTTTCTGACCCAAAATATTACGAAATATGATTGTTTACATTAAAGTGCAAAAGTTGATGAAAAAGTATGATAAGGTGAAAAAAGTGACATTTTATGTCTAGAAAGTGACTTTTCATCAAAAGTACAATTACAAAACTAGTTCCCATTCATCCTGTTTCTCCATGCACACTTGTGCTCTTTATCCGCTCAAAACGCTATAGAGCGAACGAGAAGGCGCTAGGAGCAAAGGAAAGTGGTTTTTCTAAGAAACTCATATAATCAAGTGCACGACGTACTCCAATTTGATTTTTTTCACATAGTTAGACATAATATAGTACTATGAAATGTTTCTGACCCAAAATATTACGAAATATGATTATTTACATTAAAGTGCAAAAGTTGATGAAAAAGTATGATAAGGTGAAAAAAGTGACATTTTATGTCTAGAAAGTGACTTTTCATCAAAAGTACAATTACAAAACTAGTTCCCATTCATCCTGTGTCTCCATGCACACTTGTGCTCTTTATCCGCTCAAAACGCCATAGAGCGAACGAGAAGGCGCTAGGAGCAAAGGAAAGTGGTTTTTCTAACAAACTCATATAATCAGTTGCCAGACCTACTCCAATTTGATTCTTTTCACATATTTAGACATAATATAGTACTATGAAATGTTTCTGACCCAAAATATTACGAAATATGATTGTTTACATTAAAGTGCAAAAGTTGATGAAAAAGTATGATAAGGTGAAAAAAGTGACATTTTATGTCTAGAAAGTGACTTTTCATCAAAAGTACAATTACAAAACTAGTTCCCATTCATCCTGTGTCTCCATGCACACTTGTGCTCTTTATCCGCTCAAAACGCTATAGAGCGAACGAGAAGGCGCTAGGAGCAAAGGAAAGTGGTTTTTCTAACAAACTCATATAATCAAGTGCACGACGTACTCCAATTTGATTTTTTTTCACATAGTTAGACATAATATAGTACTATGAAATGTTTCTGACCCAAAATATTACGAAATATGATTGTTTACATTAAAGTGCAAAAGTTGATGAAAAAGTATGATAAGGTGAAAAAAGTGACATTTTATGTCTAGAAAGTGACTTTTCATCAAAAGTACAATTACAAAACTAGTTCCCATTCATCCTGTGTCTCCATGCACACTTGTGCTCTTTATCCGCTCAAAACGCTATAGAGCGAACGAGAAGGCGCTAGGAGCAAAGGAAAGTGGTTTTTCTAACAAACTCATATAATCAGTTGCCCGACCTACTCCAATTTGATTCTTTTCACATATTTAGACATAATATAGTACTATGAAATGTTTCTGACCCAAAATATTACGAAATATGATTGTTTACATTAAAATGCAAAAGTTGATGAAAAAGTATGATAAGGTGAAAAAAGTGACATTTTATGTCTAGAAAGTGACTTTTCATCAAAAGTACAATTACAAAACTAGTTCCCATTCATCCTGTGTGTCCATGCACACTTGTGCTCTTTATCCGCTCAAAACGCTATAGAGCGAACGAGAAGGCGCTAGGAGCAAAGGAAAGTGGTTTTTCTAACAAACTCATATAATCAGTTGCCCGACCTACTCCAATTTGATTCTTTTCACATATTTAGACATAATATAGTACTTTGAAATGTTTCTGACCCAAAATATTATGAAATATGATTGTTTACACTAAAATGCAAAAGTTGATGAAAAAGTATGATAAGGTGAAAAAAGTGACATTTTATGTCTAGAAAGTGACTTTTCATCAAAAGTACAATTACAAAACTAGTTCCCATTCATCCTGTTTCTCCATGCACACTTGTGCTCTTTATCCGCTCAAAACGCTATAGAGCGAACGAGAAGGCGCTAGGAGCAAAGGAAAGTGGTTTTTCTAAAAAACTCATATAATCAAGTGCACGACGTACTCCAATTTGATTTTTTTCACATAGTTAGACATAATATAGTACTATGAAATGTTTCTGACCCAAAATATTACGAAATATGATTGTTTACATTAAAGTGCAAAAGTTGATGAAAAAGTATGATAAGGTGAAAAAAGTGACATTTTATGTCTAGAAAGTGACTTTTCATCAAAAGTACAATTACAAAACTAGTTCCCATTCATCCTGTGTCTCCATGCACACTTGTGCTCTTTATCCGCTCAAAACGCTATAGAGTGAACGAGAAGGCGCTAGGAGCAAAGGAAAGTGGTTTTTCTAACAAACTCATATAATCAGTTGCCCGACCTACTCCAATTTGATTCTTTTCACATATTTAGACATAATATAGTACTATGAAATGTTTCTGACCCAAAATATTACGAAATATGATTGTTTACATTAAAATGCAAAAGTTGATGAAAAAGTATGATAAGGTGAAAAAAGTGACATTTTATGTCTAGAAAGTGACTTTTCATCAAAAGTACAATTACAAAACTAGTTCCCATTCATCCTGTGTCTCCATGCACACTTGTGCTCTTTATCCGCTCAAAACGCTATAGAGCGAACGAGAAGGCGCTAGGAGCAAAGGAAAGTGGTTTTTCTAACAAACTCATATAATCAGTTGCTCGACCTACTCCAATTTGATTCTTTTCACATATTTAGACATAATATAGTACTATGAAATGTTTCTGACCCAAAATATTACGAAATATGATTGTTTACATTAAAATGCAAAAGTTGATGAAAAAGTATGATAAGGTGAAAAAAGTGACATTGTATGTCTAGAAAGTGACTTTTCATCAAAAGTACAATTACAAAACTAGTTCCCATTCATCCTGTGTGTCCATGCACACTTGTGCTCTTTATACGCTCAAAACGCTATACAGCGAACGAGAAGGCGCTAGGAGCAAAGGAAAGTGGTTTTTCTAACAAACTCATATAATTAAGTGCACGACGTACTCCAATTTGATTTTTTTAACATAGTTAGACATAATATAGTACTATGAAATGTTTCTGACCCAAAATATTACGAAATATGATTGTTTACATTAAACTGCAAAAGTTGATGAAAAAGTATGATAAGGTGAAAAAAGTGACATTTTATGTCTAGAAAGTGACTTTTCATCAAAAGTACAATTACAAAACTAGTTCCCATTCATCCTGTGTCTCCATGCACACTTGTGCTCTTTATCCGCTCAAAACGCTATAGAGCGAACGAGAAGGCGCTAGGAGCAAAGGAAAGTGGTTTTTCTAACAAACTCATATAATCAAGTGCACAACGTAGTCCAATTTGATTTTTTTCACATAGTTAGACATAATATAGTACTATGAAATGTTTCTGACCCAAAATATTACGAAATATGATTGTTTACATTAAAATGCAAAAGTTGATGAAAAAGTATGATAAGGTGAAAAAAGTGACATTTTATGTCTAGAAAGTGACTTTTCATCAAAAGTACAATTACAAAACTAGTTCCCATTCATCCTGTGTGTCCATGCACACTTGTGCTCTTTATCCGCTCAAAACGCTATAGAGCGAACGAGAAGGCGCTAGGAGCAAAGGAAAGTGGTTTTTCTAACAAACTCATATAATCAGTTGCTCGACCTACTCCAATTTGATTCTTTTCACATATTTAGACATAATATAGTACTATGAAATGTTTCTGACCCAAAATATTACGAAATATGATTGTTTACATTAAAATGCAAAAGTTGATGAAAAAGTATGATAAGGTGAAAAAAGTGACATTTTATGTCTAGAAAGTGACTTTTCATCAAAAGTACAATTACAAAACTAGTTCCCATTCATCCTGTGTCTCCATGCACACTTGTGCTCTTTATCCGCTCAAAACGCTATAGAGCGAACGAGAAGGCGCTAGGAGCAAAGGAAAGTGGTTTTTCTAAAAAACTCATATAATCAAGTGCACGACGTACTCCAATTTGATTTTTTTCACATAGTTAGACATAATATAGTACTATGAAATGTTTCTGACCCAAAATATTACGAAATATGATTGTTTACATTAAAGTGCAAAAGTTGATGAAAAAGTATGATAAGGTGAAAAAAGTGACATTTTATGTCTAGAAAGTGACTTTTCATCAAAAGTACAATTACAAAACTAGTTCCCATTCATCCTGTTTCTCCATGCACACTTGTGCTCTTTATCCGCTCAAAACGCTATAGAGCGAACGAGAAGGCGCTAGGAGCAAAGGAAAGTGGTTTTTCTAAGAAACTCATATAATCAAGTGCACGACGTACTCCAATTTGATTTTTTTCACATAGTTAGACATAATATAGTACTATGAAATGTTTCTGACCCAAAATATTACGAAATATGATTATTTACATTAAAGTGCAAAAGTTGATGAAAAAGTATGATAAGGTGAAAAAAGTGACATTTTATGTCTAGAAAGTGACTTTTCATCAAAAGTACAATTACAAAACTAGTTCCCATTCATCCTGTGTCTCCATGCACACTTGTGCTCTTTATCCGCTCAAAACGCCATAGAGCGAACGAGAAGGCGCTAGGAGCAAAGGAAAGTGGTTTTTCTAACAAACTCATATAATCAGTTGCCAGACCTACTCCAATTTGATTCTTTTCACATATTTAGACATAATATAGTACTATGAAATGTTTCTGACCCAAAATATTACGAAATATGATTGTTTACATTAAAGTGCAAAAGTTGATGAAAAAGTATGATAAGGTGAAAAAAGTGACATTTTATGTCTAGAAAGTGACTTTTCATCAAAAGTACAATTACAAAACTAGTTCCCATTCATCCTGTGTCTCCATGCACACTTGTGCTCTTTATCCGCTCAAAACGCTATAGAGCGAACGAGAAGGCGCTAGGAGCAAAGGAAAGTGGTTTTTCTAACAAACTCATATAATCAAGTGCACGACGTACTCCAATTTGATTTTTTTTCACATAGTTAGACATAATATAGTACTATGAAATGTTTCTGACCCAAAATATTACGAAATATGATTGTTTACATTAAAGTGCAAAAGTTGATGAAAAAGTATGATAAGGTGAAAAAAGTGACATTTTATGTCTAGAAAGTGACTTTTCATCAAAAGTACAATTACAAAACTAGTTCCCATTCATCCTGTGTCTCCATGCACACTTGTGCTCTTTATCCGCTCAAAACGCTATAGAGCGAACGAGAAGGCGCTAGGAGCAAAGGAAAGTGGTTTTTCTAACAAACTCATATAATCAGTTGCCCGACCTACTCCAATTTGATTCTTTTCACATATTTAGACATAATATAGTACTATGAAATGTTTCTGACCCAAAATATTACGAAATATGATTGTTTACATTAAAATGCAAAAGTTGATGAAAAAGTATGATAAGGTGAAAAAAGTGACATTTTATGTCTAGAAAGTGACTTTTCATCAAAAGTACAATTACAAAACTAGTTCCCATTCATCCTGTGTGTCCATGCACACTTGTGCTCTTTATCCGCTCAAAACGCTATAGAGCGAACGAGAAGGCGCTAGGAGCAAAGGAAAGTGGTTTTTCTAACAAACTCATATAATCAGTTGCCCGACCTACTCCAATTTGATTCTTTTCACATATTTAGACATAATATAGTACTTTGAAATGTTTCTGACCCAAAATATTATGAAATATGATTGTTTACACTAAAATGCAAAAGTTGATGAAAAAGTATGATAAGGTGAAAAAAGTGACATTTTATGTCTAGAAAGTGACTTTTCATCAAAAGTACAATTACAAAACTAGTTCCCATTCATCCTGTTTCTCCATGCACACTTGTGCTCTTTATCCGCTCAAAACGCTATAGAGCGAACGAGAAGGCGCTAGGAGCAAAGGAAAGTGGTTTTTCTAAAAAACTCATATAATCAAGTGCACGACGTACTCCAATTTGATTTTTTTCACATAGTTAGACATAATATAGTACTATGAAATGTTTCTGACCCAAAATATTACGAAATATGATTGTTTACATTAAAGTGCAAAAGTTGATGAAAAAGTATGATAAGGTGAAAAAAGTGACATTTTATGTCTAGAAAGTGACTTTTCATCAAAAGTACAATTACAAAACTAGTTCCCATTCATCCTGTGTCTCCATGCACACTTGTGCTCTTTATCCGCTCAAAACGCTATAGAGTGAACGAGAAGGCGCTAGGAGCAAAGGAAAGTGGTTTTTCTAACAAACTCATATAATCAGTTGCCCGACCTACTCCAATTTGATTCTTTTCACATATTTAGACATAATATAGTACTATGAAATGTTTCTGACCCAAAATATTACGAAATATGATTGTTTACATTAAAATGCAAAAGTTGATGAAAAAGTATGATAAGGTGAAAAAAGTGACATTTTATGTCTAGAAAGTGACTTTTCATCAAAAGTACAATTACAAAACTAGTTCCCATTCATCCTGTGTCTCCATGCACACTTGTGCTCTTTATCCGCTCAAAACGCTATAGAGCGAACGAGAAGGCGCTAGGAGCAAAGGAAAGTGGTTTTTCTAACAAACTCATATAATCAGTTGCTCGACCTACTCCAATTTGATTCTTTTCACATATTTAGACATAATATAGTACTATGAAATGTTTCTGACCCAAAATATTACGAAATATGATTGTTTACATTAAAATGCAAAAGTTGATGAAAAAGTATGATAAGGTGAAAAAAGTGACATTTTATGTCTAGAAAGTGACTTTTCATCAAAAGTACAATTACAAAACTAGTTCCCATTCATCCTGTGTCTCCATGCACACTTGTGCTCTTTATCCGCTCAAAACGCTATAGAGCGAACGAGAAGGCGCTAGGAGCAAAGGAAAGTGGTTTTTCTAAAAAACTCATATAATCAAGTGCACGACGTACTCCAATTTGATTTTTTTCACATAGTTAGACATAATATAGTACTATGAAATGTTTCTGACCCAAAATATTACGAAATATGATTGTTTACATTAAAGTGCAAAAGTTGATGAAAAAGTATGATAAGGTGAAAAAAGTGACATTTTATGTCTAGAAAGTGACTTTTCATCAAAAGTACAATTACAAAACTAGTTCCCATTCATCCTGTGTCTCCATGCACACTTGTGCTCTTTATCCGCTCAAAACGCCATAGAGCGAACGAGAAGGCGCTAGGAGCAAAGGAAAGTGGTTTTTCTAACAAACTCATATAATCAGTTGCCAGACCTACTCCAATTTGATTCTTTTCACATATTTAGACATAATATAGTACTATGAAATGTTTCTGACCCAAAATATTACGAAATATGATTGTTTACATTAAAGTGCAAAAGTTGATGAAAAAGTATGATAAGGTGAAAAAAGTGACATTTTATGTCTAGAAAGTGACTTTTCATCAAAAGTACAATTACAAAACTAGTTCCCATTCATCCTGTGTCTCCATGCACACTTGTGCTCTTTATCCGCTCAAAACGCTATAGAGCGAACGAGAAGGCGCTAGGAGCAAAGGAAAGTGGTTTTTCTAACAAACTCATATAATCAAGTGCACGACGTACTCCAATTTGATTTTTTTTCACATAGTTAGACATAATATAGTACTATGAAATGTTTCTGACCCAAAATATTACGAAATATGATTGTTTACATTAAAGTGCAAAAGTTGATGAAAAAGTATGATAAGGTGAAAAAAGTGACATTTTATGTCTAGAAAGTGACTTTTCATCAAAAGTACAATTACAAAACTAGTTCCCATTCATCCTGTGTCTCCATGCACACTTGTGCTCTTTATCCGCTCAAAACGCTATAGAGCGAACGAGAAGGCGCTAGGAGCAAAGGAAAGTGGTTTTTCTAACAAACTCATATAATCAGTTGCCCGACCTACTCCAATTTGATTCTTTTCACATATTTAGACATAATATAGTACTATGAAATGTTTCTGACCCAAAATATTACGAAATATGATTGTTTACATTAAAATGCAAAAGTTGATGAAAAAGTATGATAAGGTGAAAAAAGTGACATTTTATGTCTAGAAAGTGACTTTTCATCAAAAGTACAATTACAAAACTAGTTCCCATTCATCCTGTGTGTCCATGCACACTTGTGCTCTTTATCCGCTCAAAACGCTATAGAGCGAACGAGAAGGCGCTAGGAGCAAAGGAAAGTGGTTTTTCTAACAAACTCATATAATCAGTTGCCCGACCTACTCCAATTTGATTCTTTTCACATATTTAGACATAATATAGTACTTTGAAATGTTTCTGACCCAAAATATTACGAAATATGATTGTTTACATTAAAATGCAAAAGTTGATGAAAAAGTATGATAAGGTGAAAAAAGTGACATTTTATGTCTAGAAAGTGACTTTTCATCAAAAGTACAATTACAAAACTAGTTCCCATTCATCCTGTTTCTCCATGCACACTTGTGCTCTTTATCCGCTCAAAACGCTATAGAGCGAACGAGAAGGCGCTAGGAGCAAAGGAAAGTGGTTTTTCTAAAAAACTCATATAATTAAGTGCACGACGTACTCCAATTTGATTTTTTTCACATAGTTAGACATAATATAGTACTATGAAATGTTTCTGACCCAAAATATTACGAAATATGATTGTTTACATTAAAGTGCAAAAGTTGATGAAAAAGTATGATAAGGTGAAAAAAGTGACATTTTATGTCTAGAAAGTGACTTTTCATCAAAAGTACAATTACAAAACTAGTTCCCATTCATCCTGTGTCTCCATGCACACTTGTGCTCTTTATCCGCTCAAAACGCTATAGAGCGAACGAGAAGGCGCTAGGAGCAAAGGAAAGTGGTTTTTCTAACAAACTCATATAATCAGTTGCCCGACCTACTCCAATTTGATTCTTTTCACATATTTAGACATAATATAGTACTATGAAATGTTTCTGACCCAAAATATTACGAAATATGATTGTTTACATTAAAATGCAAAAGTTGATGAAAAAGTATGATAAGGTGAAAAAAGTGACATTTTATGTCTAGAAAGTGACTTTTCATCAAAAGTACAATTACAAAACTAGTTCCCATTCATCCTGTGTGTCCATGCACACTTGTGCTCTTTATCCGCTCAAAACGCTATAGAGCGAACGAGAAGGCGCTAGGAGCAAAGGAAAGTGGTTTTTCTAACAAACTCATATAATCAGTTGCCCGACCTACTCCAATTTGATTCTTTTCACATATTTAGACATAATATAGTACTATGAAATGTTTCTGACCCAAAATATTACGAAATATGATTGTTTACATTAAAATGCAAAAGTTGATGAAAAAGTATGATAAGGTGAAAAAAGTGACATTTTATGTCTAGAAAGTGACTTTTCATCAAAAGTACAATTACAAAACTAGTTCCCATTCATCCTGTGTGTCCATGCACACTTGTGCTCTTTATCCGCTCAAAACGCTATAGAGCGAACGAGAAGGCGCTAGGAGCAAAGGAAAGTGGTTTTTCTAACAAACTCATATAATCAGTTGCCCGACCTACTCCAATTTGATTCTTTTCACATATTTAGACATAATATAGTACTTTGAAATGTTTCTGACCCAAAATATTACGAAATATGATTGTTTACATTAAAATGCAAAAGTTGATGAAAAAGTATGATAAGGTGAAAAAAGTGACATTTTATGTCTAGAAAGTGACTTTTCATCAAAAGTACAATTACAAAACTAGTTCCCATTCATCCTGTTTCTCCATGCACACTTGTGCTCTTTATCCGCTCAAAACGCTATAGAGCGAACGAGAAGGCGCTAGGAGCAAAGGAAAGTGGTTTTTCTAAAAAACTCATATAATCAAGTGCACGACGTACTCCAATTTGATTTTTTTCACATAGTTAGACATAATATAGTACTATGAAATGTTTCTGACCCAAAATATTACGAAATATGATTGTTTACATTAAAATGCAAAAGTTGATGAAAAAGTATGATAAGGTGAAAAAAGTGACATTTTATGTCTAGAAAGTGACTTTTCATCAAAAGTACAATTACAAAACTAGTTCCCATTCATCCTGTGTGTCCATGCACACTTGTGCTCTTTATCCGCTCAAAACGCTATAGAGCGAACGAGAAGGCGCTAGGAGCAAAGGAAAGTGGTTTTTCTAACAAACTCATATAATCAGTTGCCCGACCTACTCCAATTTGATTCTTTTCACATATTTAGACATAATATAGTACTATGAAATGTTTCTGACCCAAAATATTACGAAATATGATTGTTTACATTAAAATGCAAAAGTTGATGAAAAAGTATGATAAGGTGAAAAAAGTGACATTTTATGTCTAGAAAGTGACTTTTCATCAAAAGTACAATTACAAAACTAGTTCCCATTCATCCTGTTTCTCCATGCACACTTGTGCTCTTTATCCGCTCAAAACGCTATAGAGCGAACGAGAAGGCGCTAGGAGCAAAGGAAAGTGGTTTTTCTAAAAAACTCATATAATCAAGTGCACGACGTACTCCAATTTGATTTTTTTCACATAGTTAGACATAATATAGTACTATGAAATGTTTCTGACCCAAAATATTACGAAATATGATTGTTTACATTAAAGTGCAAAAGTTGATGAAAAAGTATGATAAGGTGAAAAAAGTGACATTTTATGTCTAGAGAGTCACTTTTCATGAAAAGTACAATAACAAATCTAGTTCCCATTCATCCTGTGTCCCCTTACACACTTGTGCTCTTTATACGCTCAAAACGCTATACAGCGCTTCAGAAGGCGCTAGGAGCAAAGGAAAGTGGTTTTTCTAACAAACTCATATAATCACTTGCCTGACGGACTCCAATATGATATTTTCACATAGTTAGACATAATATAGTACTATGAAATGTTTCTGACCTAAAATAATACGAAATTTGATTGTTTACATTAAAATGTAAAACTTGATGATAAAGTATGATAAGGTGAAAAAAGTGACATTTTAAGTCTAGAAAGTCACTTTTCATCAAAAGTACCATACCAAAACTTGTTCCCATTTATCCTTTCTGATCATACACGCTGGTGCTCTTTATAAGCTGAAAACGCAATACAGTGCTTCAGAAGGCGCTATGAGCAAAGGAAAGTGTTTTTTCTAACAAACTCATATAATCACTTGCCCAACGGACTCCAATATGATATTTTTCACGTAGTTCGACATAATATAGTACAATGAAATGTTTTTGACCTAAAATAGTACGAAATTTGATTGTTTACATTAAAATGTAAAACTTGATGAAGAAGTATGATAAGGTGAAAAAAGTGACATTTTAAGTCTAGAAAGTCACTTTTCATCAAAAGTACCATAACAAAACTTGTTCCCATTTATCTTTTCTGATCATACACACTGGTGCTCTTTATACGCTCAAAACGCTATACAGTGCTTCAGAAGGCGCTATGAGCAAAGGAAACTGTTTTTTCTAACAAACTC
Source organism: Ictalurus punctatus (assembly GCF_001660625.3). Lineage (NCBI taxonomy): Eukaryota > Metazoa > Chordata > Actinopteri > Siluriformes > Ictaluridae > Ictalurus > Ictalurus punctatus. The sequence continues at coordinate 8,798,063 of NC_030421.2, read as the reverse complement.
ATATAATCACTTGCCCGACGGACTCCAATATGATATTTTTCACATAGTTAGACATAATATAGTACTATGAAATGTTTCTGACCAAAAATAATACGAAATTTGATTGTTTACATTAAAATGTAAAACTTGATGATAAAGTATGATAAGGTAAAAAAAAAAAGTGACGTTTTAAGTCTAGAAAGTCACTTTTCATCAAAAGTACCATAAGAAAACTTGTTCCCATTCATCCTGTGTGTCCATACACACTGGTGCTCTTTATACACTGAGAACGCTATACAGAGCTTCAGAAGGCGCTAGGAGCAAAGGAAAGTGGTTTTTCTAACAAACTCATATAATCACTTCCCCGACTGACTCCAATATGATATTTTTCACATACTTAGACATAATATAGTACTATGAAATGTTTCTGACCAAAAATAATACGAAATATGATTGTTTACTTTAAAATGTAAAACTTGATGATAAAGTATGATAAGGTGAAAAAAGTGACATTTGAAGTGTAGAAAGTCACTTTTTATCAAAAGTACCATAACAAAACTTGTTCCCATTTATCCTGTGTGATCATGCACACTGGTGCTCTTTATACGCTGAAAACGCTATACAGCGCTTCAGAAGGCGCTAGGAGCAACGGAAAGTGGTTTTTCTAACAAACGCATATAATCACTTGCCTGACTGACTCCAATATGATATTTTTCACATAGTTAGACATAATATAGTACTATGAAATTTTTCTGACCTAAAATAATGCGAAATTTGATTGTTTACATTCAAATGTAAAACTTGATGATAAAGTATGATAAGGTGAAAAAAGTGACATTTGAAGTGTAGAAAGTCACTTTTCATCAAAAGTACCATAGCAAAACTTGTTCCCATTTATCCTGTGTGATCATACACACTGGTGCTCTTTATACGCTTAAAACGCTATACAGCGCTTCAGAAGGCGCTAGGAGCGAAGGAATGTGGTTTTTCCAACAAACTCGTGTAGTCAATTGCATAACGTTGTCCAATATGATATTTTTCACATATTTGAGACATAATGTAATACTATGACATGTTTCTGACTTAAAATGATATGAAATATTACTGTTTACCATAAAATCTATATGTTGATAAAAAAGTGAAAAAAGTGAAGATTGAAGTGTTGAAAGTCACTTTTCATCAAATGAGCCCTTACAAAACTTGTTCACATTCGTCCTGTGTATCCATACACACCAGTGCTCTTCAAACACTATACAGCGATTTTCTTGCGGCTGGGAACGAAGGAAAGTGTTTTTTCAAACAAACTCATATTATTAATTCTGTGAAGTCCTCTAATATGATATTTTTCACCTATTTATGACATAATATGACATGACATGTTTCATGTCCTATGACATGTTTCTGACTTAAAATGATATGCAATATGATTGTTTACCATAAAATCTATAAGTTGATAAAAAGTGAAAAAAGTGAAAATTGAAGTGTAGAAATTCACGTTTCATCAAATGTGCCCTAACAAAACTTGTTCACATTCGTCCTGCGTGTCCATACACACTGTGGCTCTTCAGACGCTCAATGCGCCATACAGCAATTTTCAAGCGACTGGGAGCAAAGGAAAGTGGTTTTTCTAACAAACTCAAATGATTTATTGTGTGAAGTCCTCTAATATGATGACAATATGATGACAAACATGACATATTGCGTCATAAACGTGAAAAATCTCATTCTGAGTCATAAACATTTGAAACACTAAGTTATAAACATGTCAAAGAATCACATTAAGACATAAACAAGTGAAGCATCTCACATTAACTCATAAACATCTCATATTGAGTCATAAACACATGAAACACATCATTATATCATTTTAAGTCATAAAGAAGTCAAACATCTCATATTGAGTCATAAACAAGTGAAACACATCATAGGATAATCTCTTAAGGAAGTCAAACATCTCATATCGAGTCATAAACGGGAAATATCTAGTAAACTTGCGAATCCCTCATAAGTTATAAACATGTCAAAGAATCATATTAAGACATAAACCAGTTAACCATCTCATATTAAGTCATAAACAAGTCAAACATCTCATATTGAGTCATAAACATATGAAACACATCATAGTATCAAATTAACTTATAAACATGTTAAAGATTCATTTTAAGTCATAAACAAGTCAAACATCTCATATTGAGTCATATCTCATATTGAGTCTTAAACGTGAAACACATCATATTATGATGTCATAAAGAAGTCAAACATGTCTTATTGAGTCATAAATGTGAAATATCTCATACTGAATCATAAACATGTGGAACACATAAGTTATAAACATGTCAGAGAATCATATTAAGACTTAAACATGTGAAGCATCTCATATTAAGTCATAAAGAAATGAAACATATCATATTTAGTCATAAACATGTGAAACACATCATAGTATCATACTAAGTTATAAACATGTCAAAGACTCATATTAAGACATAAACAAGTGAACCATCTTATACTAAGTCATAAACAAGTGAAACATCTCATATTGAGTCATAAACGTGAAACAGTTCATATTAAATCATAAATATGTCATAGAATCATGTTAAATCATAATCAAGTGGGACATATATTACGTCATAAACATGTTAAAGATTCATTTTAAGACATAAACAAGTGAAACATCTCATATTGAGCCATAAACGTGAAACACATCATAGTATGATGTCATAAAGTAGTCAAACATGTCATATTGAGTCATAAACGTGAAATATCTAATAAACATGTGAAACAGATAGTAAGTTACAAACATGTCAAAGAATCATATTAAGACATAAACAAGTGAACCATCTCATACTAAGTCATAAACAAGTGAAACATCTCATATTGAGTCATAAACATGTGAAACAGTTCATAGTATCATATTACATCATAAACATGTCATAGAATCATGTTAAATCATAATCAAGTGAACCATATATTACGTCATAAACATGTTACAGATTCATTTTAAGTCATAAAAAAGTGAAACGTCTCATATTGAGCCATAAACATGTAAAACACATCATAGTATCATTTTAAGTCCTAAAGAAGTCAAACATCTCATATTGAGTCATTAACATGAAATACATCATATTATGATGTCATAAAGAAGTCAAACATGTCATATTGAGTCATACATGTGAAAAATCTCATACTGAGTCATAAACATGTGAAACACATTAAGTTATAAACATGTCAAAGAATCATATTAAGACATAAACAAGTGAAGCATCTCTCATTAAGTCATAAACATCTCATACTGAGTCATAAACATGTGAAACAAATCATAGTATCATTTTAAGTCCTAAAGAACTCAAACATCTCATATTGAGTCATTAACGTGAAATACATCATAGTATGATGTCATAAAGAAGTCAAACATGTCATAAACGTGAAATATCGAGTCATAAACATGTGAAACACATAAGTTATAAACATGTCAAAGTCTCATATTAAGACATAAACAAGTGAACCATCTTATACTAAATCATAAACAAGTGAAACATCTCATATTGAGTCATAAACATATGAAACACATCATAGTATCATATTAAGTTATAAACATGTAAAAGATTCATTTTAGGTCATAAATAAGTGAAACATCTCATATTGAGTCATAAACATGTAAAACACATCATAGTACCAATTTAAGTCCTAAAGAAGTCAAACATCTCATATTGAGTCATAAACGTGAAACACATCATAGTATGATATCATAAAAACATGATGATGTTAACATTCATCCTGTTTGTCCATACACACCAGAGCTCTGCAAACTCTATACAGCGATTTTCAAACGGCTGGGAGCAAAGGAAAGGGGTTTTTCTAACAATCTCATATAATTAATTGTGTGAAGTGCTCTAATATGATATTTTTCACTTATTTATGACATAATACTATGACATGTATCTGACCTAAATTAAACGAAATATGTTGTTTACCATAAAATCTATAAGTTCATAAAAAGTGAAAAAAGAGAAAACTGAAGTGTAGAACAACAAAACTTGTTCACATTCGTCCTGCATGTCCATACACACTGTTGCTCTTCTGACGCTCAGTGCGCTATACAGTGATTTTCAAGCGGCTGGTAGCGAAGGAAAGTGGATTTTCTAACAAAGTCATATAATCAATTGCGTGAAGTCCTCTAATATGATTTTTCACATATTTATGACACAATATAGTACTATGAAATGTTTCTGACCTAAAATTATACGAAATATGATTGTTTACCTTAACATCTATAAAGTGAAAAAAATGTCAATTGAAGTGTAGAAAGTCACGTTTCATCAAATGTGCCCTAACAAAACTTGTTCACAATCGTCCTGCATGTCCATACACACTGTGGCTCTTCAGACGCTCAATGCGCTATACAGCGATTTTCAAGCGGCTGGGAGCGAAGGAAAGGGGTTTTTCTAACAAACTCATATAATTAATTGCGTGAAGTCCTCTAATACCTTTAATATTTTATAAGATGATAAAAAGTGAAGAAAGTGTCAATTGAAGTGTAGAAAGTCACTTTTCATCGAATGGGCCCTAACAAAACTTGTTCACATTTGTCCTGCGTGTCCATAAACACCAGTACTCTGCAAACGCTGTACAGCGATTTACAAGCGGCTGGGAGCGAAGGAAAGTGGTTTTTCTAACAATCTCATATAATTAATTGCGTGGTCATCTAATATGATATTTTTCACATATTTCGACAAATTTCTCACCTATAATGATACAAAATATGATTGTTTACCTTAAAATATATAAGTTGATAAAGTATGATTAAGGTGAAAAAAGTGACAATTCAAGTGAACCAAATATGCGTAGACACATCATAGTATATGTTGTGGATAAAAATGACATGAAATAAACATGAGGGGAGAGCGGTAGGGGGAAGAAAATGGGGTGCGTCCTGGGGATATGGGATAGTCAGCAAAGGTGAAGTGAGAAGACCACTGAGAGTGGGGCGGACTGACAGGTGAGAAGAGGGAAGAATGGTCAGAGCCCAGATCAGAGAAGGTGACATCTTCCTCAGACTGAAAGCTGGAGGGAGGTTCTGTCTGTGTAGAGGCATCAATACACACATTCTCGGGGTGGATTCTGTATTGGGGGGGGGGGGGGGGACCCCGCATTTACATTTCCAGAGGCGGTGCTGCGAAGAACGTCAAGTAGCACCATGATATCAGCAGTGAGATGCGCGAGCTGATAGTGAGTGTCCAGATCCAGATCCAGATCCAGTAAAGGGGAGAAGAAGAAATGACAACCGGCACCTAGACACACAGAAGCGGTATTAGGCGGATATTGATGAATTGGATTCACACTTTAAGATTGTTTAAGAGTAACACACTATGGTTTATTAGTCAAAAAGTCAAAAAGAAGTATAAGAGCTGAGGAGTGCTAACACACACACACACACACACACACTCGTACAGTCAAGGGCGGGCATGTAGACATAACACACACACACACTCTCTCTGTCTCTCTCGCTCACACACATAACATTATAACTTTATAAGAATAATAAAAAGGAGTATTAAGATATTATAAGGGTAATATCTTATAATAATAAAATATAAAAATAAAGAGTAGTAGGATATGTAGGATAGTAGAAGGGTAATATAACGATATTATGAAGTACAGTAAACCATTTTGCAAGCAGTATAACTATATATAAAATAGAGATATAGGGCAAATATGAAAATAAATTATAAACTAGAAATACAGAAAAATGTAACTTACTCATAATTAAGATGGTGAAGATTCTTGTCTCGCAAGGAAGGCCTTAATTTTAAGAGAAAACCATGAGGAGCCATTTGTAGTTGAGTCACGCTGAATTTTTCCTCTGAAATATATTGGTTATCTACTGTGTAAATACAGTATAAATACTGGAGATTGAGCTCCGGGTGTCAGATCACTTCTGAGAATTCTCATCGGTGTGGATCTCATGTGGTGGAACGGAACCAATAAATCTGGACCCTTGCTTCTTCTCACTCACGGCTGGTGTCTTTTTTTCTATCTCCAACTGGGTTCGGAGATGTGAGTATTTGCTTCTATGTTGAATTTTAAGTGTTTTGGGGTAATAGGCTAAATTTGAGCCAGCATATAACAAGTGAAACATCTCATAGTGAGTCTTAAACGTGAAATATCTCATACTGAGTCATAAACATTTGAAACAAATCATATTAAATCATCAAGTGAAACTGCTCATATTGAGTCATAAACATGTGAAACACATCATAGTATGATGTCATAAAGAAGTCAAACATGTAATATTGAGTCATAAACGTGAAATATCTCATAAACATGTGAAACACATAAGTTATAAACATGTCAAAGAATCATATTTAGTCATAAACCAGTGAAGGATATAATATTAATGTTAATACTATGACATGTTTCTGACTTAAAATGACATGAAATATGATTGTTTACCTTAAAGTCTATAAGTTCTAAATAAAGTGAAAAAAGTGAAAATTGAAATGTAGAAAGTCACTTTCCATCAAATGTGCCATAACAAAACTTGTTCACATTCGTCCTGCGTGTCCATACACACTGTTGCTCTTCAGACGCTCAAAACGCTATACTGCGATTTTCAAGCGGCTAGGAGCGAAGGAAAGTGCTTTTTCCAACAAACTCATATTATTAATTTCGTGAAGTCCTCTAATATGATATTTTTCACATATTTATGACATAATATAGTACTATGAAATGTTTCTGACCTAAAATGATATGAAATATGATTGTTTACCTTAAAATCTATAAGGTGAAAAAAGTGAAAATTAAAGTGTAGAAAGTCACTTTTCATCAAATGGGCCCTAACAAAACTTGTTCACATTCGTCCTGTTTGTCCATACACACCAGAGCTCTGCGAACACTATACAGCGATTTTCAAGCGGCTGGGAGCGAAGGAAAGTGGATTTTCGAACAAGTCATATAATTAATTGGGTGAAGTCCTCTAATATGATAGTTTTCACATATTTATGACATAATATAGTACTATGAAATGTTTCTGACTTAATAAAATATGAAATATGATTGTTTACCTTAAAATCTTTAAGTTGATAAAAACTGAAGAAAGTGTCAATTGATGTGTAGAAAGTCAGAAAGTTAAAATCTTTAACTTGTTCACATTCGTCCGCGTGAAAAAAGTGACAATTCAAGTGAACCAAATATGCGTAAACACATCATAGTATAACAAGTGAAACATCTCATATTGAGTCTTAAACGTGAAATATCTCATATTGAGTCATAAAAATGTGAAACACATCATCTTAAGTTATAAACATGGCAAAGACATCATAGTATCATTTTAAGTCATAAAGAGGTCAAACATCACATATTGAGTCATAAACGTGAAATATGTCATACTGAGTTATAAACATGTGAAACACATCATAGAATCATTTTAAGTCAAATATCTCATACTGAGTCATAAACATATGAAACACGTTATAAACGTCAAAGAATCATATTCATAGTCATAAAACAGTGAACCATCTCATATTGAGTCTTAAACAAGTGAAACATATCATATTGAGTCTTAAACATGTGAAATAGTTCATAGTATCACATTAAATCATGAACATGTCATAAAATCATAATCAAGTGAAACATATCATAGTAAGTCATAAACATGCTAAAGATTCATTTTAAGTCATAACAAGTCAAACATCTCATATTAATATGACAATATGATATGTTAAATTGATTATGTCAATATGATTCTTTGACATGTTTATAACTTAATATGATATGATAATGTACATCTCCTCCATTTGACTATTTGCTGTTGATATAATGTTAATTGACTTTTTCTTTTTTATCTGGTTGAGAAAGGAGATGGGCTCAAGTCACTGTTCCCTGAGCCAGATTACTAGATTACGTAGCCTATCATCTGCTGAGTAGTGGATCACTGAACTGAGCAGAAAACAAAACTTCAAGGCTATTTGTATTAACTGTTGTGAATTCTTTTTACTTTCTCTTATCTTCTTAATCATGCACTATCAAGACAAAGAAAAGAGTGTTAGTGTTCCTAATGCACACCCCTGAACTGCTGTGGTATTTGCCATAAATATCTTCATCCCATGTCAATTCTTTTGTACACATGTTGGACTTTGTCTAGATTTTGGACCTATCCTTGTAGCTTGTGGCTACAGTGGGGAAACGGTCCTTTTCATTCTCTGTAAGCTCTCTTTGACCCTATGACTTGTTACTATAGCATGTTAATTGCTAGCTTAGCTTATTGACTTGCCTCTTATCCTTGGCCCAGTACTAAAAATCAAGTCTCTCTTGAGTGATTATAATATGTTGCTCCATATACATCTAACCCTACACAGATGTCAATAAATTTGAAAAAGAAATCCCACTTGTGTGACTAATGTGAGCTGGTTTAATAACAGTTAGGGGTAGCTAAGTTAACTAATATTAGTCATTAGGAGGACGTTGAGGTCATTTCCTAATTGGCACATTATCATTCTTATGTTATGTTAAGTCTGGATTTTCCCACCTGATTTCACACATTTTGTCATGGTCTGGGTCGGAGCCCCGTGTATTTCCATGTTTTTTCCCCCCTTCCCCATGCTCCAGTGCTTTCTCTCCCTCTATTTTCTCTATGTGTGTGTGTGTGTGTGTGTGTGTGTGTGTGTGTGTGTGTGTGTGTGTGTGTGTGTGTGTGTGTGTGTGTGTGTGTGTGTGTGTGTGTGTCCCTGGGCGTGGCGCGCCACTGCTGAATGATTGCTTCACTTGCTCCTCATCTACCCACCTCATCAGCAGCGTATATAAATCCCAGTTCTTCAGCCACTTGTCTCCAGATTGTTCCAGCTTCAGTGCGGTACACTTCCGGCCTTTCTCACATTTCTTTTACTGTTATGTCCACTGTTTTCTTTGTTGAGTTTCCCTATGCTTATCCTGTCTGTTTCTTTTCATGTTTCAGGTCCACCACTCATGCTACTGTCTGCTCACCCTTGGCTCACTTCCTGCTATGCTCAGCACCTCCCTCATGGGTCACCAGCTCTGCACTCAACTCTCACGCAGTGCCCCCCATCTCGATATGCTGATTTCTCTCACCATCCAGCTGGATAACTGCATGCAAAAGCAACGATGAGAGAGGGCTGGCTGGTCCCAAGCCCCCCATCTGCCTCCCAGATTATCTGTCAACTTGGACGAGGAGCCTCAGCCCAGTCCTCGAGTCCTTTCCAGTCCCCCCTTCTTAGCAGAAGAACCCATGCAGGTAGGTTGGGCCCGGCTTACCCCGGCCGAGCGCGACTGCCAGTTCCAGGTTGGTGCATACATCTACTGTGGCCAACCAGGCCACTTCATCGCCACCTGTCCCCTTTGCCCTAAAGGAGGGGCTCGCCAGTAGAAAGGGAGTTACTGGCGAGCCACACATGCCAGATCTCCCTGTCGCGGCTCTAAATTCGTGCCACCCTGCACCACAATCTAATGTTCATCCCACTACTTGCCCTGATTGACTCCGGCGCAGAGGGCAGTTTTCTGGATTGGTAGTTAGCATCCCAGTCTGGCCTCCCTGTGGAAACACTGGATCCCCCCGGTTAATGTGCTGGACAGGAGATTCTTGGTCAAAGACACCCATCATACCACCCCATTGCTTCTGGTCGTCTCTGGTAACCACCAATAACAAGTCATGTTCAAACTCATCTCCTCCCCAAGCACCCCCTTGGTTTTTGGGCCACTCCTGGTTAACTAAACATAACCCCCAAATAGACTGGTCAGCCGGGAAGGTCATCAACTGTAGTCCCTTCTGCCACTCCTCATGTCTGAAATCCACCCTTTCACCCAATGTGTTCACTAAATGACCTCCTATTTTAAGTCCTCAAGACCTATCATCCATGCCCCCTGAGTATCATGACCTGACAGAGGCCTTTAGCAAGGACCGGGCTCTCTCACTTGCACCTCACTGCCCATACAACTGTGCCATTGACATTCTTCCTAGGGCCACTCTTCCATCTGGTCAACTGTATAATCTGTCCCGTCCTGAGAGGGAGGCCATGGAGAAATACATCTTGGAGTCCCTCGCTACCGGCATGATCTGACGTTCCTCCTCCCCTTGGGTGGTGACGTCTTCTTTGTGGCCAAGAAGGACAAGACTCGCCACCCTTGCATTGACTATTGCAACAACATTATAGTCAAGAATAAGTACCCCCTGACACACCTAAACTCTGCCTTCGAACCGCTGCATGGGGCCCCTGGTCACACATTGCTTTGGACTTCGTCACTGGTCTACCCCCTTCCCAAGGTAAAACCATCATCCTCACCATAGCAGACCGGTTCTTAAAAGCAGTACATTTTGTGGCACTTCACAAGCTCCCCACTGCCCAAGAAACCACAGACCTCGTTAGCCACATGTTCCACCTGCATGGCATCTTACAGGACATTGTCTCAGACCACAGACTTCAGTTAATTTCCCAAGTCTGATGGACATTCTGTAATGCTCTTGGGGCCACAGTCAATTTGTCCTCTGGATTTCACCCCCAGACCAACCGCCAGGCAGTGTGGGCCAACCAGGAACTGGAAGCAGCGCTGCGGTGTGTCGCGGTCAACAACCCCACCACCTGGAACTCCCAGCTACCCTGGATTGAGTACTCCCACAACTCTAACTAGCACTGGCATGTCCCCTTCGAGTGCTCCCTGGGCTATCAGCCTTACTTGATCCCAGACTAGGAAGGTGACATTGCTGTTCACCGTATTCCACTCCACTGAGCGCAACCATTGCCTGGCCGATGGTTCCATCCAAACTATCAGCCGGGCCAAAAGGTCTGGCTTGTGGCCAAAGACATCCCACTCAAGACAGAGGTGAAGAAACTCTCCAACCATTTTCTGGGCCCTTTCACTATTGAAAGCATTATTAATCTCACTGCCATTAAGCTCGAACTTCCCAGGTGCCTGCACATCCATCCCACGTTTCATGTCTCCCAGCTCACACCTGTTCATGTCAGCTCCCAGGTCCACCAGCTCTGCACTCAGCTTTCACGCTGCTGACTGGAGTTCAAGCCCCAGCCTTGACAGCACTCAAGATTGCTCATGCTCGGTCTCTCTCCATGGCATATCGGCTGAGCATTCAACACTCATCTCATCCACGACCATACAACATAAACTCCTTTCCCACACACCCCAGCCTCCACTACCTCTCAATAAATCTTGTTAACCTTCAGTCATTGTGTATGTGTTCTGCATTTGGGTTCCCTTGTCTCTGTGTCCTTACTACATCCTCAGCTATTTAAATATAAACTCCACCATAAAACCACATTAAATATGTATATCTTTATTGACATATTTGTGATGTGTTTAGTGATTCTGGTACTAATTTGTTTGTTGGTTTTGTGTTGTGTTCTTTCTGTGCTTGGTTAGGGTGTGCTGAGATGACGACACAGGGAGACACTGTTATTGCTAGTGCAGTTACAATAGTTATACAGGAGAAAAGATTCCAGTAATCTCAAAAATAAATGACTACAGTCAGGTTTTAAAGATAAACACAGCACAGTAGTAGTGGAAAAGCTGGACTCAATGGGAAAGTCTTCAGGACAGAGGAAATTACACCTTCTGGTTTCAAAGTAAAATAACAGGATGCATATATATATATATATATATATATATATATATATATATATATATATATATATATATATATATATATATATATAAAAGAGATGCACAGATACTAACTTTCTCAGCCGATACTGATAACTGATAGTTCTGCCTTTTATGCCTTCTTTTAAATTAATAATAATGCATTCTTCTGAAAGCATTGCAAATAAAAACATTATTCTCTCCATTTCAACAAGTTGTTTCACAGTAACTGGTCTCATAAACAGAAAACACATTACTCAAATTAACATTAACACATGAACTAAATTCTGAAGATTAAAGTAAGATTTCTTAACTTATGGAATGTTATTAATTCATATTAACATTGACTAAAATCTAAAAAATCCTTCTGTTAGGCTCACATTCACTCACCACAAACAAAAGCATTTCTACTTCATCATTGAACATCAAACTGGTAATATATAATATAAACTTTTTTATATATATATTAAAATTAACTGGATAGGAAATATACTACTCTACAAATATATTTTTCTGTGCAATACATATTTTAACTCATCTTCATTTAAATCTTGCTTTAATTCAGCAGAAGCAGCTCGAGCCACCCAGCAAAAAAAAAAAAAGTCTTCACGCCGAAACTCCCGCTTCACAGCTGCAGCCTCCAGAGTAAAATTTTAGCAGTGCAGAGCTTACATACTGCAGTTTTGTCGTCATTCCACTCAAGAGATATCATCTTTAAACACAGCACGAAATCGATGTGTTTTCCCTTTCTCTTTTGATCGACAGGATATAATCGGCCTTTATCAGCTGATACCGATTATTGGCCAGTACATAGGTGCATCTCTAATTTTTATTTATATATATATATATATATATATATATATATATATATATATATATATATATATATATATATATACACACACTAAATATATACTGTATCCCTATAGAGAGAGAGGCTGGTGACAGAACACTGTTATTGCAGCTATAATGTAAGTAAGAACAGGAACTAACTCATCTCTCAGATGTTCCACGATATTAAATCCAACTAAAACCATTAAAATGTGTGATATATTGTTCATTACTAGATTAAAGATTGTAATTGTTGGTAAATCGCTGTGGCATAAGCAAAATAATGCACTCCGGACCGTGCTGTTATATGAAAATAATATACTTTGGCATGTAAAATAGCACAGTTTTTCATGTGTTATTTTTATCAGCTGAAGCTGATCAATCAATGTTTACAGTGTTTAGTCTTCTTATCGGTACATTTCATCCAGCTTCACAAATAAGGCCCACTGTCTCAAATGCAATGCAGCGATGCAATGCAGTGGCATTGAGTTACAGCAGAAACTTTTAGCAGATATTTAAGTTTTTGTTTGGTTGGTTTCATTTCCAGTTTTACTCTGCTGGGTGTTTCTTAAAGATCTCAACTCATCACAGCTATCAAAAACAATTACCACCTGACAAACCCTCCCACCCCCCACCCCCCCACCCCCTACTTACACACACAAAAAAAATTGAAAGATTTTTAATATTGCTTCAAAAAAGGTCAGTAAATCAGACCCTGAGTCATAAACACAGCATTAACAGCATTATCGCATTATCATAACAATTACAATTCCTTTTAACTAGACTTCTTAAATGCGGTTTTGGTCTTTCAGATACAGTATTTGCAATAGCATGTGACTAAGTTAGCTCACAAACTATGAGCTTTTGGTTTTCACATGGTATGTCAATCCAGACTCCACCGGTGCCCATTACAACACAGTCTTCTTCCCCTCCAGAATTGTTTGGTTCCCCTTTATCCCATTTAAAGAAATTTAAAGTTTTCCCCTCTGTATCTATGAAGACACTTTCCATTTTACGGTCACCCGTTCCTAGAAACAGATATTCCGATTTCACAATCGCGAGTAGTTTAGACAGTACTTGGTTTTCTTCCTCATTCCTGGGTAAGGCAAGAGTTCCTCCAGAATTCTGGCACAATCCCAAGCCATCCTCGAAGTTCTTTGCATGTCCTTCGGTCACATAGTATTTCTGCCCAACATTAATGAATGTCTGGAAACTTGTGGCTTGAAATGAAAGATGATAAGATCCTGGTAAAGTGTCATGTTCTAACAATTTTAGCTTTCAATTTTTGACTTTCAGCTTTAAAAAAAAAAAAAAAAAAAAAAATTACGTTCACGTGTCCTACCTTTCTCCAACAAGGACAGTCTTGTTCTAAGATTCCTGATTTCCTCCTGCAGACAGTCATTTTGACCTTGCAAATTTCATAAAATAAATGTTATGTTTTTGTTAAATGTATAATTGGAACCTAAATGTGAAAAACACCCCACTTTAGAAATGTATGTGAAGAAGAAAGCTCAAATTAATTAGCACATGATGCGACTAGCCTTAGAGTAAACATGGTAACCCTGAAAATATCATTATAGTAAACAGTCAAAGCATGCTCTATTTAACTTGGATTAAAGAAGCTAAGTATGCTGACAGATGTATTATCATTGTAGTAATTAAAGACAATTTGCTTTAATATCACAGAATTTATCAATAAGGGTTAATGCAAGTGTTAATTTCTGGTTTCGAATCAGTTGTGGTAAGTTTTAAGTTGTTAAGATTTAGCATGTGGATCCCTTCAGAATATTAAACAAATAATAACTGAATCTTTATCCATTTAATATCAAGTATAACCTAGTGGTCCTTGTAGACCTGGTGGTCCTCTCAGACCTGGTGCACCCGGTTGACCTGATGGTCCTGGAAAACCTGGTAGTCCTGCTGGACCTGGTCGACCTGATATACCTGGTGGTCCTTGTGGACCTGGTGGACATACCGGACATGATGGACCTGGTGGACATGGTGGCATTAGAGAAATACCTGGTGGTCTCTGTTTACTCAGTTCTGTAATGGGAATGTTAGAGCTTAACAAGGTTCTAGCATTCTTCATTAAACAGTGGACCTGGTGGACATACCGGACATGATGGACCTGGTGGACATGGTGACATTAGAGAAATACCTGGTGGTCTCTGTTTACTCAGTTCTGTAATGGGAATGTTAGAGCTTAACAAGGTTCTAGCATTCTTCATTAAACTATTTTCTAGGCTTAGACAATATGGCACAATATTATAATAATATTAAGTAATAATAATAAATTAATAATAAGGTAATAATAGCTTCACACCTGAAGCTTTTCATGATATGCTCTATATTACAATATAGATTTTGCTGGGGTTAATGTTGAACACAAACACCAGTAAAACACTTCAAACTACAATAAGTTTAAAAATATTCCAGTGGTAACCTGATTTCTGATCAAACCCATGTAATAAACTTTTAAAATGAAAGGCAAGATTAACTATAAGGCTAAACTTCATGGATGAACTTTGATGTTGGCTTGACTGAGCCCACTAAATATGCTAAAAGTGTTACATTATTTTACAAAGTTTTGATGTCACTGATTTTAAAATGTTAGCATGCGTAACTGTTAATTATGTGAAGTTTATAAAAGTCTCAAAGTTTATCATCTGTAGAAATGTAAGTGTTGAAAGTCATTTAAAGGTGTTAAAATCTAAAATACTGTTATAATATTCCAGGTGGTTGCTAAAGTGTTGCTAGGTGATTGCTATGCTAATCCAGTTGGTTGCTAGTGTGTTGCTACTTTGTTGAGATGAACAGTTTAGCCTTTAGCTAAAAAGGCTAAAGGCTGGGGTAAAGTGTTAAAACATTAAAATGTTAAAACGTTGCTAGCATATTCAATTGGTTTGTTAGGGTGTTAGGTGGTTGTTATGCTAAGTCAGCTGGATACTAGTATGCTGCTGGGTTGTTATGTTAACCCAGCTGATTGTTAGGGTGTTGCTAGGTGGCTGTTATGGGGTGGCTGTTATGGGGTCCCAGGTGGTTGATATGGTGTAATTCCAGCAACCGTAATTCCAATCTTTTCCACAAGCACAAGTACACAATTCCCATATGTGATCTATGATTCTGGACACCAGAAACCATGATCAAGGAAACATTCAGTGTATTCTTATGGGGAAAAAAGATACATTGGAGCGTTGTTATGTGGCACACTATTTCCATATAGGATATATGATCCGCTGAATTTAGTTGAATTTCTAATTGCAAGTCCAATTAAATTTTATTTGTATAGAGCTTTTAACAATGGATATTGTCACAAAGCAGCTTTACAGAAATATATTATTACAGAAATATATTATAAATTCAGGATATAAATTTTAAATGTATAAATTTAATGTATAAGCAAGCCAGAGGTGATGGTGGTGAGGAAAAACTTGCTGAGACGATATGAGGAAGAAACCTTGAGAGGAACCAGACTCAAACGGGAACCCATCCTCATCTGGGTACCAGATGATTCGATGTGTTTTCCCGCCCTCTATTGATTGATAGGATATAATCGGCCCTGATCATCGGATGTTTTTAAACTGAAAAATAGCCTTTAACGGCTGATACAGATTATCGGCTGATAAATCAATCGGTGCATCTCTCGTATGTTGGCTTGACAAAGCCAATTATCGAGTTACCTTCCATGTCTCCAGCAGTCAGATGCAGCCCGATGTGCAGCAGCAACAGTTTAGAGAACAGTGCACTGAAGAGCACCATCTTCAGACCACTGAGAGCAGAGAGAATTTACAGTAACTACAGATTATTTAATCAGTAAATACTTAGCAATGATGAGCATTGTCTTTTACCACCTTCAAGCCCTCCTCAGATGTTCTAACTTTAAATGTGTGTATAGATAGATAGATAGATAGATAGATAGATAGATAGATAGATAGATATACTTTATTGATCCTAATGGGTGGGTGACATTAATCTGGGCAGGGTACACAATCCTTTTTGTACCTTTCATGGGGTTGGTTAGGATTGCTCATGTATCTGACCTCTTCCCTAAGATCTGCAGCTGGGAGCGTTATGCTGACAGGGTCTTATTTATCATCCGAGTATAGACAGATTTGGGGTAAAACGTATACCTACATGATTCTCGACAGAGATTGTGATTTAACAAGTTCTTCTCATGCATGAAACTGTGTATATTTACACATAGTTCTGACTATGCATATGCAGGAACCCCTAGTTGTAGAAAAGTGTAATCACAGGTGAACTGTGTGGCCCTTCCATTCCACTTACTGGCCATTATTGACAGGCGTTAGAGCAGGGTAGCAAAGTGTTTTTAAAGAGCATAGGAAACTGTTTGTTTAAAGTCATGAGAGAATAATCAATTTCATTTGCCTTGTACAATTTTAATTGATCTCTCCCAGTTACTTTTAGAGATGATTTTTCATTAAAAGCATGCATTCCTATCTCTCACACTGCAGTACACTGCCTTTACAAATATGACAGCAGAAAGTACAACAATAATGATGGGTTTTCATGCCATTACAAGTTTTCTAATTGTAATTCCGTGGATGTAGCCATAAAATCACACAGCTTTGAGTAATTCATGCAAGGATTCTTATGTTGTCTCACAGACTTCAGCAAGGTGATATTGTAGATGGCAATATATTATTTATATTTGGGGGTGTTTCCTTATGCAACTGAGTATGGTCATGCACAGGCACAGCAATTTAGAGTGTTTGGATTTATCAACATCCACTGTACAATAGGTGTGCTTACACAGGTGATAAATACAGATTCCCTTACTAGTGGCTCTTTTGAACAAATTTAGAACTTGTTCTTAGCCTGCTTTTATTAAGTGACACTCCCAGTAGTTTTGGCTGTAACAAATGATAGATTTATATTAAATGTACTCATTCTAATATATATTTGTTTCTATAGTAACAGCTCATTTGTACCACCCAGTCGTGGATTATTTTCCTATAACACCACATCTTGTTGTCATTTATTCCTTACATATAATGTTAGAAGCATTATTACACATTTAAATCTGCACTTACAGCCACAGTCATTTACATGTATTTACTAAAGCAGTTTCGTTGTACTTACCACTATTATGCAACCTATTGACGTTAATTAAACAAATATAATTATCATTTTAGTTACGAACACCTTCAACTTGCAAACCGTTTACCATGTCTTACATCATAACCTGTTAAATCTGAGTAGTTGCTGTATTGTGGCAAAGTGTTATTAAATTAAATTTTATTTTTATTGCACTTTTAACAATGGACATTGTCCCAAAGCAGCTTTACAGAAATATAAATTCAGGATATAAATTTATGCATGAATTTATGTATTAAATATATGAATTTGTCCCTACTGAGCAAGCCAGAGATGCCGGTGGTGAGGAAAAACTCCCTGAGACGATGTCACGATTTGAAGACGGATGCAAGTGCAGCTAGAGTTTAAGAACTATGACGACAAACACAAAAGAAGCTATGAACATGTGGCAAAACAGTAAGGCAAAGACTAAACATAAACCAAAGACCTTAAACACAGCAACATAGACAATGGCAAAGGAAGACGAATGTAAGACAAGGAGTGCTATGCAAACTGTGGCTATATACACGAGTGCTCCTTAACAAGAACGTGATTCAGTTGCAGGTGGTCATGTGACTGTGATGCAGTGTAGTGAAGTATGATGCAGTGAGGTGCATATTCTTACCTTGTTATGTCAAGGTCTTAAACAGGAAATATAGTCTTAAAGAAAACACAAAGTGGTGACTTTTAAATATGTATTGATTGTGTGTGTGTGGTTAATAAATAACCTTAAACAGAGTTCAAAGTTTATTATTCTCGTTTTAACATGCATACTCCCCCGCTAATTTTCAGGTCCTTTCTACTTAACAATGCTCTGACTGTCTCTTTTTATGTGTTTTATTTTTAAAATGTAGATTTAGACTAGTCATGCACCGATACAAAATTTCTCAGCCGATACGATAACCGATTATTCAGAGTGATATCGGCCAATACCGATAACCAATACAGATAGTTCTGCCTTTTATGCCTTCTTTTAAATTAATAATAATTAATTCCACAATTCTGAAAAAATACAAATAAAAACTTTTTTTCCTCATCATTTCAACAAGTTGTTTCACAGTAACTGGTCTCATAAACAGAAAACACATTACTCAAATTAACATTAACACGTTAACTAACTTCTGAAGATTAAAGTAAGATTTCTTAACTTGCTGAATGTTGCTAATTCATATTAATATTGACTGAATTCTAAAAAACCTCCTGTTAGTCTCACATTCACTCACCATAAACAAAAGCATTTCTACTTTATCACTGAACATCAAACTGGTAATATATAATATCAACTTTTTTTTATATATTAACATTAACTGGATATGAAATATACTACTCTACAAATATATATATTTTTTCTGTGTAATATATATAACTTTTGTTAACTCATCTTAATTTAAATCATTCAACGGTGTACTGGCCCTTTAATTCAGTGCAGCAAAATAAATAAATAAATAAATAAATAATTAGTCTGGACACCGAAACTCCCATTTCACTGCTGCAGCATCCGGTGTAAAATTTTAGTAGTGCAGAGCTTACAGAGATTACAAACTGCAGTTTTGTCATCATTCCACACAAGAGACATCATCTTTACACACAGTACAAAATCGATGATTTTCCCGCCCTCTTTTTATTGACAGGATATAATTGGCCCTGATCATCGGATGTTTTTAAACTATCGGCTGATGGCCCATAGCGTGAAAATTTGTCTTTATCGGATGATACTGATTATTGGCCGATACATTGGTGCATCTCTAATTTAGACCCCTTCTCATGCAGCCCTAGCACAGCCCCAAATATAACTCCAACCATAGCCACCATTCCCTGTGATGATGCACAAATCTCTCTCTACACCACACAATACACATCTAGAGTAATGCAAGTGACTGTGCTTTTTACTAATGTGACTGTTAGCCAAGGAATTGATTATTACAATGACATATGGTTTGCTGTTTGTTGATAAGTTTCTAAGCTGGAAATGTAACTAAAAACTAGTTATGTGTTAAAAACTGAGAGCAGCTTAAAAAGAGCTGCTTGAATTGACTACTAAGGCTGGATGAGCCTTTTTCTCCCCAGTGAAAGTAAATCCCTCACACTGCAGAAACTCCCCTTTCTTCCAGAAGTGCATGATAAAATATCAGGCGTCTGGGGGAAAACCATGTATAAGCCGTATTTATAACCCCATGATGGTGGATTATTCGACCATTGTGGGGAATGAACGGCATGGCTATTTAGCTATGCTGAAGGTGGAGGAGGCGCTTGCGAGCTACCTCTCTCAATCAACGGCAGGTAATTGGGTGGGGAAGCTTTGCCATCCAAGCCACCATGTAAGGCCACCGTGGCATTGGTGGGCAAGGCCTATGCGGTAGTAGTCTTGCTTGTGGGTCACTGCAGACAATGACATGCAGACAATGACAATGACTGGGTGAGCTCGACATATGACAGCATTCAGCCAGTTCCTTCCCTGTTGTCTCAAGTTCACCCGGGCATCCACGAGTGAAGCCCAGGCCAGCACTAGTATGAGGGAGACCCAGAAGGCGAGTATGGCAGCGAGCCAACCCACGCAGACAGCTAGTGGAGCCAGGCGGCTGCAGTCACGACCTGCTACTAGGCCTGATCTGAGAATGATCATAAAGGCCAAGCAGGAAAAGAAGAGCAGTCCTGAGGGGCCATGGAGGGACATATCAGGGGACAGGATGTTGTTAGGGCAGTTAGCCCCCAGTGCTAGTGTACGGCCTCCCCTAGCCAAGGCTGTCCCAAGTTTTCAGTATTCTGTGGTCAGCAAGCTGTCACAGGGCAATGAAAATCTGATGCTTTCCCTCCAATAGAATGTGGAATAGTTAATGTCACTAAAAGACCATCTGGCAGCGTGGAAACTACTGCCAAATGTGTCTCCATGGGTTCTGTCTACCATAGAAAAGGGTTACCAGGTCCAGTTTATAGCTCGACCCCCCCGGTTCACAGGTGTGCTCACCACAGTAGTCAGCACAGACCAGAGCCCGATGTTAGCGCAGGAAGTAAGATCCCTCTTGGAAAAAGGGGCCATAGAACATGTACCCCGTTCCCTGAGGGAGGGAAGTTTTTACAGCCGTTATTTCCTGGTCCGCAAAAAATAGGAGTATGCGGCCAATTTTAGATCTGCGTCATCTGAACTGTACTCTTTGGACATGCAAGTTCAAGATGCTGACCCCCAAACTTATCGTTCTACCGATTCAGTTTGAGGACTGGTTTGTGACTATAGATCTAAAAGGTGCATATTTCCAAATTTCGCTAGCTTTATCCCCTCGTACCTTCACAAAGTGCATGGATGTCACTCTGGCTCCATTGTGACTCCAGGGCATCCGTGTACTAAGCTACTTAGATGACTGGTTAATTCTAGCACGATGCAGGGAACTGGCGGTTCAACATCGAGATGTTGTTTTCGCCCACATGAAGAGCTTGGGGCTCAGGTTGAACCTCAGAAAAGTATACTTTCCCCAGTGCAGTGGACAACTTTTCTAGGGGTTATAAGGATTCTACTACGATGAGGGCATTTCTATCCCCAACATGCGTAGGGTCAATCCTATGAACACTGATCAAGATAAAGCTGGATCTTGGGAGACTATAGGCGCTTATGGGCCTATTGCACAAGAGACCGTTCAGTGGTGGCTGAGAAGTTGGGGGTTCCGTCCAAGGACAAAACCTCTGAGAATAATCAGTGTCACATGGCGATGCCTACGTGCTCTGAGAATTTGAGTGTCCCCAGTTTCTAGCCTTGGGTCACACTCTAGGGGTGTCTCCTTAGCGCAAGATGGTAATGACAGACACCTCCCTCACGGGCTGCAGCGTGGTCTTAGACAGCTGTCCAGCTCATGGTCTCTGGTGCGGCCCTCATCTGGAGCAGCATATAAATTGCCTAGAAATGTGGGCCATATTTCTAAAACTGAAATTCCTTCTTCCTCAATTGAGAGGTCACCATGTGTTTACAGACAACACACCGGTGGTCTCATATATTGACCACCAGGGAGGATTATGTCCATGCCCCCCTCTTGATGGAGCCTCTGTGGGGCAACATCCTCTAACTTTGAGGTTTATGCGTGGTGTCTGGCAGCTGAGGCCCATCTGCAGGCCGCCCATACTTTCCTGGCAAGGTCTGTCAGGTGCCCCATTTAAGCCCTTAGAATGGATCTACTATCTCAAGCCGGAGGGCTGGTTTATCACCCTTGGCCAAACTATGGAAACTGTGCATCTGGCCCCTGAGGGGCACCAGCTCATAGATTCTGGTCTCACAACTGAGGTTTTAGAGACCATGTTAAATGCTAGAGCACCATCCACAAGGAAATTGTATGCACTCAAGTGGCAGCTTTTTGTCTTGTGGTGTGAGGAACGTCAGCTAGACCCAGTGAACTGCACAAAAGTTACAGTCCTGGAGTTCTTACAAGAATGTTTTTCAGCGGGGTGGGCTCTTTCTACAATCAGGGTTTATGTGGCCACCATTTCGGCCAGTCATGCCCCTGTTGATGGAGCCTCTCTGGGACAACATCCTCTAACTTCGAAGTTCATGCATGGTGTCAGGTGGCTGAGGCCGGTCTGCAGGCCTCGCCTACCTTCCTGGGGCCTTTCTGTGGTCCTGGAAGGTCCGTCAGGGACCCCATTTGAGCCCTTAGAGTCAGCCTCTGAGAAGCTTCTGACTCTAAGGGTAGCTCTTCTGCTGGCCCTGACATCTCTCAAGCGAGTAGGAGATCTACAAGCTCTCTCTGTTGCCCCTTCCTGCCTTTACTTTGGATTCGCCAAGGCCTTCCTGTATCCTATGCCGGATTATATTCCTAAGGTGCCTACATCGACTGCCCAGCCTGTGGTGTTGCAGGCTTTCTGCCCTCCTCCGTTCCCCATACTGGAACAAGAGAGAATGCACCTGCTGTGTCCAGTAAGGGCTCTCTGTACTTACGTCCACCGCTCTGGCCAGTGGCGTAAGTTGGCTGGCCTCTCCCTTAGAGATAGGATAAGAATCTCGGCTATCCGAGAGGAACTCAGAGTAGAGCCGCTGTCGCATGAGGCTTTTTACCATTTATATGTGTACATTTACATATTTGTAGAAGGTTGTTCTGCTATATACATTTCTGTTTCATTTAACTTATTTGTATATTTCTAATATTTAATTTTCACATTTTATGCATACCCAATTACGTAAAGTGGAAAAGATTTTTTTTATTTTTAAATAAATGGTATGATATACATTATGGTGACTCCAGTGTGTTTCGAAATTTATAAGATACAACTACAACCTTTTTTAGTCGCAGCAAAAGGTTTTTAAAGGTTTGTTTATTGTGTTTTAGAAACAACATCTTACAGAATAGCAGACGAAAACAGTGTGTTTTTATTCAAGGAGTCTTTGTTTTCTCATAAATGTTTTAGACAGAAAGAAAAAACTCATCTTCTTATCATCTGTTACTCTGCTGCAGTAATACTTAGATTCATTCTCAGACAAATGCACAACTTTCACTAGAATTGTCTATGTTGTCAAAAGGGTTCAAAACAACCATTATTTATATTTTATTACACATTCCAAAAGTAGGAGTGTCTTTAGAAGGGGTTAAAGAAACCATGTGGTGGTCACTTTTAAATTTCTCTTGTTTGTGCTTAATAAATAACTTTAAGCAAAGTTCATGGACTAGACAAAGTTTACTATCCTAAGTTGAACTTTAGTCACAGATAATGTAACATTTCATTTAAAATCTTTCATTTTTACTTATCTCAGTAATAATCAAGTTCATTCTGAATATCTGAACATTTAAAAACATCATTCTAAATCTGTTGTACAAAGTTAATTAATTTTATAGATCTATACATTAGTAGCATTGCAGTGTTTCAAAAAAGATGAGATGCATTTTGTTAATAAATGTTTTATACAAACTTAAATATAAAATGAAAATTCATAACATTATCGAACATAACATTATTCGAAACTAGTATTTTACATTACATTACATTTTACATTAATTAAAATTACATTAGCCATTGATTATATTAAAAACATTACCTTAGAGATTAATGCAACACACTTACAAATTTCTTCTTTAGTAAAATGTCACCTGAATGTTACACTGTCTTAGTTACATTATTATAATTTAGTATACATAGATATTTTTTCATAGATGACTATTATTAGATTAATTATTAGATTCCTGTTCTTGGAACCCGGTGTGGTCTTCTGCTGTTGTAGCCCATTCACCTTTTCTTTTAACTTAAAACCCTGGGGCAAGTACTCAATAAATAGAAACATAGTTATTAAATCAGTAGACAAGATACTTGAGTATTTTTATAATGAAATAACATTTACATTTACATTACATTTATTAATTTAGCAGACGCTTTTATACCAAGCGACTTACAAATGAGAAAATACAAGCAAAGCGATATATCAAGCAGAGAACAATACAAGTAGTGCTACCATACAAGATCCATTAATTGAGTTATTTATAATAAATAAATATATATATATACACACACACACACACAATAAAATTAAACATATATTTAAAAATGTATAAAAAATATACCTATGAAATTAATTAACTTTGTACAACAGATTTAGAATGACGTTTTAAAATGTTCAGATATTCAGAATGAACTTGATTATTACTGATATAAGTAAAAATGAAAGATTTTAAATCAAATGTTACAGTTATCTTGACTAAAGTTCAACTTAGGATAGTAAACTTTGTCTAGTCCATGAACTTTGCTTAAAGTTATTTATTAAGCACAAACAAGAGAAATTTAAAAGTGACCACCACGTGTTTTCTTTAACCCCTTCAGGCAAGAACCAGTGGCCTTCATAGCTGACATCGAAGCAATGTTCCACCACGTCAAAGTGGCTGAGGAAGATGTGGATTTTCTTCATTTTTTGTGATGGCCTGATGGAGAATTGACTAGAGGACCCAGTACATTCAGGACAATGGTTCATCTTTTTGGAGCCGTGTCTTCTCCAAGCTATGCTTGCTATGTCTTGAACCAGACAGTGAAGGACAACCAAACAGACTTTCCAGCAGAAGTAATTGAAACCATCAACAACAATTTTTATGTGGATGACATTTGAAGAACGTCTCTTCTGAGGAAGTAGCCATCTCTATGAGTAAAAATCTCACTGCTCTTTGTCAGAAAGGAGGTTTCCATTTGACAGTATGGATCAGCAACAGCCACAAAGTGTTGCAGTCAATTTCTGAGGATCACAGAGCTAAGGAACTTAATCTCGATCAACTTAATCTCTATCAAGACAAATTGCCCATTGAAAGAGTTTTAGCTCTTCAATGGAGTGTAGAAGCCGACACCTTTCAATTCAAGATTTCTGTGAAAAATCAACCATGTACAATGTTCCTAATAAAGAAAATCAAGCAGACAACACATCTCCTGGATTGAAGGTGGAAAATTTTCTAAACAATAAGCAGTGGGTTGATGGACCCAGCTTTCTCTGGAAGCTGAGCGACACACGGTTTCCCACAAGTGAACTGATTTTGACTGATGATGATGACTCAGAGGTTAAAAGGAAGTTAAAGGTAAATGCCATGGTCTTGCAGAATGGACAGAACACCACAAGTTAACTTATACACTATGTCTCACAATGGAAATGTCTAAAGGTTGCACTTGCCTGGTACTTGAAACTGCAGAAGCCATAAAACAAATGAGATATCTTTGGAGCAAATTATCAACATTGCTGTAGATGCAAAATTACAGGAATTTAAAGCATCTTTGGGCATGCAAGGTTTGACCGGGTGGGATCTGTCTGAGGTTGAGATTGGCATTGATCGTTTCAGAGGATGGAGTTAAGTGAAACCCTATGGAGTGATTTTACACTTGTATGACAAGTAGAGCAGTACATTTGTAAATGGTGTACTCACTATATATGGACTCATGTATCAGTGCTTTGTCTGTTGTCATGGACAGGTACCAGACCACATGAGACAACAGAACGAATTTCATTGTTGAGTGGGAGTTAAAGGCAGCTCTGACTGGATTAAACAAAAAGATTCAAAAGGGCCTTACTGTAGAAGAAAGTTCAGTGGAGCTTTAATCCTCCTACAAGCTGTTGTTATGGAGGAGTATGGGAGCATATCATTCGAATGATGAGACATTCTTTGTGCAGTCCATCGACAAAAATATTGGATGACAAAGTACTGCAAACTGTCTTGTGCAAAGCAGAAGCTATTTTGGATGATCGACCTATTTCTAAACTATCCAATGACCCTGATGAACTGGAAGCCCTCACTCCAAATCACATCTTGCTTATGAGAGGAAATCCTGCATTACCATCTGGCTTGTTCGAAAGATCTTTAAGACAAAAGGAGATGGAAATAAGTGGAATATATTTCCAATCTCTTCTGGAAAAGATGGGTACAAGAATACCTACACTTGTTGCAAAAATGACAAAAGCAGAACAAAGAACGTGAAAGCTTTTCTACCATATTATTGCCGATTCTATGGAAGCACATGGCTACTTGGAAGAATTGTGGAGACTTATCCAGACAACAAAGGTTTAGTACATGTAATAAAAGTTCAGACTAAAAGTAACATGTTGGAACATCCTATTAACAAGCTTTGCTTTCTATTAGAAGCAACAGACTAAAATAGGGCATACAGTATTTTGTTTGGTGTTTGAATTTACTGTCTCCTATATACATTTGTATGGCTCCAAGTTGTATGAATTTGTAATTGTTATTCCAGTATGCCATAAGCAATTAAGGGGCCAGTATGTGGGAGCCATTTTGTTGCAATACTGTGGTTAACCTTTGGCTGGCAGTATAGTGAAATCAATAAATGGGTGTTCCTGGAGTAGAAAGAACAGTGCTCCCTTTCAAAGGGAACTCCTCGTTGCGTTTAGCATAACACTATGAGAGCGCCCTTGCGCGCAATCGGCATCTGAAGCTTGTGTAAAATCATGCCTATTTATAGGCTTGCCGTGATCAGGTGATGTGGCAATTAAGTACATCGTGTGATAGAAATGGAGTTGCTGGTTTTCTGTGATATGACAGTATCAATAACTGCTGTGAATGTTTAAATAAAATAAAAAAAGTGTTTTAAAAAATTGTGGAGCAATCAAGAATTTGCCATTGTAAATATTTCGGACATCTGCCTGATTGCCCATTGTGTAAATTACTTAAAACTTCGTGACCTGTAATATACAAAAAATATTCCCAGAAATTGGATGTGTGGGCTTTTCGGTCACCTACCCACATGCAGATTGTGTGATCCAGAAAGGGAGACTGGGTGCGTTACACAATGATTTACTGAAGGCGGAAAAGTTTCTCCAGTTACTTAGAGAGAGAGATGTACTTTATATATATGTATATTTTGTAAAACCTTATTTTGACAGGTCTAGGTCAAAGGTCAAGATCATTATCATCAATCATATTTATTTTGACAGGTCTAGGCCAAAAGGTCATCACCAATGTCATTATCTGGACAGATGTAGTTAAAGATATCTATTGTTGCACATTCTTTTCAATAGATTAATCATTGATTTTGACAGGTCTAGGTCAAAGGTCAAGATCATTATCATCAATCATATTTATTTTGACAGGCCTAGGTTAAAAGGTCATCACCAACATCATTATCTGGACAGATGTAGTTAAAGATATCTATTGTTGCACATTCTTTTCTGTAGATTAATCAGGGATTTTGACAGGCCTAGGAAAAAGGTTAATGACAGTTTTCTGGTGCATTCCATTCCACACATACAAACACATACACAGACAAACACAAACACACACACACACACACACACACATGCACACACACACGCACACACACACATACATAAGGATGATGAAATAATAAATAAGGAATTTCCATACACTTCCAACCAAAAATATGACACACACACACACACCCTGACCAATCAGAACAAAAGAAATTAAATTTGCTCCATCCGGTAGGTGTCGATATAAACACCATAAGTTTATAGAAGAAGAAGAAGCAGGACTCACCCACCCTCTAGGTTTAAAATACTCTGTATTTCGAACATCATGTGTGAGCTTATAACATGGCTGATGCTTGTCCTAATGCACCAAAAAAAAAGCTCACTCTTTTTTGGGAAGATTAGAACAAAATTTAGAGCATGAAAAGATTCAATATTGGGATCTGTGCTACTGACACACACAGATTGTGAAACACTCATGAATTAGGCCTAGGTCAAAGTTGCATTTCCACACACACATATACGCATAGACACAAGTTCTTTCCTTTCACGTAGCTTGGGAACCATTCCTGAGTTAGGCCTAGGTCAATAGGTCATCACCCATGTCATTATCTGGACAGATGAAATTAAAGATAATTATTGTTTTATGTCCTTAGCTATAGATTAATCATTGATTTTGACAAGCCTAGGTCAAAAGGTCATCACCAACATCATTACCTGGACAGATGAAGTTAAAGATACATATCAGTAGTAAACTTTAAATTTGGTTCTGGTGCATACACACACACACACACACACACACACACACACACACACACACACACACACACACACACACACACACACACGACCCTGTGTATAAAAGCGAGCACTCCGTTAGTTGGACAATTGGCAAAGTGTCAAAAGAATTTCCAGACTCTATCCTTCAAAACTTCCATGTTTTTTGGATTTCTCAGCAGGTAAGAAGATGTATTTTAAACAATTAAAATAGTTCATTATTAATTCAATTATAAATTGAAACAGAATGTTTATGTAACTATCCATTTGATATTGATATTGATATAAACATAAAACTAATCTTTCTGAGTACAACAATCATCATACTTATCTGGTCATTATGTAATCTGGTACGATGCTATATCTAAAATATATTCTTCAATACACTTATATTACAGAACAAGACCGAACGAAGCACATCTGATTCTAGTATCTTTTCATTTGCTTTGGGGCAGTGGTGGCATACCGGTTAAGGCTCTGGGTTACTGATTGGAAGGGTGGGGTTCAAGCCCCAGCACTGCAAGACCCTTAACCCTCTCTGCTCCAGGGGCACCCTATCATGAAAACCAAACAAACAAAAACCTCTTTCACATGTTCTGTGACTTATAAATACAAGTGATGTCAAAAATTTTGATGCAAGAGGAATTCAACTCGGAAGCCGACATTCAACCCGACCTCGAATTACAGGAGATCTGCACAGTGTGGCGTGAATTCTTCCAAGCAAAGACTGCTTTATTGGAAAACTTTGGACAGCTTTATAATACATTTGAATCTGGTCGAGGTACGGAATTTGTCCCTTTACAGTACAACGCACTTGAAAATTTGAATAGTTGCCTCACAGTGAACATAAAGTTGATTAGAATATTGTATGATAAATATGGCGCAGAAACGACTGAAATGCAGTTCGGATACAAAAAATGAGAACCGAACATACTCCATTACCCCATGGTTTCTATTATGATGGAAACCAGAGTTCTTCAAATGGTCAAATACATAGTGATCACAACCCTGAACCCATGTTTAACTGAAGCGATCAACCGGCTGAATGAAAGTTTAATTCCGACACAACAGGTTGCTAGTGAGAGACCTAATCAGAGTCCAAATTACAATGTATCAAACACACCGGTGACGCCATACGATATATTTTCTGAATTAAATCCATGTCTGCTAGAGTTACAAAATAACCTAAAGGAACACGGTCATTTAGTACAAATAAACCCTGATCTAATCGATGCCATCAATCAGTTTAATGAAAATTTAAGATCACCAGACCAGAGCAATACCCAAGATGAAAATCCCAGCTGAAATTCCAGTCAGACAGTATCAAGTACGCCGGTGATGTCGCACGACATATTTTTCGAATTAAATCAATGTCTGTTAGAGTTACAAAATAACCTAAACAAACAAAGACAATCTATGCAGATAAATCCTTGTTTAATAGATGCAGTGAATCAACTCGAAAATATAGCATTATGTCCCGATCACAATACTGGTTCAACTCCAGAAATCACTCAGCAACTTAGACCGTCAGGTTTGTTAACTATTACATAGATGGGTACTGTGAAGATGGGGAAAACCATAAGGTTTTTGAGTTTCTTGTATGCTTTTATCACGGGTATGAAAAGTGTTTTCCCTCAATGACCCCGCATCCTCTTAGCTCATCCAAAGCTACCTTCGGAGATCTCTGTCAAAAATTGATGGAGAGAATTAAGAATTTGCAAGACACTCTCAATTTGCAAGTCACTCTGATGTGGTAACACGAGTGGAATGAAATGAAGAAAACGACAACCGCGTGCTAAACTTTCAAAGACTTTTGAAAAGACTTTGACTTTCCTGAGCAATTATACCCGTGAGATGCTCTATACGGCGGTCGAACAAATGTGTTACATTTGCATTATGTAGCTCAGCCCAGTGAGAGAATCGATTATTTCGATTTTACCTCTCTTTACCCATTTGTAAATAAGACAAAGACATACCGATCGATCACCTTATCATAATTTATCCTGACTTTAAACCACTGAAATATCAATTTGGTATCGTCAGAGCAAAAGTATTACCGCCTAGGGGTCTGTGGGCACCTGTTCTCCCGTTTAGTGTAAAAAGTCTACTCCTCTTTCCTCTATGTAGAACGTGTGGCGAGCATCAGCTAAAACAATGCGATCATACAGATCAAGAGAGAGCTCTTACCAGAAGATGGGCTTCTGTTGAAATAGAGAAAGCTGTCAAAAAAGGTTACAAAATTCTAAAAGTGTTTGAAGTGTGGCACTTTCCTAAAAGGTCTGATGAGCTTTTTACGAAATATATTAAAATGTTCCTCAAGACCAAACAGGAAAGTTCAGGTTATCCATCCGGGGTCATTGATAAATCCTCTAAATGTGAGTTCATTTGCAAGTATAAGGAGCACGAAGGGATCACGTTGGATCTGAAATGTATCACATTAATCCTGCCAAAAGATCCGTGGCTAAAATCACGCAACATTTGTTGTTGGGTAAGATGTGTCAAAGACCAGACAGATCAAACACGACCTTAATTCATGATCCTGCCAAGTTTTTACAGTTCATGTCCTCCGATATTTATAATGTGAGTCAATTCTCTTTTTTGAATGAGAAGGTGGCGTTGGTGCAGTGGCAGTATGCAGATGAGAGACTGATTAAATGAAAGCTAATGAAAATGAAATGAAAATGAAAGCTAATGTATTCATTGGCATTTTCACTACAGCATACGCTAGACTTGAGCTGTACAATTTGATGGATCGATTGGATCAGCGTTGTTTGTACACAGACACCGACAGTATCATTTTTAAAAGTAAGGAAGGTGACTGGATGCCGCCCTTAAGTGATTACTTGGGTGGTCTTACCAGCGAATTAGATGATGGCAATCAAATCGTAGAATTCGTAAGCGCAGGTCCTAAAAGCTACGGTTACAAAACCGTAAAAGGAAAAACAACTATGAAAGCTAAAGGCGTTACTTTAAATTGCACCAATTCTGAAATTGTCAATATGAAATCACTGACAGATCTGGTGGACGAGCGAGTGAAAAATCCGGATCAAACCAGTCAACTCGTAACCACGCATAACCAAATCGTGAGAGAGAAAAAGGGGTTTCATTTGAGAAACAAATCACAGTTGAAAAGGTTCAGGGTTGTGTATGAGAAGTGTGTTTATTACCCGATTTTACAACTCTCCCTTATGGATATTAAGACTATACATGTATATACACTATCTCACAAAAGTGAGTACACCCCTCATATTTTAGTAAATATTTGATTATATCTTTTCATGTGACAACACTGAAGAAATGACACTTTGCTACAATGTAAAGTAGTGAGTGTACAGCTTGTATAACGGTGTAAATTTGCTGTCCCCTCAAAATAACTCAACACACAGCCATTAATGTTTAAACCGTTGGCAACAAGACTAATCGATATCATTTTCATACTGTGAATGTGACGTTTTGATGTGAAGTAGTATGATCATTCTACGTGTGGGACTAAGCAGCATTTAAAGCTTGAGAGACGGAGAGAGTGAGTGTTGATATAATGAACTGTTAAATACAGTGCACTGAACATGAATATGTTACCTGCTTCTGCTGACAGTGTTCTTATTTGCAACTTGGCAAATCTTTTGACTGAAGAAATTGGTAACTAAAGTAAACAAATAAATGTCGATGATGATCAGTAGACTGTTTTGTGTGTTTTATGTTAGAATGGGTTTTATCATCTGCTTGTTTTATCTATACTTTGTTCTAATGACTGGGATTCATGTTGTGAGTTTGAACATTAACGGGGCAAGAAAAAATGAAAGGTTGTATGAACTAGTAAAGCAGAAGTGTAGTGATGTAGTTATGTTGCAAGAAACGCATAGTGATGTCAACAATGCGGCTAATTGGATGAAGGAGTGGGATGGACTGGCAATTTTAAGTCAACATACATCAATTAGTAGTGGGGTTGCTTTACTGTTTGCTC
Organism: Ictalurus punctatus; assembly: GCF_001660625.3. Lineage (NCBI taxonomy): Eukaryota > Metazoa > Chordata > Actinopteri > Siluriformes > Ictaluridae > Ictalurus > Ictalurus punctatus. The sequence goes on along the minus strand of NC_030421.2, from coordinate 8,766,150 downwards.
GCAATTTTATTCCTAGTTCTTACACGGTAGAAGAGGTTTTAAAAGGGAGTAAAAGCTTTTTATGAGAATGAGAGTTTTGTTTTTATTTGTGTGTATGCTCCCTCCAGTGGTGCAGCGGAAAGAATGGGTTTCTTAGATAAGCTAAGCAATGTAATTGCTGACTGCAACACTGCCGATATTTTAATATTGGGTGGGGATTTTAACTGCACAACAGACAACCTAGACAGGAATCATGCAGAACCTCATGTGGAATCCCGTAAGCGCCTGTGGGAGATGATGGAGGCACACAAATTAAGAGATATATGGATAACTTTAAATAAAAAACAGAGACAGTACACGTGGGCCCACTCTATAGATAACACACTCTCACTGGCAAGGTTTTATGGTTTTAAACATCAACTGATGTTTTTTACAAAATGTTGTATTGTTCCAGTAGGCCTCTCTGATCACAGCATGGTGCAGTGTATCATCAGCAAAAAAAAAAAAGTAAAACAAAAGAGTGCTTACTGGCATTTTAACACTGCACTTTTAGAGGATACTAATTTTAGACAATGTTTTATTTATTTCTGGAATGGTTTTAAATCAGAGAAGGTGGTTTTTATATCTGTACAACAGTGCTGGGATGTAGCTAAGGCACAAATTAAAGCATTTTGTCAACAGTCTTAATGTTTCAAAAGACATTGTCAGATCTCTGAAACCCCTGGCGATTGGAATAGTGGAACTCCAGTGTTTGGAGACCACAGGAGATTAAGGGCAGTTTGAAGCCCTCAAAAGTAAAAAAGCCATAATAAATTACCTGTTGGGCATTACAGCACAGGGGACGCTGGTCCACTCATGCGTTAATAGCATGAATGAGATGGATGCTCCTTCTAAGTTCTTTTTTTGTCTAGAGCAAAAGAATAGACAGAAAAGATTCATACATGCTGTGTGAAATGAATCAGGGGATCTTCTATGAGAGCCCACTGAAATTCGCAAGCAGCACATATGGTAGAGGAGAGCTTCCTTAAGAACCTGCCAAAACCCTCAGAGCATGCGGCCGGAGAAATGGACAGAGAGCTAACGCTAGGAGAGCTCTATGAGGCTCTCCAGGGGATGGAGAACAGACGGGAGCCAGGTATACATGGTCTCCCTGTAGAGTTCAACAAAGCCTTCTGGGCAGTAGTAGGACAGGATGCGCTCGAAGATCTGCTTGACAGTGTGAAGGGAGGTGAGCTCCCACTGAGCAGCAGGAGTGCCGTCCTGACCCTCCTGCTAAAAAAGGGAGACCTGATGCACTTGAAGAACTGGTGCCCGGTTTTGCACTGGTGCCCAGTTGTGCACTGACTACAAGCTGCTCTCAAAAGCATTAGTCTCAAGACTGACGAAGGTAATGGAGCAAATCATTTACCATGACCAGATGTACTGTGTGCCTGGCAGGTCTATATTTGATAATGTATACTTAATTCATGACATTTTGGATGTCTCCAGGCTATTGGGCTTAAAGACTGGTCTTATTTTCCTAGATCAGGAAAAGGCTTTTGATCGGGTTGAACATGAATACTTGTGGAAGGTGCTTGAAACGTTTGGTTTCAACTAGAGATGCACCGATGTGTATCGGCCGATAACGATTATCGGTGTGAGAACAGAGGATGGCAGAAAGCCTGCAACACCACAGGCTGGGCAGTAGATGTAGGCACTTTAGGAATATAATCCAGCCTAGGATACAGGAATGCCTTGGCTAATCCAGGGGTAAAGCCAAGGCAGGAAGGGGCAACAGAGAGAGCTTGTAGATCTCCTACTTGCTTGAGAGATGTCAAGGCCAGCAGAAGAGCTAACTTTAGAGTCAGAAGCTTCTCACAGGCTGACTCTAAGGGCTCAAATGGGGCACCTGACAGACCTTCCAGGACCACAGAAAGGTCCCAGGAAGGTATGCGCAGCCTGCAGATGGGGCTCAGCCACCTGACAAGATGCACGAACCTCGAAGTTAGAGGATGTTGCCCCACAGAGGCTCCATCAACAGGGGCGGGGCTGGCCGAAATGGTGGCCACGTAAACCCTGATTGTAGAAAGAGCCCACCCCACTGAAAAACATTCTTTTAAGAACTCCAGGACTGTAACTATTGCGCAGTTCACTGGGTCTAGCTGGCATTCCTCACATCACAAGACAAAAAGGCACCACTTGAGCGCATACAATTTCCTCGTTGATGGTGCTCTAGGGTTCAACATTGTCTCTACAACCTCAGTTGTGAGACCAGAATCTATGAGCTGGTGCCCCTCAGGGGCCAGACCCACAGTTTCCATAGTTCCGGCTGAGGGTGATAAATCAGCCCTCTAGCTTGAGACAGTAGATCCCTGCAGATGGGAAGCTCCCAAGGAGTGCCATCTAGCAGGGATATTATCTCTGAGAACCATATTCGAGCTGGCCAATAAGGTGCTACTAGCAGCAGATGTAGACTGTCTTTGCAAACTCTCGCTAGAGCTTGTGGGAGCAGAGCCTGCTTGGCCTTTATGACCATTCTCAGGTCAGGCCTGGTAGCAGGCAGCAACTGTGGTCGCCCGGTTCCCCTGGCTGTCTGCAGGGGTTGGGAGGCTGCCATACTTGCCTCCTGTGCCTCTCTCACACGAGCGCTGGCCCGGGCTCCACTCATGGATGCCCGGGTGAACTTGACACAACAATGAAGTAACTGGCTGAATGCCGCCATATGTCAAGCTCACTTAGCAGGTCTGCTTGGTAGGCCTGCAACACTGTAATTGTCTGCAGTAACCCACAAGCAAGACTACTACTGCATAGGCCTTGCCCACCAATGCCGCGGTGGACTTACACAGTGGCTTGGAAGGCAAAGCCGGCCCCCCTAAATTACCTGCCGTCGATGGAGAGAGGTAGCTCGCAAGTGCCTCCACCACCTTCAGCATAGCTAAATAGCCATGCCCGTTCATTCCCCACAATGGCCGAATAATCCGACATTATATATATATATATATTGTATATATACAAAATAAATTTGTATTTATTGACATAAATACAGCTTATGCATGGTTTTGACAGAAGCCTGATATTTTGTCATGCACTTCTGGAAGAAAGGGGAGGCCTGCCATGAACAGGTGACGTGGCAATTAAGCGCGTCGCATGATATATATATATATATATATATATATATGGCACCTGTGAACCACACCACCAGCCTTATTATCTTCAGCAAAACTGCATGTTTGTGTGACAAAAACGCTTCATTTCTACTCAATATTTTCTCAAAATCTCAACTTTTCTATCCCTTTATTTAGAGGAAGAGAGAGGTAAGTGATGAGCGAGAAAGAGTTCAGGAAATGTGTTACGGCTTGCTCCCGTTTCATCACGGGGAAAAGTGCACACTTTCTGGGTGAAGTGTTAGCGGTGTAGTATGCTGGCAGCCTCGAGAGGCTGCGCATGGTAACGCCTACATTAAGCAGCTCGGTTCATGACTCACACTCTTTAAGAAAAAAAAAACGGAAGCCGAAGCGAGTCAGGTTTCAGAGCCTCGCAGATCTGTCAGGTTTGGGGGATCTCTCATAGATCCAGTAGAGGAGCCGGAGACGAGTGCTGCTCTATCTCTTGCTCTGTCTTCCGGGTTCGGCTCTCCGCTGGATTTTGGAGCTCGCGTCGCGACTCCTTTTTCCGCTATGGAAAGCCAAAAGGTAATAATTCCTCTCTGACTACGAGGAGTTAGAAGGATGTGTTAAAAACTGAGAGCAGCATATAAAGAGCTGCTTGAAGTGATTACTAAGGCTGGATGAGCCTTTTTCTCCCCAGTGAAAGTAAATCCCTCACACTGCATGACAAAATCTCAGGCTTCTGGGGGAAAACCACGCATATGCCATATTCATAACCCCACGATGTTGGATTATTCGGCCATTGTGGGAATGAACGGCATGGCTATTTAGCTATGCTCAAGGCATGTGGCCGAGGTCACATCTGTATGCTGTCGGTGCCCCGTTTGAGCCCCTAGAGTGGATCTTCTGTCTCAAGCCGGAGGGCTGATTTATCACCCTCAGCCAGAACTTCGGAAACTGTGGGTCTGGCCCCTGAGGGGCTCCAGCTCATAGATTCTGGTCACACAACTGAGGTGGTAAAGACCATGTTAAACGCTAGAGTACCATCCACAAGGAAATTGTATGTGTTCAAGTGGTGGCTTTTTGTCTTGTGGTGTGAGGAATGTTAGCTAGACCCAGTGAACTGCGCAAGAGCTACAGTCCTGGAGTTCTTACAAGAACGTTCTCAGCAGGGTGGCTCCTTCTACAATCAGGGTTACGTGGCCGCCGTTTTGGCCAGCCATGCCCCTGTTGATGGAGCCTCTGTGGGGCAACATCCTCTAACTTCTAGGTTCATGCGTAGTGTTAGACGGCTGAGGCCCATCTGCAGGCAATGCATACCTTCCTGGGACCTTGCTGTGGTCTGGGAAGGTCTGTCAGGGGCCCCATTTGAGCCTCTGAGAAGCTTCTGACTCTAAAGGTAGCTCTTTTACTGGCCCTGACATCTCTCAAGCGAGTGGGAGGTCTACAAGCTCTCTCTGTTGCCCCTTCCTGCCTTGACTTTACCCCTGGATTCACCAAGGCCTTCCTGTATCCTAGGCTGGATTATATTCCTAAAGTGCCTACATCACCTGCCCACCCTGTAGTTGCAGGCTTTCTGCCCTCCTCTGTTCCTCACACCGGAGCAAGAGAGGATGCACCTGCTGTGTCCAGTAAGGGCTCTCTGTACGTACGTCCACCACTCCGTCCAGTGGCGTAAGTCGGAGCAGCTACTGGTCTACTTTGGCAGCGACAGGAAAGGTGATGCTGTGTCAAAGCAGCGCATCTCTAATTGGATAGTGGAAGCAATCTCTAAGGCTTACGACACATGGTCTCGCCATGCCTCTGGGCATAAGAGCTCATTCCACTAGGGTGGTCGCCTCCTCGAAGGCTTTGTGCAAAGGGATATCCTTGCAGGATGTGTGTGCGGCTGCAGGGTGGTCTACGCCACATACATTTATTTGTTATTACAGCCTGGATATTCATTCCACCCTGGGCTCAAGTGTCTTGCAGTGACCCTCAGGCTTGGGTATTTTTGAACAGGCCGTACCCTCGGTATGACGGTGTGGGTATTCCCATTCCCATACCCTAAATGCAACGTCAAAGTTCCCTTTGAAAGGGAACGTCGGGGTTATGCATGTAACCCTGTTCCCTGAGAAGGGAACGAGACGTTGAATAGCACTGTCATACCAGGGCAGGTCTGTGAATTGCGTCTTCGCTTCAGATAATAGAGGCTGGCGGCGTGGTTCACAGATGCCATATATATATCATGCGACGCGCTTAATTGCCACGTCACCTGATCATGGCAGGCCTATAAATAGAGGCATGATTTTACACAAGCTTCAGATACCGGTCACGCGCGCAAGGTGTTCCCATACTGTTATGCTAAATGCAACGTCTCGTTCCCTTCTCTGGGAACAGGGTTACATGCGTAACCCCGAAGTTTTCTGCAGTGTGAGGGATTTACTTTCACTGGGGATAAAAAAGCTCAACCAGCCTTAGTAATCACTTCAAGCAGCTCTTTATATGCTGCTCTCAGTTTTTAGCACATCCTTCTGGCTCCTCAGAGTCAGAGGGGAATTATTATTTATTTAAAAAATTTTATTTTTAATTTTTTAATTTATTTGGGGGCTGGATGTTCAAGATGAGGTTTAAGATTAGTTTCAAAAAGAAAAACCATGCACATGCATCAGACAGACTTTTCTGTTTTTTTCTAGTGCAATAATCACACTCCACTTCTCCAGGTTCGGCATAATGTTGAGCAGGAGAAGCTGTTTTCTTAGGGCTTCTCTCTACATTGAGGGCAGCTGTAGATTCTTCTGTGATCTTGAGTCAAGTTGCCATTAATACACACCATACAGAAACTGTGCCCACAGTTGATAGTCACTGGATCCTTCAGGAAATTAAGACAGACTGGACAGTTAAACCCATTCTGATCAACTGAAATGCTGGCCTCTGCCATTTTCTTGCTGTCACAGACTGAGAGAGATCAGCATTCTGAAATCATTTTTGTTGTTGTTCTTGTTGTTGTTGTTCTCTGAACTGAGTAGGAGTGTTGTGCTGGCTCTTGGTAGTTTTTTATCCAGAGTTCAAAAATTCCAGTTTTATCCACTCAGCCTTTTTTGCCCTGTCTCTTTGCTGTACGTCCGATGTGATATAGGCTACAGACATACATTTGGAATATATTAAATTATTCTGTACTCATAAAGCTCTTTCTGTTTGGCTTTGAATCAAGTGAAATCTGGATCATGCGAAGGTGACAAAGTTGGCCCAACAGCCACCATTCTGTTCATATTTTTTCTTGTTTACAAATTTTAGAATGTCTCCACGAATTGAGAGATTCTCTGAAACAGAAGGATATGCAGACAAATGCTTAGCATGTTCAATATTGCAACAGATAGGGGTGAGTGGAACAATACTTGAGGATCTATATAAATATTTCCTTTTGCAAATTTAATCAGTGCCAATGTTGCTACACTATATGGCTAAAAGTATGTGACTACCTGACCATCACGCCCATATGTTGTTCTTCCCCAAACTATTGACACAAAATTGGAAGAACAGAATTGTATAGAATGTCCTTGTCTGCTGAAGAATTAAGATTTCCCTTCACTGGGACTAAGAGGCACAAACCTGTTCCAGCATGACAATGACCCTGTGCACAAATTAAGCTCCAGAAAGACCAAGTTTGCCAAGGTTGAAGTGGAAGAACTTGAATGAACTAAACAGAGCCCTGACCTGAACCCCACTGAACACCTTTGGAATTAATTGGTAAGCCGACTGCACCCCAGACCTCCTTGCCTGATATCAGTGCCTGACCTCGCTAATGCTCTTAATGTTTAATGGGCACAAATCCACATAGCAATTCCAAAATTGCCTTCCCAGAAGAGTGTTGGCTGTTATAGCTGTAAATGGGGACCAACTCCATACAGATGCCCATGGTTTTGGAATGGGATATTCAACAAGCACATTATCAGGTGTCCACATACCATTGGTATATTTTGTATACAATATAAAGTTATGCAAAAACATGTGACAGACTGGCACAATGTAATTCAAGTTCAAATTCCAACAATGGTATAGCCATTTGTGTCTAGGATTCCACCAGAGCATAACTGGCCTTGCTCCCTGGGAAGGGGGAGCTTGTCCATTTTTCCAGCAGACTAACAGTACCCAATTGCAAGCATCAATTAACCCACGAGTATGGAGGTGGGTAGTATTATTAATCACCACAAGAGGGCAAGATAACACAATCAAACTGGAATTTCCTTAGGAGTAAATCTACATAAGGAGCTTAACCCTCATTTACTCTATTTACCCATGGATACTACTTTAACCTAGTCCTTCATTTTTAATTTCCTAGCAATCCAAATGTAAATACATTTAAAATACAGAAAATACCTTACTGGTACTAGCAGTATGAGCATTTTTTAAAAATGGAATTAAAGCACCAAATGTCCTTTTCAAAGATTCAAGGATTAATTTTTTGGCACATACAATTCAAATAAATTTTATTTGTATAGTGCTTTTAACAATGGACATTGTCTCAAAGCAGCTTTACAGAAACACATAAAGGATACAGATTTTAAGTGTGTGAATTTATCCATATTGAGCGAGCCGGTGGTGACGGTGGCGAGGAAAAAACTCCCAAAGATGATATGAGGAAGAAACCTTGAGAGGAACCAGACTCAGAAGGGAACCCATCCTCATCTGCGTAACAACAGATAGTGTCAAAGTAAAAGAAAGTTCATTATGATTTTAATATGAAGTCTGTTTTTTGAACTAGTCCACTGTTCCCCAAAACAGACCTGCATGTAGTAATTGCAGTCCCAAGGCCACAGTAGCAACCATAGTCCCAGTAACCACAGCGAGAATGGCCATGTGGAATTGAGGTCCAAAACCATTTCCATGGTACTTCAAGCGGTACCATCCTAAGCAATCTCCAGGTTGTACCCTCCAGTTGATGAGAGCTCCATCCAGAGGTAGGGCATCAGGATGGATCAGGCAGGTCCGGAGAGCAAAAAGGGTCAGAATCACTGGCATTTCAATAAAATCATGTGCGGCTTGACAGAAGTAGAGAGGCAGAGGGGGGTAAAGAGAGGGAGAGGAGAGATACACAAGTTTTATTTGTCACAAATAAATTAGTGGTTGACGCTGTACTGTGCAAGTAAGGATATAAAATGAAATAAATAATACAGTAATCATAAAATATTCATAAAAAATATATTATAATAATAGAAGAATAAGTTGCAGAATAAAATGTAAAAAATATACACAGATCAGCCATACCATTAAAACCACTGACAGGTGAATTGAATAACATTGATTATCTTGTTACAGTGGCACCTGTCATAGGGTGGGATATATTAGGCAGCAAGTAAACAGTCAGTTCTTGAAGTTGATGTGTTGGAAGCGGGAAAAATGGGCAAACATAAGGATCTGAGCAACTTTGACAAGGGCCAAATTGTGATGGTTAGACAACTGGGTCAGAGCATCTCCAAAACGGCAGGTCTTGTGGGGTGTTTCCGGTATGCAGTGGTTAGTACCAAAAGTGATCCAAGGAAGGAAAACTGGTGAACCAGTGACAGAGTCATGGGCGCCTAAGGCTGACTGCAGGCTAACACATCTGGTCCGATCTCCCAGAAGAGCTACTGTAGGACAAATTACTGAAAAAGTTCATGCTGACTATGATAGAAAGGTGTCGGAACACACAGTGCTTCACAGCTTGCTGCGTATGGGGCTGCGTAGCTGCAGAACAGTGAGAGTGCCCATGCTGACCCCTGCCCACCACCGAAAGCACGTACAATAAGCACATGAGCATTAGAACTGAACCATGGAGCAGTGGAATAAGGTGGTGTGGTCTGATGAATCACATTTTCTTTTACATCATGTGGATGACCAGATGCGTGTGCATCGCTTACCTGGGGAAGAGATGGCACCAGGATGCGCTATGGGAAGAAGGCAAGCTGGAGGAGGCAGTGTGATGCTCTGGGCAATGTTCTGCTGGGAAACCTTGGGTGTTACTTTGACATGTACCACTTTCCTAAATATTGCTGCAGACTAAGTACATCCCTTCATGGCAATGGTATTCCCTAATGACAGTGGCCATGCTGGAACAGGTTTAGGCCCCTTAGTTTCAGTGAAGGGAAATCTTAATCTTAGTGCTTAGGGGTGCTAAGTTTTTTGTTTGTTTGTTTGTTTTTTTAAAAGCACTATATAAGTGCAGACCATTTGCCATTTTAATTCTACAGCATGCAAATATAGACAATTCTTTGCTTACAACTTTAAGACAAAAGTTTGTGGAAGACCCACACATAGGTGTGATGGTCAGGTATATACATATACATTCATTTACACACTTTTGGCCATATAGTCTACATTGGAGTGCAAGACCAAGCTGCTTAATTCCCCCAGTATAACCACACTTCTTGAACAGATCTGAGGGGAGAGATCAGACAAAGAGCAGTGCTACTGACGACCATGAAAAACACTGAAAAGACTGTGTACCCTGCCCAGATTATGGTATTCAGGACACACCCCCGGAATCAGGTCTAGGGGTGATGTCTGACTAGAACTGACCTTGACCCCCACCCTTTATCTTGGTGATGCTCAGCCCTTTTGAGGCCTCACCAAGGTTGGTTCCAGTAAGACGTCAGGCATTTGATGGACGGTCTTAGATGGACTACACCCTTGCAACAGAAACAGAATTATAATGTCTTTTTTTTAGAGATTAATTGACATCTTTATTGTTAGTCTTTTGTTGAGCTAATTTCTGTCATTAAATTGTTCAAAGTAAAAAATAAAGTTCACCTCAGCCCCAGTCACAGTGTTCTTAAAGTGAGTACATAATCCTCTCTCTGGGCAGCCTAGAATCTCTTTCTCTCTCACACTCTTACTGCAGAGGAGGTGGTGTTGGGGTTTCAGAGCTCTCCCAGATGTTGGAGAAGAAGAGGAGATGGGGTTGTGCGCAGTATGGCAACACATCAAAAACCCTTCTCTTTTAGTCCCTTGCTCAGTGCGTGTCCTGGCCCATATGCTGGAATTGGACATGCCCCATGGCCTCTGTGCTGAAAAGTACGTACTGCTAAATCAGGATGAGATCAACTTGTATAACTGTTTACACACACACGCAATACTCACACACACACAGACACACATGCACACAAACTTGGGTGAAAACCTGTACCACAGTGGCTGTTACAATCCAGAGGCTCTGGCCACTTGAATTCAGGCCCACAGGGAAGGCAATACACTCCAAATCATGGCAGCCTTTGCCAGTAACTGTTAGTGCTCATTTAGAGCAGTGGAGAGCCTTGGAAAGGCATTAGGCAGAGTATATGATGTGTGGGTGTGTGAGAAAAGTGAGCTGTATATGTATGTATGAGAATCTGAGCTCTCTCTCTCTCTCTCTCTCTCTCTCTCTCTCTCTCTCTCTCTCTCTCTCTCTCTCTCTCTCTCTCTGTGTGTGTGTGTGTGTTTCCTTGGTAATGGGCAATTCTGAGAGATTCCTACATGTTTATTTAGCAGAATAAGAGGAAAGCTGTGAGAACTGGCATCAGTGGGTTGTAGCACCTTGTAACAAACGTGTGTTTTGCTTTATTTTCCATGAAGAAGGAATTCTTTTTACCGAAAACATGCACTGTGCATTTAAAAAGCTCCCGTCATTTAAACCACATCTTTTGACATTTATACTGTAATTAATATTATACTTGTTTACACGGCATCAAAGAAATACCAGGTTTTCTTTTTACAAGTTCTCAAGTTACAAATCATTTAATTTGGACTGTGATTTTGCTGCTGGGAGTGGAAAATGAGTAGTTCACATGAAAGGAGCCAGGAAAGAGGTGAGGAACGGTAGGGGGAAATGCCCAGGCAGTTTCACTCCCTCATCCCTTAGTGCCTTCAACTAAACCCAATTATTTTCCTCTGACAAATGCATGACTTGTAACATCAGTTTTAAAAGGCTATAAATCTACTTTAGCTCTAAAAAACATTTTTCACTAGGGTGACTTCAGAATCATATTTTTGGAGTTGTAAAATTCATCATGAACAGCAGCTTCAGATTGCCTTCTTTCAGCCAGACTTAATACATGATGGTGAAGATGGTGTAATGACACCAAGCTGCAGTAAGAGAAAAAATATATATTTTGGTTGTCCAAGATGGCTGCCCCCAAAACATTACAGTGCTGAACTATTGTGCTGAACAGTATTGATGATTTGTTCATGTTTATAGATTATAGTATATAGTATCACACTGTGTCTGTCTGTATGGTCTCATGAAGAACTGGATGTGGTTTGAGGCAGATATTTATGGGAAAGGTTTTGCTGAGGTAACTTTTAGTTACAATAAATTCATTGTGCAAAACTAAAAAAGCAAACAATGGACACAAAACATGATTTGTTTAATTATTTAAAAAAAATGTTTTTAAGTATTTACAAAAATTTATTGAGTTAGTGTTTTCTAGATTATACTTCTAGCACTTTTTTTAGGGATGTAATAAATATACTGTATCTACCAATGATTAAGCTGTAGATTCTTTTTGTTTGGTAGGCCTGCCTCACTTGGGCTGAACTAGGGGCTCAGGATGGGCTGTACTTGTAGGAATTGTAGACCTTCAAATGTCATGAGCAGGATGAACGGTATAGAAAATGGATGGATGGATGGATGGATGGATGGATGGATGGATGGGTGGAGGGAAATGTCATGAGTAGGACTTTGTAGTCAATGCAGAATTTAACTGATAGCCAGTGTAGTTTGAATAAAACTGGGATCATGTTGGGCAAGCAAATGTATTATTTTTGCTGTGTTTCTCAATTGATAAACACTTTTAGAATGTTAATCGTGATTTAGAGTAAACCAGAACTTAGGGTTACACAATGTTCCTTAACCATAGCATTTGCTTTCAAAGATTAGTTGTCAAGCTCCAGGGCAAAGTCAACATGCTTTCTATGTGGAGACATGGCACTCAACAACAGTACTACTATTATGTCAGATTTTAGAAGGACGTTTCTATTGATCCAAGCCTTTATGTCTTTTACACAGGCTGTACTGCTGAATAATTATGTATCATCAGCATAGAAGTGAAGCCAGCAATATGTTTTCAAATTATATGTCCACTGTAATAGGTCCCTGTACCACTGCTCATTCATGCAATTATCTAATTAACCAATCATTGTAGCAGAAGTGCAATGCATAAAATTATGCAGATACAGGTCAAGATATGATCTTAGTGACTTTGACTCTGGCATGGTGGTTGGTGCCAAACAGGGTGGTTTGAGTATTTTCAGAAAGTGCTGATCTCCTGAGATTTTTATGACACTCACTAGAGTTTTGCACAGAATGGTGCAAAAACAAAAAACATCCAGTGAGTGGCAGTTCTGCCAGTGGAAATGCCTTGTTGTTAAGAGAGGTTCAGAGGAGAATGGCCAAACTGGGTCTCACTGACAGTCTGGTTCGAACTAACCACTGTTTACAACCGGGGTGAGCTGAAAAGCATCTCAGAATACACAACATGTCTAACTTTGTGGTGGATGGGCTACAGCAGCAGACGACCACATTGAATTCCACTCCTATCAGACAGGAACATGAATCTGAGGCTACAATGGGTGCATGCTCACTGAAACTGGGCATTTGATGATTGGACAAAGACCAGACAACCTCCTTCTCATTTGTCGTTGTTGCTGATGAGACCCAGCAGAGAATGTGATGTGATTTGTCCTGTGCTTTGCAGCACTTTCATGATTCAGCAGCATGAACAGCAATGGACTGAGCACATAGCCCTGGTATCCACTAGACCATGCTCTGGACCAGTGATCACCAGATATTATTTGAGTGGTGGATTATTCTTTGCACAGCTGTGGCACTGACATGGTCGTGTTTGTGTTGGAGGTCCTGACTGTTTAGACATTATGATCACAAGTTAATGTTATTGTCTACTTTTAAAAATGCTAATTGATCTGTTTAGTAAAACGTCCGAGTAATGTCTAAATAAATGATTTGGAAATCAAGCATATTTCTCAGCAAACCCTAGCAGACACCAGCATTAGTGTTAAGTAAACCACCACACTAGCTCACTGTTTCCCCTGAGTGAATCTGCAGAACCCCCACCACACCTGTTTATCCAACCAACTCAACAATACACAATACACAAAATTTCACGGCCAGGTGCCACTCACAATCCATAGAGGATTTTCCCTGAAAGCTTGTTTTCAGCTTTCAGCCTTTGCCAGTAACTGTTAGTGCTCGTTTAGAGCAGTGGAGAGCCTTGGGAAGGCATTAGGCAGAGTATATGATGTGTGGGTGTGTGAGAAAAGTGAGCTGTATATGTATGTATGAGAATCTCTCTCTCTCTCTCTCTCTCTCTCTCTCTCTCTCTCTCTCTCTCTCTCTCTCTCTCTCTCTCTCTCTCTCTCTCTCTCTCTCTCTCTCTGTGTGTGTGTGTGTTTCCTTGGTAATGGGCAATTCTGAGAGATTCCTACATGTTTATTTAGCAGAATAAGAGGAAAGCTGTGAGAACTGGCATCAGTGGGTTGTAGCACCTTGTAACAAACGTGTGTTTTGCTTTATTTTCCATGAAGAAGGAATTCTTTTTACCGAAAACATGCACTGTGCATTTAAAAAGCTCCCGTCATTTAAACCACATCTTTTGACATTTATACTGTAATTAATATTATACTAATATAATATACTAATATAAAAATAAAAAAAAATTACTTTGTTTAACTGTGTTTCTATTAAATCTAAAGAGACAGCCTGGGGTGATGGGACACTACATTGCTAAGTGATTTTGGCTCGACCCTCGTCTAAGGGTAAATTTGTTTATTTTTCTGGCAGGAGGTGAAACAGTGAAGCACTGATGCAGATTTCAACATCTGTTATAACACACCTGCATATGCACACACACACACACACACACACACACACACACACACACACACACACACACATTCAGCAGTCATCTGCAGTTAAGGACACTTACATGCTGAACGGATGTGAAATTTAGGGTTAGTGCACAGATTACAACTAGCTCAGGTTGGGGCTTAGTGAGACATTACTAAACATTCATGGAATTTGACCTGTGATTTATTCCCCACTTTTACACCCTGTGTTCCAGTACTGTTTGTAATTGCACCATCATTGACTTGCCTCCCTCCATGTGCCCTTGGCTAAATCCTGCTATCTAAAGCTGCTATCTTAATACATTTACATTTATTCACTTAGCAGACGCTTTTATCCAAAGCGACTAACAAATGAGAAAAATACAAGCAAAGCGATATATCTAGCAGAGAACAATACAGGTAGTGCTACCATACAAGAACCATTAATTTAGTTCCAGAAGAAGCAAAGTGCACAGAGTAGAGGTGGAAAGTGCAAATATATATATATATATATATATATATATATATATATATATATATATATATATATATATATATATATATATATATATATATATATATATATGAGTTGGTTAGGTGTTCACGGAAGAGGTGGGTCTTTAGCTGTTTTTTGAAGATGGTGAAAGATTCTGCGGTCCGGATTGAGATTGGAAGTTCATTCCACCACTGAGGAAAAGTTAGTGTGAAGGTTCTGGAAAGGGATCTTGCGCCACGCTGAGTGGGAACTACTAAGCGTCGGTCACTAATCGATCACAGATTCCGTGAGGGAACGTAGGCCTTCAGGAGAGAGTTGAGGTAGGAGAGTGCTGTTCCTGACAAGGTCTTGTAGGTGAGCATCAAGGTCTTGAATTTGATGTGGGTGGCTACAGGAAACCAGTGGAGGGAAATGAAGAGGGGTGTGATATGGGTTCTCTTGGGCTGGTTGAAGACGAGGTGCACTGCAGCATTCTGAATCATCTGAAGGGGTTTGATGGAGCTGGCTGGGAGGCCTGGAAGCAGTGAGTTGCAGTAGTCCAGTTTAGAGATAACAAGAACCTGGACTAGTAGTTGTGTAGCCTGTTCGTGAGGTAGGGTCAGATCTTCTTGATGTTGTACAGGATGAACCTACAGGACCTTGCAGTTGTTGAGATGTGGTCTGTAAAAGTCAAGCTGTCATCAAGAATCACCCCAAGGTTCCTGGGCGTCCTGGTTGGCATGAAACCCAATAATATGGCCATTACATTTGTATGCACTGAAACCTAAACCCCTAAAATCATAAACTAACCTTGTTTTATTATCTATACATTTCGGTAGCCTGTACCATGCTGCAAAATTGGTCACTACAGTATTATATTGCCTTCACTTTGTATATACCAAAAGTTAACAGACACTTAGGCTTTTTATGTTGCCATGCATTTTCTGTGTTAGTTTAATTATTGTATCTACTTTATGTCTATAAAAGGTCCTTTCAAAATAATAGAGAAGAGACAAATTTATTTCAGCTTTTATTTACTATATCACATTTTCAGTGGGTCAAAAGTTTACATAGTCTTTGTTAGTAATTAGTGGCATTGCCTTTTAATTGTTTAACTTAGAAAAAAAAAACCTTGGGAGACACAGTGGCTTAGTGGTTAGCACGTTTGCCTCACACCTCCAGGGTTGGGGTTTCAATTCCTCTGTCCTGTTTGCATGTTCTCCCTGTGCTTCAGCGGTTACCTCCAGGTACTCTGGTTTATTCCCCCAGTCCAAAGACATGCTTTGTAGGCAGATTCCAAGGCATTTCCAAATTGTCTGTAGTGTGTGTGTGTTTGCCCAGCAAAGTCATCTAGGTGTAGGTATTTTTTCTGATTTAATTACTACACACTATTATAGACCTAAGCTTTTATTCACTACAATTAATTCAATAATTAATCCTAGTTGCCAATTCCATGGGGAATCCTCGATTGAACTTTGTGAGAAATTTGTTTTTTTGCTGATAAAGTGATAGCCATTCATTTTCATTCACTTCACAGTTCTCAGACCTGTTCCTGAATTCGCTGGCTATACCGGTTTCCTTTTATCATTTTCAACATGTTTCTCTCAAGGAACTGAGAGAAACCAGATGAAAATAACTTCCACTTCACTTGATGTTGTTCCCCCAGAGATTATAAAAGCAACTTTTTCTGTAATTGGCCCGAGTACCCAGGTGTTGATAAATTCATCTTTGGATGCTGGGGTGGTCCCGAGTTGTTTTGAGCATGGTATTGTTCAACCTTTGCTTAAGAAACAGGGTTTGGATGTAGGTTCCTTTATTAATTATCGGCCTGTCTCTCAGTTATTGTTCCTGTGAAAGCTGTTAGAGAAAGTTGTGCAGTCACAATTGATCCTGTTTTTAAATTCAGCTAAGTTACCTTTTAAGTTTTTAAATTCAGAAAGTAACCTTTCCAATCTGGCTTCACTGCTTATCATAGCACAGAGTCTACTTTGCTAAAATGTCCAATGACACTTTAGTGGCAGTAGAAGCTAGTAAAAATACTGTGTTGATATTGTAGAACATAACATACTTCTTTGGTGTTTAGAGTATTTGATTGGTATCAAGGGTACTGCCCCACAATGGTTCAGCTCATATCTTAAAGACAGGTACTTTTCAATAGCGTTGGGTAATTTCTCCTCATCTTCCGCTCCTATTATTAGTGGTGTACCTCAAGGCTCCAGTCTGGGCCCACTTCTTTTTAACATATATGTGTCCATTGAGGAATATTATTAGAGCGCACAATGTCTCTTTTAATTTATATGCTGATGATACCCAGTTGTACATACCGTTGAAAACTGGCGACTCCATTCAACCATTGTTGGACTGTATTGACGATATTTTAAAAAATGGTTAACAAATAACTTTCTCCAACTTAATAAAGACAAAACAAAAATAATTGTTTTTGGTCCATTGAAATTGAGAGCTGGTCTCATTAATGAGCTTCGTAATCACTTCCCCTCAATTTCTTCCCAGCTTAGGAACCTTGGTATCATCCTGAACTCAGAATTATGCTTAACCAAGAAAATAAATTCAGTTGTTATGAAGCATCTTTATCAATTAAGGATTATTTCTAAACTTAAATCATTTTTGTCTTTCCAAGATTTGGAGAAGGTTATTCATGCTTTTATCACATCATGTATAGATTATTGTAATTCATTGTACTTGGGTCTTCCTCAGTCATCTCTTGCTCGTCTCCAGGTGGTTCAAAATGCAGCTGCAAGGCTGTTGAACAAGGCAAAGAAATATGATCATGTCACCCCAATTTTAGCATCGCTCCATTGGCTCCCCGTCCATTTTAGAATCTAGTTTAAGATTCTGTTGTTTGTCTTTAAAACTCTTAATGGTCATGCTCTTTCTTATCTCAAAGATCTTCTTACACCACATTCATCTAGCAGATTTTTAAGATCTTCTGATAGGTTTCTTTTGCATGTCCCTTGATCCCATTTAAAAACGAAGGGGGATAGAGCTTTTTCAGTCGCTGCCTCTCATTTATTGAATCAATTACCACTGGATATCTGCCTCACACCTTCTATTATCTTTTTTTTTTTTAAAAAGAGGCTGAAAGCATATCTCTTCTCCTAGGTGTATTAATAAAATTTTTACTATTGTTTATTGTCTGTCTCTATTTGGTTTTATTCTGTTTTCTATTTAGCATTTTCTTACTCTGTTCAGCACTTTGGTCAGCTTTGCTGTGTTTAAATGTGCTATATAAATACATTTCACTTACTTACTTACTGGTTGTTCCTGTCAAGGGTGTTCCCCGCCTTATGCTCAGAGTCCCCCTGGGATACACTACAGAAAATGGATGGAAGGAGAAAAATGCTTGGGGTAGTCTTCCACAAGCTTCTTACCATATTTTACTGGAATTTCTGCTCATTTCTCCTGATAGAACTAGTGTAACAGTCAGTTTTGCTCAGACACACTATTCCCTTTCAGTCCACTAACTTTTTTATGTGATTCAGGTCAGGGCTTTGCACTGTGTTGTAAATGGTAAATGGTCTGCACTTATATAGTGCCTTTTTAACCTTAGCAGTTCTACAAAGCACTTTTCACTGTGTCTCATTCACTCACACTCATACACCAATGACAGCTATGCAAGGCGCTAGCCTGGCATTGGGTACAATTTGGAATTAAACCTCCAACCCTGCGATTAGTGGACAACGAGGTCAACCTCCTGAGCCACAGCCACTGTCTTTAAGCCATTTTATTACAACTTTGGAGGTACACCTGTCCTACTGGAAGAACCAGTTGCAACCAAGTTTTAACTTTATGGATGATATCAGGAGGTGTTGCTTCAGTATTTCTAGATCTTCCTCCTTCCTTTTGATTCCATGTATTTTCTGAAGTGCACCAGTCTCTTTTCCAGCAAACACACCTATAATATAATACTGCAACCCCCATGCTTCACAGTTGGGATGGTGTTCCTAAAAGCCTCACCCTTTTTCCTCCATACATAGTGTTGGTCATTGTGGTCAAACAGTTCAATATTTAGTTTATCTGACTATAAAACATGCCTCCAGAAAGGCTGGTGATCACTTCCAAACTTCAAGCTGATGTTGTAAGCCAGTCTTGCAGTAGGGGCTTCTTCCTTTCACAACAATCTTTCAGGCCATGGTGATGTAGTACTCTCTTAATGGTGGATGTACATACTTTGGTCCCTGATGCCTGCAATACCTTCATCAATTCCTTTGTTATGGTCTTGGTCCATGGTATCAAGGTCAAAAAGGCACTCTCTGTATCCCAATTGGCATACTATCCGAATTGTCAGTGACATGTCTACGTACTCGCATTGTAAAATGTCACCAAAAATTAAAAACTAAAAAAAAATTACGCTTTATGTGTCATATAAATTTGTTTGCTTGATCACATGTATATCTGTCATAATATGTCAAGCACGATCATAGGCAAGCTACTGGGCTTTAAAACTGGACTTTGGAAGGATTTTGCAATTGACAGACATTAAAATGGCCAACTCCCTGATCAATGCCGTGACTACCGAACTAGGGAGCTGATTGAGACATACCCTTTTAAATACAGCTTTAAATACAGCCATAAGTATGCTCCTAATTAACTCCTAATTGCGACAATTGGCCAATCAGAAGCTAGGAGTTATTCAATCAATTTGTGGAATCTTCCACGCTGTTTAAAAAGACCCTAATTGATTATTTAAAAAAAAAATTCTGATGTGAAAAAAGTAGATGCCCAAATTGACTTGCCAAAAGAAATATATGGTAACATGAAATGTGTGGAGTTGTGAGAAATTGAGTTTAAATGTGTTTAGCCTAGGTGTATGTAAACTTTTGGCCTCATCTCTAGCTCAACTTTGATGACATAGAAAAGTGGAGGTCTTCAGAGTTATGTTTGGTCTGTATGAACCAGCAAAGCTCTATTGTGTTATTTTATGTCGTTTTACATAGCATTATTTACACTTTAGAAATTCCTGAGGTAGAAGCTACCATCGTTACCTCAAAACAGGAAGTCAGAGTGGGATGTGAAATTTTAAATTCTTTCACAGTTTTGTAAATGTTCTGTGCTGCATTATTTTTCATATGTAAACGTTAACTTCTATCATATATCATGAACATTTGGGTTTTTTTTTATAGATCTTGAAAGGCTCTTTTATATGGATGACTTCCTGTTTCAAAATGAAATACATCACCACATGGAGTCAAATCTTAACCCTGGGTCCTGGATACTTTTCATTCAAAGTGATGAGTTATTAATAATTAAGTAATATTAATATTACACTTAACAGTAAATACAGAATTTACTCAAAGACTGAAAAGTCTCAGATACTGTAGAAGGAGGAAACTCAGCACAAGAACAGTGAAAGGTAGAAGAATTGATCATTTTTATAAACCGTCTGTAATATTCACAGGGTGAACTTTAAAACTCCTTACAGGTTCTGTTGTCCTGTAAACACATTGTTTGTGTTAAAATATAATAACACTATTAGATGGAAAAATGAAATCAACTCATGTTAGTTCTTTTTAAGTGACTGTTGGCTTTACTTTACTTCCTGCAGGCCTTTGCGTGCAAAGCTTAATTAGTAGTTCTGGGAATATCTGTGAAGAAACAGATTAGTTCACACTGAGAACTGAAACGCAACAAGCTGATACTGAGTGCCAGAGCAGTTCGAAATAACTGCAGAATAATGATCATGACCTTGGGGTCAATGAGATGTTTTAGATGTTAAGAATTTTTTATCAAGATTCATGACTACTCTGGTATACAGTAAGCACAGGTTTTTATACATCACAGAAAATGAAGTTGATTGTGAAGAAATCTAACCTTAACGCAAGACTCTGAAATTTGCTGTGTATATGAAATTTGATGGAAGATATGCATGGAACATTGAGTAACTTTTTTTTGTAAAAGGAGGATAACATTTCAGGGAAGCATTCTGACTTGAAACATGAGACTTACTCAAAAACAACCTACAATATACAGTCATCATGAAATTACAGGTTTGGGCTTCACTGCACACCTCAAATCCGAGCCCATGACTCTGACACATTTCAGCATATGTTTCTGATTGTGGATATGCGCTCTTGAAACCACAGAAAACTGACAAACTCAGAAGTGCAACAGTTCTTTAAGGGCTGAAGCAATCTGGGTGTATATAGTTACCTATAGAAAGGTCAGGTGTGTTATGATTGGGTCCTAGAGTGCCAGAGTGAAACCTTGGAAAAGGCTTGAGGTTTTTGGCGAGTAAGGTGTTTAAATACTTGGCGTGTAAATATTTTTCATGTGTAGTTTATAGCGAATATTAGAATCAGAGAGATATAGATAACTTTTTATGCATAGAAAAAAACCCTCCTAATGACATTGATCTAGCGCTAAAATGTAGCATGTAAATCCTTAGTTTGACTCTTCTATAAAGACAATTTTCAATTATGAATATGTTTTTATGCACACTCTTAATAAATTAATTCCTAGTCATCAAATAAAATAAAACACTTTTTAAAATATTTTTATCAGAGCCCTTTCCTCTCTTCTGGATCTCTGTCTGGTTCCACAGTTACAAATGTGTGACACATCCATCCATCCATCCATTCAATCACTTTTTGTACCACTTATAATACACAGGGTCACGGGGAGCCTGGAGCCTATCCCAGGGAACTTAGAGCACGAGGCGCGGGACACCCTGGACAGGTGGGATGCCAGCCCATCACAGGGCACAATCGCGCACACTCACTCAAGCATTCACATACTACGGACAATTTGGAAATGCCAATCAGCCTACAACGTAAGTCTTTGGACTGTGGGAGGAAACCAGAGTACCTGGAGGAAACCTCCAAAGCACAGGGAGAACATGCAAATTCTGCACCCACAGGGCGGAAGCAGGAATTGAACTCCCAGCCCTGGAGGTTTAAGGCAAATGTGCTATTGTAGGTGAAAACAAGAATGACATAGTACCTTAGTAAGATCTTGGGCCACCACGAGCAACCAGAACTAAGGGGACAAGTGAGCCGAAATCACATGAGCACAACAGAGCCGCTGATTTTTCCTTTAATTTGTATGCAATATTTTAAATTTTAATTTTTTTCTCAATCGACCCATGAATAGGTGACCTCAGGTTTTACACAAAATTACAACAGGCTTAGAGTAAATTACAATCAAACTAGCAATATATGTACACACTGGAGATGTCAAGTTAAATGCCTTGAAACTTCTGGTTAATATACAGGCTATAGGCTAAAGTATGTTTTCACCAGAGAAACCAATGACAATTTTAGTTCCTGTGATGTGAGCAACTACCAAATAAATTTTCTTGTAAATGTGCTTAGGCAGCTTTTGGTTGCGATTTTGAAGTGTCTTTAGCAGGTTTGCACAGGTGGGCAACATTTAACTGTGTGCCTCCTCTTGCATTTATAATCCTGCAATTTGATGTTTTCCTGCTTGAACACACTAACTAAAGCTGGTCTCATTTTACCCTCATGTTCTATACCTTTGACTCAGGTCATCTCTTTAGATTTTTCAACAGTAGTACAATATATGGCCAAATGTTTGCGGACATTTGCCCATTACACCCGTATGTGGTTCTTCCCCAAACTGTTGCCACAAGGTTGGAATCACACAACTGTATAGGATGTCTTTGTATGCAGTAACATTACAATTTCCCTTCACTGGAACTAAGAGGCACAAACTTGTTCCAGCATGACAACTCCTGCACAGAGCGCTGACCTCAACCCCACTGAACACCTTTGGGATGAACTGGAACGCTGACTGCACTCCAGACCTCCTCACCCAACAACAGTGTCTGAGCTCACTAATGTACCTGAATGAACACAAATCCATTCCAAAATTTAGTGGAAAGACTTCCCAGAACATTGGAGGTTATTATAACAGTAAAAGGGTGACTAACTCCATATTAATGGCCATGGTTTTGAAATAGGACAGTAAACAAGTACATATATGTGTGATAGTCATGTGTCCACATACATTTGGCCATATAGTATAAGTAATATTAGTAACCATAGGTACATTTATTTCAAATACCCTATTCATCTTAGATCATTTTCACAATTGCATTATTTGGATTTAAAGTGATGAATGGAATTGCACAATAGATCCATGGTTTAGAATGAATTCTTTTATGTTTGACTGAATTCTATTCAGTTTTATTTATATTGCACTTTTAACAGTGGAAATTGTCACAACGCAGCTTTACAGAAATCCGGATATAGATTTAAATTTGTACCTAATGAGCAGGCCAGAAAAACTCCCTGAGATGACATGAGGAAGAAACCTTGAGAGGGAACCCATCCTCATCTGCGTCACACCTGATAGTGCCATTATGAATCACAGCTGTATACTATAGAGTCCTGCAGTGCTGCTTGTGTTGAAAGGATCTGGAGTCTGAGAAACATGGTCATTAGAGTTTTAACTTTATAAATTCAAAGCGAAGTTATCCACTGTTCAATGATTGGGACTTGATTGGGAGTGTTAACTGTTTTAGCAAGAGCAGAGAGAACACAGATTATTAGATATGCTCTTGTCATGTAATGGTTTAAGAAGATGAACATTCTGTGCTGAGTGCAAACAGGGACTCTGGCAAGACTAGCTATGACACCATACTGTAACTAAAAGGGAGCGCCAGAAGGTAACACAGACATGAGGGCGCCCTGGGACATAAAGCAGCCAACGGCTACAATTATAACTCCCCAAACGAGCCCAGAATAAGACCCAAGTGTGGATTCGAATATTCAGATCAAGTATAAAAACGCTCTTATCAGCAGCTCAACAGAAGCAACAGTGATGGACATGGGGCCTAAAATCACGTTTTTGGTTGAGATTTATGAACACACTTTAATTGTATCAAAATATTATGTGTGTAATATAAATAAGCTAGACACAAAGTTTCAGAATTTCTAAATGGCTTATTTTGACACAAACTTGGTATAAGAGTTTAAGAAGTCATAATACGTGTCAGGATGCTGATGCGGTAGAAGACAGAGATGAATCCTCCTCATTCCTTCTCCCTCTGATGAAAGGAATGAAAACAGGAGGTGCTCACTTCTACTGTGGCCTTTTGCTCACTTCCCACATGCTGCGTAATTTCAGTGTGTTAAACAGATTGATGGTGGAGGCTCTTTGCCAGTAAGGCACGGTGGAGAGAAATGGTGTGATTGAGGTGATCACTTACCAGGGGAACCATAAAGCGAGGCAGGACAGCCAGTTAAACACCGTAAATCCTCCGTTTTGTGTTAATTCTCCCATAAACTCTGCAGTAAATGATTGCACTGGCCGACTCCCTCGTCACATAAATCAGGTGGGGTGTAATTTCTGAGCCATCTCTCTGGACAGATAAATACAGAGCATAAACCGCAGCTCCATTTCCACGGTCAACACAGGCCGTGGGAAATGCATGTCTTAGGGAAACAAATGAAAGCAGGGAAAAAATAATTGAGATCATGGACATTAATTCATGTCCAGATTTTTTGGTTTATGATGTTTTATCACTGTTTTATGATGCTTTTTAGAGAGAGAGCATGTACATAAGGTTCTTGATCTAGGTTAATATGAAACTAACTGATGCAACCATAAATGGCCTTCTTTTTCATGTGAAGGGAGCGGGAGGAGGCACTCAGGATGTGTTTATGTAAAACCCCCATGAGAGAATTTGAACAAGAATTACTGTGCTGGACACACACACACACACACACACACAGAAATATTCCACAAACAATGAGCATTCAGCACTGACTGCAGGGAGAAAAGGAGCTATTTGTTCATTTCTAAATTAAACTAGGGAATTGGATATTAAACAATCCCATCCCTATAACGTGCAAGGTACATACACACACTCTTCTGTTCTTAGGTAGAAACTGTTCTACTGACTCTAATACAGGTTTCTGATCATCAGGTTATTTTAAAAAGAAAAAATTGTTAAAAATAAAATGTACCGCTTACTGCAAACATAGTAGATTAACCAGAGACATGTGTGGCATTTTCTTCTTTAGTTTAGCACTGGAGCTCTGAGGCTTGTGTAGCTAACAAGGTGGATTTTGTAATCATGCTGTACATGGTAATCTCCAAAATCATACAGAAAAGCTGGAAATTGTTTAGATCATAATACACACTATATGGTCAAAGGGTTTATGGACACCTGACCATCACACCCATATGTAAGTCTTCTCCAAACTGTTGCCACAAAGTTGGAAGGTCTTTGTATGGTGTAGCTTTACAATTTCCCTACACTGGAACTAAGAGGCCCAAATCTGTTCTAGCACGATGACACCCCTGTGCACAAAGCGAGCTCCATGAAGACATGGTTTTCCAACTTTGGAATGGAAGAAATCGAGTGTCCTGTACAGAGACCTGACCTCAACCCCACTGAAGATCTTTGGGATGAACTGAAACTCCGACTGCACCCCAGACCTCCTCACTCCTCAACATCAGTGACTGACATCACTAATTTTCTTGTCAGTGAATGAACACAAATCCCCACAGCCACGCCACAAAATCTAGTGGAAAGCCTTCCCAGGCGTGTGGAGGTTATTATAACAGCAAAGGGGAATGTATCTGGAATAAGATATCCAGCAAGGATATATGGGTGTGATGGTCAGGTGTCCACATACTTTTAGTAATATAATATAGCTTCAGTGTAAAATTTAATTATAAAACTTCACACACCAGGCATGTCGGGAAAATGTGTAAAATTGAGTAAATTTGATTTTTGTTTAACTTAATCTAATAAACATTTAACATGTAACTCAGTTCAACAGTCAGATATGTTTAATAGTGGAAGTAAAAGTGACAGTTTGAGCAAGGCTGAATCATCTTGTATCAATCAGTTTGATATAAAAAACAGCTGTCTTTAATGAACCACGGCATTCATCCTATGTATTATGCATTCATTCATTAACAGTGTCCTAATGATCAAGAATATCAAATGTGTGGCTAAAAGTTACAAAACCAGAACTACTGGGATATTATGCAAAAATATTCCTTTTAAATGAATGTAATTCATTAATGCTTAACAAACATTTTGTCTCAGTTTGATATAATTAATTTCAGGATTTCAGATTTGTCCTCGTGTTTGTGTCTTGTGCCAAACGCCCCCTCCCTCCATTTTGTTTTAATCCAGCGATGGCGAGACATCAGCACGGCTCCGTGAACACGAAGGCTTGATGGTGCGCTGCGTTGTGGCAAAACACTGTTTCTCATTTTCCTGCTGCTAGAAAAACAGTCATCTGCTCTTGTATAAGCTCCCTCATTCCCCATTGAATCCCCCTCATCTTCACTTGTAACACAAACATGAATCAAGTCCCCCAGCCCACCCCCACAAAAAAGTTCACACATACACACGCACACACATGTGCAGCAATGTTGAAATGAACATTTTGTTCGTGCAAAGGCAAATAAAAAGAAAAAAGAAAAATAAAAAAAGAGAGTTAAAAATTATCTTACAAAGCAACAACTAAAAACATCTCTGCTACAACTCATTACACATCAAGAAGTTCGTACATTAGTGCAATTTTTTCAGTTCTCTCAGATACTTGTGTGGTCGGGTTTGGTCCATGTCAGAGTGAGGTCAGGGACGAATGAGTCTGTCATTTTCCCGTTTCCTTCCTTTGCTGAGAGCCTGATCCCAGCGCTGGGAAGAAAAAAAAACACGATCAGAAAGTCATGTCGCTCAGACTCGCAGCACACATGCAGAACACACACTGCCACTTCATTCTCCTGCAGTCTTGAATACAGCAGGCTTTTTGTGTTCGCACAGCAGACCATCAGCATACACATCATAGAACAGAATGTACCCCCCCTCATCAACACACACTCATTTTTCTTGGCCTATTCTCACTCTGGTTTCTGCATGTGAAGAGAGCAAACCAATCACGAAGCCTTCACTGACAGACATTTTACTTTTTCATCCATCACTGTGTTACTAAACAGAGAAGGCGCCATTAATAAAAGTCAGTAGAAAATAACGGACTAGCTGCGGGAATCAGAGTCCTTTGTAGGCTGTAAAAAAAAAAAAAAAAAAAGGCTTTAACATCAGTGGGGAAAAAAACTTCGTATGAGAAAACGTTGACCTTAATGAATAACAAGTCAGCTGAGAATGAATGAGTGAATCTTTAAGGGCTTACTTGGCGGTTAAACTCTAATCATGTTTCATGCAGATAATTATTTTTTTTTAAAAAAGGCATCACATATCAGCAATATTTCCTGACTCTGCAACTTTGCTCCTGCTTAATACCCGTCTGTTCTTGGGTGAATGAATTACAGATATTTTTGTTTTTTGGTGGTGGAGATTTGATTATTTTCCTATAACAGCAAGCCCCTTACATATTAAAGTGCACAGGATGGAGAGACCTGCAGTGTATGACAACCATGTAGGATACAGCAGAACTGTGAATACACCATTTACTTGAACAAGTTAACGTCCATCCAAAGCCAAAATATGATCAAAAGTGAAACAAGTCGTTTATTACTTAAATGTGTGTGAGACGGCTTTGTGGGGTCCATTTGAATGAGTTGTTGATGTACAAATGATAACATTAGAATATTTTAAACCTGTGATTTGAAATAGAACAGACATTACTGTCAGTACTGCCATTATAGAAAACTAACAAACACCTTCTGACCAATCAATTGAGAGTTCAAATCCCAGCACCGCCAACTTGCCACTACTGGGCCCTTGAGCAAGGCCCTTAACCCTCAACTACTCAGATGTATAAATGTACATAGCTCTGGATAAGGACGTCTGCCAAATGCTGTAAATGCAAGTATGCAATACCTTCACTTTGCGTCCCACCCGGTCTTTCCATTTCTGTGCGATGGACCCTTCAATAAGAAGCAACCTGAATATGAAATTTAAAAAAAATTATATATATATATATATATATATATATAAATATATAAAAATATAAAACAACAATTTTACTACTACTCCCACTACTAAGGAGTACTAGTTGTTATTGTTAATAATAATAAAAATTAAAGTATAGTGGGTACAGTGCCAAACTCCATAAATAAAGACTCAAAGAAAGAAACAGTACCGTGATCGTTCCTCGTTCTCGTAGCCCATGATGATGTATTCTTCATTGGGCGTAAGTGGGGGACACAGACACCCCGAACTGTAGTGCAGTGTCACAGTATCACGAGGAATGTGAACCAGAGAAGACTTCAGTACATCCTTCACTTCCACAACAGCGCTGAGGTCGTGACTGCGGGTTTTTATCTCTTTCACACGCGCACGTATTACTGCGAGGGGATATCGGATGTTAGCACTTTGTATATGTTCACATATTGGAATTAATAATCTGCTTGTACGTATCTTAGACTCACCATAATTGTAATTGTTCTTAGTGTAGGTCTTTTGGCCGAGTTTCACAGACTTGCACTTACACCGATCTGAAACAGAAAACACGTGCTGTAAAAATAATAATTAAAAAAATTAAATACTAAACACAGATTACACAAATGACCCTCACAGTCATGAGTGTTTACATCTATATAGAATTAATTAGAATAAATAACTAAAAATGTTAATAATGCCAACTATTAAATTAATCATTAGATAAGCTCTTATTAATATTTTTATAGGTTATCTTATCAAACGATAAGGAACTTAACTAAAAAGATCTTTATAGGTCAATAACCAGCAAACTTTCAGTGTTAATCTCTGTTTTTGCCACAAACAGCCATGCAGTGTGAACAGAAAATGTTCTCCTTTGCTTATGATTCAGTAAAGCATGAATTGCACCTTTAAGGACATTAATGTCAGAAATGTAATACAGGGAGTCTGCAGGTGTCTTAAAGTTACATTTCATATTCTATTAAAAGTACAGTTTAAGACCACCTTTGCAGTTATGATGCACTAAATACAAAAAAAGTCCTTGAAATAACTTACACATAAATAATCTGAGCTTCGGAGTTGTTGACAGACAAGTTTTAACCAGCAAGAGTTTGTTGTTGTCTTGCCACTTTTGGTTGAAGATGCTCAGTGCTTGATGTAGTTCATTACTAATTGATCCACAGCACTGACATTTCTATATTTTGGCTGTTACAGTAAGGGTTTTATTTTTTTGTGCTGGTACTTAGCCACTCAAGCCAAGTGGAAGTTCATATTGAAAAGTTCAGATTGTGTGATTTTATGTGCCTCTAACGCAGATGCTGGGAACTGAAATGCTTGTTAAAACCTGTATGAATAGGCCAGTGAGGAGAATACCAACAATTTTTTGTCACTTTTGTGTCAAGTGTTACAAACACCAGAATGTCCATAGCCCAAAATCTCAGAGCATATAAATTCAAATTTAAAAAGTAAGTTAGTACTTTAGGCCTACATTTCATAAAATGTAATTTCAGAGAAGACTTAAGGACCCACAGGCACCCTGTAATACATACATCGCCTCCAAAACTACTGAGACAGCAAGGCCAATTTTTTGCTGTAGACTGAAAACATTTGGGTTTGAGGTGAAAAGATGAAGATTAGAAGAGAGTTAGAAATTGAGCTTTTACTTCCTGGTATTTATATGTAGACATGTAAAACAACATAGAACATAGCATATTTTGTATCAGACCACCCAATTTGTAGATGAGCAAAATTATTGGAACATGTGACTGACAGGTGTTTCCTTTAAACCAGGTGTGTTCTGTTACATTAATTCTGTAAAGAATAAATAGCTCGGGAACATCTACTCTTGGTTTTAGCCTTCAGTTTCACTTGTGAAAAGAATGGTGTACAACCAATGGAGCAACGGGCACCGAATGGGTCGTCAAAGGAAAACAGCAGCAGCTGATGACAGAACCATTGTGAGAGCTGCAAAGAAAACCCCCAAAACAACAGTCAGTGACATCAACAACAACCTCCACAGGGCAGGGGTGAAGGTATCACAGTCCACCATTTGAAGAAGACTTCCAGAGCAGAAATATAGAGGACAAACCACAAGATGCAAGCAACTCAGTAAGTAATCAGTAACAATCAGAAAGCCAGATTGGAATTCACAAAGAAATACAGAGATCAAGCACAAAAGTTCTGAAACCAAGCTGAACCTCTACCAAAGTGATGGAGAAAGAAAGGATCTGCTCATGATCCAAAACATACAAGCTCATCTTTGAAACATGGTGGAGGAAGTGTCATGGCTTGCATTTGCATGGCTGCTTCTGGAACAGGCTCACTAATCTTTATTGATGATGTTACTCATGATGTTAGCAGCAGAATGAATTCAGAAGATTACAGGAATATTTTGTCTGCAAATTTACAGAGAAATGCATCCAAGTCAATCAGGAGAAACTTCATGCAGAAACAATGATCCAAACCACACTGCCATCTCAACAACAGACTTTATCAGGGGGGAAAAGTGAAAGGTTTTAGACTGGCCAAGACAATCACCAGACCTTAAATCAGATGAGCAGTATTTGAAATCCTGTAAAGGAGACTGATGGGAGAAACCCCCAAAACAAACAACAACTGAAAGAAGCTGTGGTAAAAGCAATATGCAACCAAATATTATTTACGTCAATTTACTTCAAGACTCATCCGTTCCTGTTCCTATTTTTCACCTAAAAAGTGGGTGATCTGATACAAAAGGTTATATGTTTTATGTTGTTTAACACATCTAGATGTGAATACCAGGAAATAAAAGCTGAAATCCTAGACTCTCGTCCCATATCCCTATTTTGATTTCAAACCGAAATTTCTTGGGTGTATAGCACAAACAAATCAATTGGCCTTGCCTTTCCAATAATTTCGGAGGGGACGGTGTCTAAAACTGCTGTAGTTATCAAATGCACATGCAAAGGTGATGAGGAAAAAAAAAAAAAAAACTGCAAAGTACCACTGACTCCTTTACAGTTGCCATTGTTCACTTTTGTCTCGAAGTCAGGGTTTATTTCTATAATGAAGAGAAACTATGAGCTCCCCCCCCAAGATAATCATGACCATTTCCCCAGCATAATCCTGATCTTTTCCCCAGCTTAATCCTGATCTTTTCATATTGTAAACCTTAGATTTTACCCAGTATAAACTTGAGATCATAAGCCTGAACTTTTTCACAGCGTAAAGCTGAGATTTAACCAGCAGAAGACTGAGACTGTATGGAGCATAAACCTGATCTTTTACCAGTGTAAACATGACTTTTTACCCAACAGAAGCCTGATCTTTTACCCAAGGTAAGCCTGAGCTATTCCTTTTAACCAACCCTATTCCCCATTGTAGGTTAAAAATTATTTCACATCACCCTTGTATTCTGGGTAGAAAATGGACTGCTGTTTTACTGGACTGCTATTTTACAAATTCTCTACAAAGAAACAGAATAAAAATGAAATGTGAATGTATCCTGCAACAAGACAACAATCGTAATCAGAAAAATTATTTGAAAATACATTTTGCTACGACCCTCTTGGCCTGTATAACCAATATGAATAAAGCAGTGAATTATGTCTGACAGAGGTATAACATGTGTCAAGATGAAAAGACTGCTCAACCAGTTAGAACATGCAGAATTGCAGAATGCCACATCCCACTAGGGCACTTCTCATGCATGAGAGATGCACCACCCACCCTCCTGACACTCCCAGATGCCTGGACACATTATTGTCTAATTATTACAAGCTTTGTAAACTTGTATGCCATGATTTGTATTTAGTTAAGCAGCTTGACTGCAAATCCCTGCATGACATTTAAATCCTTTCTGGATCTACAAAATACCCCTAAAATTCTTCTCAGTTACAGGTGTACTTGTTAATGTTTTTTTTGTTTGTTTGTTTAATTTTCAATTTTATAATCACTTAATTTTTTTTTAATTCATGCATTTTTAACATTTATTCTTAGTGGATTGTATTATATGCTGTTGATTTTGATGTTGTGCTTCTAATTAATATATTTTTGGTTTTATTCTTGACACATGGGGCTGCTCGGAAAATGAGACCAGTCTCTATAAGGTTTTCCTTCTTAATTTAAAATAAATAAATAAATAAATAAAAATAAAATAAAATAAAAAAAACACACAAAACAACAAAAAAACCAGTGGATTAAAATCAATGAATCAGTGAACAGTTTTTGGACAGTTTTGTGACTTCTAGTAGCAGCCCTTGTTGTATCTCTGGGATCTTGACTCTGAGCAGAGTCCTTCTATTAATTGACACTTACTGTACATCATACGTCCACTATGTCCAACACACGGCAATGGGTTTTGAACATCACATCCTCTCAAGGTTTCTCCCTAATGCTTTACAGAGTTTTTCCTCAACACAGTCACTTTCATTCACCTCCACTCTCAGGGGAAAAAAAAAGGCACCAAATTGTACTTTTCAGGATACATGTAGTGTCACTGAAGTGGTACCCATAAGGGTGTGTCTTTTCTACCTTTAGTATCTGGGTATGTGAAGAGTGTATTAAAAGCTAGATAATTGGCTTGAGGACCACTGATTTAGTTCTTATTATATCTACATAAAAATTAAGTTGTGAGTCATCTTGGCAAACATGTAATTGTACAATAGTTTATAGTTAACTTTCTGTGAAGCTGCTTCACGATACCACGCTACAGATACAAACTGAAGTGAAGACAGTTTCAATTGGGGGGAGGGGGTTAGGGGGAGACAACACACTGTCTTACCAGGGCTGCATTTTGACAGGTCTTGAAAGAAAGAATTATCTTTAAGGAAGAAATAGAAACAGTTGTAACAATAACAATAGTAATAATAGCAAAAGCAGCAAAATACCAACAAAGATATCACTCTTTAGAGCAATTTCACAGAAGAACCTTTGTAAAAACAAACAAACAAATAAATTTTAACAATCCTTCTACTTGGTGGTTCTGTAACCATTTTCTTTGTACCACAAAGACCCAAACACTTACAGTATGCAGATAAATGGTTAAAGAACCATTTAGTAAAACCCCAAAATGGTTAAATGGTATTGCTGTAGCTGTTTTACAGTCTTATCTATATAGAACCCTGCACCAGAGGGTTACATCCAAGGAGACCCTCTTTAGAAAGCTAGAACCATTAAATGTCCAAAGAACACTTTCAAATAAATAAAAAGTGAACAATGGTTTTAAAACAAACAAACAAAAAAACAAACAAACAAAAACAAAAAAAAACACCACACAAAAAAACCCGGAAGTTCCTTTGAGTGTTCCTTGGATGGCAAACTGCATTTTGTTTGCAAGTGTGAATATTATTCTTGATAGAAGAGTGCAAATGTAAGTCACAGCCAATGTTAAGTTGTTAGAAGTGCACTAGATAATTTGGGGGGGTGTCAGTGAACTTGGAGTCGGTGTGTACCTGATGGATCTACTTTGACGATGGCTTCAGGTGAGATGCACACAGCGCGGTCGTACACCGGCAGCTCGTCGCACGCCAGGCTCTCAGGCCACGTGTGGTTGTACTTCTTGAGGACGGGCTCGCAGCCCGACTTGGCGCGCTCGCATACGGACTTGCACGGCTTGATGGGGTCGCGCTGAAAGCTGATGGTGCAGATGGGCGCGTACATGGCGCAGAGAAAGAAGAGCAGGTCAGGGCTGCAGCCGGTATCCAGCAGCGCCTCGTACTGCTCGATGGCGAGCACCGCGTTGGCCTGCGTGCTGTGGTGCAGGTGGTTGGGCATCTTGGTCATGTTCCACGGCATGGGGTGGCACAGCGGGATGCGCACCATCTCGCACGAGCCGGCCAGAGCCGCTGCACTCGGACACCACACCAGCACCAGGCACGCCACCGCGACCACCACACACACCAGCTCGGGGATAAAAGCACGCCACATCGTCTCGCTGATCTAATCTCGAAGAGTCTATAAGATCAAGCAACGGCGCTCCTGATCTCCAGCGCTGAACAAAAGTTTTTAAAACTCCTCGCGTCTGCGTCACGCGAGTGTGTGCACAAATCTCATCGCTTTCCTATAATGCAAACTTGTTCAAAAGAAGAAAAAAAGAAAGAAAGCTCTCCACGGAGAATATTGGTTGTGAGTCGTCTCTGCGTTTCCGCGCTCGGAGTGATCCCGAGCAATGAGAAAGCTCTTTGCACGAGTGCGCGCGCAGGTGTAGTCCCCAAATGACGTCACTGGGCAGGACCTGGGTGATTTTGACATGCAAACCAACCTCCTCTCCACTCCATCACATCGCCAAGCAATGAGTACTTTCCCTTTCTCCTTCAGCTCCTAACAGCATTAGGACACACTGCATTAATCCAGGAGCTCTCTCATATATATATATATATATATATATATATATATATATATATATATATATATATAAAAACACATCCTTACCAACACCGACCTGAAAAAATCCTTTGTAACTTCAAATATAAAGATCTTTACAAAATCGCAGCGCAGTTTGGCATTTCCTTCCCAAAAATAGCCAGGCCCTTCCATATTGGAACAGCAAGGCCAATTCTTATATTTTTGCTGTACACTGAATACATTCGGATTTAAGATCAAAAGAGTAATATGAGATAATAGATCAGAATTTCAACTTTCTTTTCCTGATAGTTACATCTAGATGTGTTTGACAATTTGGAACATGGCAACTTTTGTTTGAACTGACTGACTTTATTTTGGGTTAAGAAAACTGCATGGTATGATATGCTGTAGGTCAGGGGTGTCCAATGTTATCCGGAAAGGGCTGGTGTGGGTGCAGGTTTTCATTCCAATCAAGCAGAAGCCACACCTGAATCTACTGAAAGCCAAAATCAATTGATTAAACAGGTGGATTCAGGTGTGCCTCCTGCTTGGTTGGAATGAAAACATGCATCCATACAGGCCCTTTGCAGATAAGATTGGACACCCCTGCTGTAGGTTATCATGCCTCTATAAGAAAAATGCTGTGATTTATAAAACATAACTTTTCATTTAAAAAAACATTTACCTTCATCGCCACTTAAGGTTATGTATGAAACGAGCCATGTGATTCAGCTAAGATTACCCATTTGATTCAGTTAAATATAGCCATTTGATCCAATCAAGACTAGCCATTTGATTCAGCTAAAATTAGCCATTTGATTCAGCTAAGATTAGCCACTTCTTGAACTGAGTTTAAGTAGGTTTTCTGTTAGTTGGTGTTACACACTCATGTAACATTTCCTTATTTCTCTAGCACATACACTATGTATGCATGTATGCATGTATGTATCTAGACAGAAAGGGTCACAGCACTGCAAAGTTTTTCTTTCACCCTCAATTGACAAACATGATTCATCTCATTAGCTCATTGCCAATGAGTTGCAGAGAGAAAACAGAACTCTCTCTCCAGGTCTGGAGTGTGACAGCCCTGCCCTGTAGGGAAACTTACAGTGCAATTAAGATACTTTAAATTCCTAAAACTCTTTAAGGTCAGGTACCACCCCCTAAGGGCTTGTCCCACCCCATTCTTAATCCACATCAAAATGAAACAAAACCTGTTAAAGCCTATGTTAAATACTTTGTGTAACATTAAATAATATTTTGAATGCATATTTTGTATAACAAATTTTTTCTCAAATGGATTAAAATGTGCAAATGAGAAAAGGTCATTAAATATGCACTAATTATGCATAATTTGAAGCAAATGTTTATATTTAGAATTATTTTTGTTTTGCAACAGTGTAAACTTTACATGAGTTTCTTAATGTTTTTCATGCAATTCCTTCACTGAAAGTTTATACAAAATATGAAGACATATCACATAAAATCAAAACTTCTCAACACTCAATGTTTGAGTCAATGTTTTAAGACTTATGAAAGTGTATGACATTTTGAGAAAACAGCTAATAAGTCAGCAACCACAAAAAATTCTTTCTGAAAAAGCTTTTCAGTGATGAGTGATTCAATATGGAAAGATTTAAAATGCACATAATTTTATGTTACATGCCAGGTCGAGATAAAATTATTTTATCATCAGTCTTTTATTTGATGTATTATGGGAGTGACATTGTTTATGGAATATATTTGAAGATTGACGATTAAAAACAAAAACAACATTCTGCCATGGTAACTGGCTTTAAGGGAGGATAAAATTTTGGCCATAGAAACTTCAAATTACTTCATAAATACATACACATATGCAGGAATCCACTGTTAGGCCATCAACTTACACACTGCAGAGACCTGAGCTTACTCTAGAATGTTAAAACTGTCTTCTAGTGACCTGTGGCGAAAGTAATGTAACTACACAGATGCTGCATTCACTGATGCTGTCACCTTTTATTCACTTTTAGTCCAAATAATAGTCAAAGCTGTCCAAACAACACTGATTTTAATTATAAAACAGCTAGTTAACCAACAGTTGGGCAGTTGTCTTTAAGGACAGTCTCTGATTCAGCGTTACAGAGCTTCCTCTGTAGCCTCCATAAGAAACAGCTGCACTACACTGACTCATTTAACAGTCTAGCACGCGTGCATGCACACACACTTGTGTGACTGGCTTTATAAATGAGAAAAAGATTTACATGAGCTAATGAAGTGGATTTTTTTTTTATCAATTTTTTTTTAAGAACCGTTCAGCCCAAAATGAAAAGTTTTCATTTTTCAGTTTTGTTTTTACCCCAAATGACATGTTTGGTGCCTGAAGATTACGAGGCTAATGTAGCAATGCAAGTGATGGAAGCTTATAGGATCATGGAAACTGCATGCTTAAATCAACTGTAAAGTGAATACTTTTAGGGCAAATTATAAAACAGCACAGCTGAATTCTCCAATCTGATTGGTCAGAATGTGTGGATTATTAATTTTTTTTCCCCAGCAGGGCTTGGACAGTAACAAACGATAAGTTCATATTAATGCGCTAGTTGTAAGACGTTATTTTTTCTATAGTAACAGCTCATACGCAGGGACTTGAAAGGTGGATGCATGCTCCACATAACCTAAGACTAATCAGTCCGTACAGGATTTCAAGTTTTTTTGTGAATGTTCGGGACAAAAATGTTTGATTTTTTTGCTGCTTTTTTCAAAATTTGCAATGCAACTTGATTTTTTTTTTTTTTTTAAAAACGGAAATCGACTTGAATTGGCAAAATTGCACAATTGTTTTGCACGGACATTCACAGTGATGTTTGTTGGTAAATGAGACCTTTTAGCTAATGACATCACGACACGTCTTGGCCTGTGGAAAATCTGTGGAACATCTGCTGTAATTTTTTACAAATTACAAACTCCTCCAAATATTGCGGAGTTTGCTTGATTTTGCGTTCATTTCAATGATCGCAAAATACCGAAATCCTGGAAGTTTAATTAAAAAGATTAATAATAACCAAATTTTTAAAAAAGATATAAAATGGATCATTGATGCGGTGAAGCTTTCTGTTAATAGATGTTTATGTAACATTAATGGAAGGAGTCTCCAGTTTCACCACTTTGTAACAGTAAGTTTTCTGACATGCTAAAGAAGAGTTTGTGCTTTCTGGTTTTTCAGTCCCATGACAAGCTGCAATTTTAACATTAAAAAAACAAACAAACAAAAAAACAATAACAGGAACTAACTTGTTTCACAGACTTTCCAGAACACTAAATGTATACTAAAGATTTTAAAAGCCTAATATTTCATTAATTAATAAATGAAACATTGTAAATGTTGACATCTTGCTGAGGTGTAAGCAGAAGAAAACACCCAAGACCATGTTGTTGTATGAAATTAATCCACTTCACATTGGGCTGTATCACCCCACTACTGTGTGGATTATTTTCCCATAACAGCACAGTCTGTTGCGTTATTCCTTATTTAATGCACTTATTTGTTTGCATTCATTTTGCAGAATCCAGAAAAATATTAATTACTTCAGGTTGTTTTGTTTTTTGTTGTTGTTGCTCAGGTTGGTGTTGGAGCTGCTACTAAGCTCAAGTCAATTGTGATTTAAGCAACTGACAAAATCCACAATGTAAATGACATCTTGTGTCTTATAATGAAAATACACAATTAAATACATCTACTTTCCTTGATAAAATATGTTACTCACTTAAAAAGGTATCACAGCACTCCTTTCTCTGAAACAAGGATTCCTCAAAAGCTTATTTGCGGAATCCAAGGGGTTGTTGAGGAAGCCATTTTGTTCAGAGTGTACTGAAGTTAGAAACACCGTAGGCCAATACTGCATGAATCATACATGGAATTTCACAAGGTATACATGTGCAAAAAGTGCAAACATAAGTTTTTAAGAAGCAATAAATAAACCAATATTCAGTACCACTTAATTAAAGGGTTAATTTAAGGTACATGAAAATAAGAGTTGCGTTTAGATTTGAAAACAACATGCTGAGGTTAGGCACTCAGACTAACATGGGTGTAAAATAAATATTATGCCCACTGCAGCCCTGACTTGCTGACAGCATTTATAATCATACCTACTCAGTTCTTGGCACACATTTCCAAACCAGACCATGATGGGGAAATATTCAAACTTCAGAGGAAATGTTTTACCTCAAAGACCACACATGATTTGTACAGCTCATCAGTTCCTTTGGTGTTGAGGTTAACACACCAGGTCACTACAAGCCAATGAACATGTTAAGTCAACATCCACCAGTAGTCTATACCCACACCAGCTGCTACAATTACAGTCAATTAGTGCAGTAGGTGTTTTAACAGGGTTTTAACTGTTCACATCTGTGAGGAGGTGATAAAGGGATTTGGTCTATTGAATGCAGGTGTAAACAGCAAACAAGCAGACTGGCTGGCACAATAATGATCAAATAAAGATAAATCCAAAATACACACTGAGGGACAGAAAAAAAGAGGAGAACTACGTATGAACCTTATAGTTTATTCCAGTGTTCCCCAAATCAGACGGGTCTGTTCTATTATGATATAATTTATCATATATTCACACTGAGATGTACAGGTGAGGCCAAAAGTTTACATACACAAAGGCTAAAGACATTAAAACATTTTTTTTTTTTTTTTAGAACTATACTCTTTCCATAAGAGCTCATTTCAAATTAATAGCTAAGATACATTTATTTCAGCTTTTATTTACTCAATTGAATTTTCAGTGGGGCAAAGGTTTATAGATACTTTCTTAGTATTTAGTGGCATTGCCTTTTAATTGCTTAACTTGAATCAAATACTTGGAGTAGCCTTTCACGAGCTTCTCACAACACAATACTCGCCAGAATGTTTGCCCATTCCTCCTGACAGAACTGGTGTAACTCAGACATGCTTTTTCAGTTCAATACATGAAATTTTGATGGGATTCAGGTCATGGCTTTGTGATGGCACTGCAATATTTTCACTTTGTCATCATTAAAGCCATTCTGTAACAACTTTAGAGGTATGATTTAGATCATTCTCCTCTCTCTTTTTCCTTTTCTTTTAGCTGATACGTTCCCCACACATCATAAATTATTGTTATGTGAGATCATCTCGATCTCTGTGGTAATTTGTGCTTAGTTCAGTCTAAGCTTCTTTGGGTTATTAAAAACCTGAATAACATTAAGTACTGCAGCAATGCAGTCCATCCATCCATCCATCCATCCATCCTTTTTCACTTTACAGTACAGTTTATCCTACACGGGGTAGTGGGGGAGCCTGGAGCCTATCCCAGGGAACTCGGCGGGGGACACCCCATCACAGGGCACACTCACATACACATTCACATGCTACAGACAATTCGAAAATGCCAATCAGCCTACAACACGTCTTTGGACTGGGGGAGGGATCCGGCGTACCCGGATGAAACCCCCAAAGCACGGGGAGAACATGCAAACTCCATGCACACAGGGCGGAGGAGGGATTCAAACCCCTAATCCCAGAGGTGTGAGGCAAACAAGCTAACCACCAAGCCACTGTGTATCAATGTTGCTGCATCAAATTTAATCAATTTTTTTTTTTTTAAAGGATGATAGAATCATCAATTTAGCACTTGATGTAATCTATGAAAATGACTCCTGCTCACTGTAATGCTAGCCAGCTAGCTGTATTTAACAGTTTATATTATTGAACTAGTTATTTCTGTTTAGCAACATACTAAAGAGACTCCAATGAAAACCTCAGGGTATAACACTGTCTTATTTCACAGCAGGCTAATGTAGGGTACTCAGCATTAGATAAAACGTATCTTATACTTTCATTTCAATCGGGCACATACACTTTATGGCCAAAAGTTTCTGGACACCTGACCATAACATTTATATGTGCTTCTTGAACATCCCATTCCAGATTTTGTCCCCTTTGCTGTTATAATAACCTCCGCGGTTCTATGAAGGATTTCCACTAGACTTTGGGGTGTGGCTGTGAGGATTTGTGCTCAGCATTTAAGTTCATCCAAAAGTGTTCAGTGGGGTTGAGGTCAGGGCTCTGTGCAGGATACTCGAGTTCTTCCACTCCAACCTTGGTAAACCACGTCTTCATGGAGCTCGCTTTGTGCACAGGGGAGTTGTCATACTGGAACATGTTTCTTAGTTCCAGTGAAGGGAAATCGTAATTCTACAGCATACAAAGACATTCTATACAATAGTGTGCTTCCACCTTTGTGGCAACGGTTTGGGGAAGAACCACATATGGGTGTAATGGTCAGTTGTTCAGACACTTTAGTCATATGGTGTATATAGAACACGATACCTATATGATACCTCCTGACCTTCATGTAAGCCACATAATTAATCATGTGGCTGATTCCAACCAATAGAACAGCATCTATAGCAGTGTATACAATGCCAGGATGGCTCAACTGGCATGGGGACCAACACATTCTCCATACTGGTGTGACGACCCTAGTATATTAGTCAAAGCCAAAAACACAAGGGGAAAAAAATACACATGAATTAATGTAATATGTTTATACTAGACAGTGAGACATTTCCTATAAAACTTTAATCAAGAATGTCTAATACATGTAAATGGGGTAAAGAGAAATTCAACCCACTGATATGCCATTCAATATAATAACTGTTCAAAGAGTAAGAGCATTTTGTAAAGACATTAATTTTATTTCAAATACTGCACAAATTTATACAGAGCCCTGGATAGAACATAAAAAGATTTTGATTAAAAGATAAATAGATAAAAAAAAAAATCATACATGTGATTTAGATTAACATTGTTACGAGATAATACAAAATCTTAATGCATACACATGAT
The DNA here is from genome assembly GCF_001660625.3 of Ictalurus punctatus. Lineage (NCBI taxonomy): Eukaryota > Metazoa > Chordata > Actinopteri > Siluriformes > Ictaluridae > Ictalurus > Ictalurus punctatus. The sequence continues at coordinate 8,725,741 of NC_030421.2, read as the reverse complement.
GTACTTTATTTCCTCTAGTGTTAATTTTGTTAACGAAAACCATGATGAAAAATGTTCGTCTGCGACCTTTTTTTCCCCATGACGAGACGATACAGACATCATTAAACACTAACTGTGACTACATCAACATGCAATATTGTTGACGAAAAAAAGACTTACACTAAAATGTAGTTTAAAAAATAATCTCTCTTTTTTTCATCGATATAATATTATAGACTGTTTTTTCAGTGAGCTCCACACATAAGTGCAAGCTCCTCACATAAGCGTAGCAGGTATATATTCTGTGTGTGGGTGCGCACTGCTGACTTTCGTGACTGGCCATAATACCTACAGGCTGCAGCCAATGGGAGCGATTCCACCTCAGGGAAGTTAACGAAGTCTTAACGGAGCCGTAAAACAAACAGTTACTGTAACAGATGCGATGGTAGAAACTCCGATATGGATAAAGCTGCGTGCACGGACGTAAAAAGATCCAGGTTTAATCTATTTTGAATGCCCTTATTCATCTTAATTTATATTCATTACCACAGCTTACAGAGTATTATATCCAAAGCTATTGGCATACATATTTATTACAAATAGAAACTTGGTTAATATTATATAGAGATATATGTAATGTTTGTAAAGTATTTTAGCTGTCATTTATGCAGATTTTCAAGACACTATGGGCTTTTATTTAATTCATCTTAATCAGTTTGCATGTTCTTCTAGTGCTTTGGGGGTTTCCTCCCCCAGTCCAAAGACTACAATGTGTTGTAGGCTGACTGCCATTACCAAATTGTCTGTTTTTTTTTTTTTTTTTTTTTGTGTGTGTGTGTGTGTGTGAGAGAGAGAGAATGGGTGAATGAGATACAGTTTAACCACTTTTTAACCACCAAGGTTAAAAGGCACTATGTAAGTGCAGACCATTTACAATTTCACTTTCATTTTTTTTTTATTGCACTAGCACTAAGGCTACTCTTTTGTTGATATTCTCTCTTTCTTGCCTTTTTTTGTATTTTTTTTAAACAGAGTTTGGAGGAGACGTGAAATAAGTGCAATATTGTTATATATTAAAGAAGTGTTTATATGTTTATTATATTTACAGATATTACACAACTAGAGTCCCCCCCCACCCCCCAGTGTAATCAATAATAATCTTCTGGCTAAAATGTCTACAGTTTTCAGTGACTAAAACTGGATTAAAATACTGTTTTCTAAGACTAAGATAAGACTAAAATGCAACTAAATCTTGATTAATAATAAAAAAAAAATAAGGTTGACTAAATATATATATATAAAAAAACTATCAAGCACATTTGACACAGGACTAAGACTAAGTGTTCATTTTGTTACTTATTTATTATTATTATTTTTAAATGTTTAAAAAAAAATCCAATTCACACTTTCAATTTTTCCATTTCGGATTCACTAATTAATAACATTTAAAATTTTGGATCTCCTCTAAAGATAACGTGGCCATGGAGCGCTCTGGGAGAAGTGTTTTTGGTGAGCGACGAATTTAAATAATTTCATTACATCTATCGACATTAAAAATGTTTAGTTAGAGTATCAGTTTAGTATTTAGCATTAATTTTTTCGTGGCCTCTCCAGGGCTCAGCTGCTTTGTTTTACATTTAGCAATTTTCACTAGGTTTGTTTTTGAGGGAATTTTTATTTTATTTTATTTTACTGTATAATTAAATGCTTCTGTTATACTGTATGACCGTTCAAAAATGTTTCGTCTTTGACCTATAGCAAGCAGTGAAAAATACGAAGTCTTGAAGCAGAAGGACAGCACACAGGGTCGAGTGCATATGACCCAATGTTTATTTAATGTTATGGAAGATACATGGTCATCTCCAAAAAAAAAAAAAATCAAAAACATATAAAATTGGTAAAAGGGAAATACGGAAGGGAGGGGAGGAAAGGGGAAAGGAGGAGCAACTTATAAACATTCAATAAATATGTACGAATGTTTATCATAACCACACAAAGTTACAATGGAGTCTCTGCAAGGCATCACCAAAGTTAGTTAAAAAATTATAATATGCTTTATACAAACACCACCATAGGCATCTTTTAGAACACGTAATTACCCACATTTCTGCTTAATCAAATGAGATGCTGTGTGTCCTATCATTATTTTGGCAAATGTGTCAAAAAAAAACAAACCATGAAACTTGTGATTAAAAAAAAAAAAGACTTCGGAGAAGGAATGCGCATATTAACCCACATAGATTAGAGCTAGGACGACACCGAAATCACTGTGTTTCATAGTGTTTTACAGCGTTTTAGCATAACGTGGTGCTTTAGTGTTTTATTACATCACCCCAGCCCACTCTCACAACACGCACAATCAAATACTTTTGTTTTTTTTCTTTTAAACCATTGCAAATTCCCTTTCCACATCCCACTCTTTAAAAAAAAAAAAAAAAAAAAAAAAAAAAAAGTATATTAAAACAAGAAAAACATCCAAAAATTATATTCAGTGTTACTATTCTTTGACAAACAAAACTTGTAGTTTCTTCTACCTGGTCAATAACGTTTTTTTTTATTTAATTTTTTTTTTTTTTTTTTAAGTTTTAAAGAAGATTTGATCCCATACGAAGTGTTGCTCCAGTAAGACTGAGAATGGTTAGAGAGGAATATTGTGTGTGTGTGTGTGTGTGTGTGTGTGTGTGTGTGTGTGTGTGTGTGTGTGTGTGTGTGTGTGTGTGTGTGTATGGGGAATGTGACTGGTCAGCTCTCACGCAGAAGCGGATACCGACTGCTTGTAGACAGCGTGGTATGCGTTCCGGAGCAGCACATACGGAAAACATGACTCCAACAGGTCCATGGTGAGGAACGGAGACTCCTGAACAATCTAGGATGAACGAACACACACACACACACAAAAATCCACGTGAGAACAGATTTCAGGGATTGGTGGTGGGTTTGCCAGTCTGCCATGGTGCTGTGTGTGTGTGTGTAAGACAGTTCTGGCACTGGGTGGAGGACACACACGAACATGTCCTCAGCCTAATCAAGACGCTCGTCACTTTCCATTACCCACCAGAGCCCAGCTGCCTGTAGATTACACTTCAAAGAGTTGCTAATCCTTCAGACAAATCCCACACAAGCTCCTCTCTGATCACAAGACGACAGATACGGATTAAATGACTGCAGATGGCTGATCAAACATAAATCCCATAAAGCTGTGTTTAAAAAAAATAAATAAAAAAATACTACAAACAGCTGTGATATTTCATATGCTCTTTCAACAGATTATGCAAAGTTTGTGTGAAGGCTCAATACGTTAGTGTTCAAAATGCTCAACACGCAAGCTCAAGCTGGTGAGGTGATTAAAATAATATTTTAAAAGAAGAGGAGTAACGGAGCATAGGCCAGACGGCAGAAAGATGGTGAAGGTGGATCTCACCATGTCGAGGAGAAGATAAACAGACTCGCGATTCCTGGTGGTGGTCTTGTCCGTCTCTTGACCGATCTTCAGCAAACTGGAGGAGGCGAGCTGAGCAAGCACACAAAAAAGCACAGATAATTAAAGGTGTCTCTCATTTTGTTAAAAGATCCCCCCCCCCCCATTTAGTATTGCCCTTCAGAAGTTACACAAGATATTTATTGACAAGATGTTTCCCAGAAGACAAAATAATAACTTACACTAATCCTGTTCAAAAGTTTACACCGGACAATAGCAAGTCGATCTATCGAGATATATATATTATATATATAGATGCTTACAGATCTAACTGTGTCTGTATATTAACTGGTCTAAAGCCAATACTGTTATAAACTCATTTAAAAGTAAAATGTACACTGCTCACAGTTTGAGCAGCCATGTTGATCTGACGTCACTCCAGAAACGAGTTTACGAGTTAAATTTTGCAAGCTGAGAGCGTGTTTTTCCAGGTCGTCGGAGGGGAATTACAAGTTACAAGCCACTTCATCTTGTTACAGCATTAGATTTATAGCAAAAGAAGGGGAGAATGAGCCAGAGAGTGAGAGACCAGGAGTGAGTGTGTGTGTGTGTGTGTGTGTGTGTGTGTGTGTGTGTGTGTGTGTGTGTGAGTGAGAGAGCACTAGTTTTGTCCTTCTTCGTTTTCCCCCTTCTGTCAAACATGTCGTTTGACTCGAGAACAACTGCACGCCTGACAAACTGATTCGAGTTTGTGCCAGTCCAGCACCAAGGCTAAGAACAGCTGCACCGAATAACTGAAACTGGCTTATATTTCACTGATTTAACAAAGGAACTTGTTTAAGTTGATGAACGTGTAGAGGTGGTGAACTCACGGCGAGGAACTCCTTCAGACGGTCCTCAATGCTGCCCTTATGGATGGTGAAGAGAGCAGCAGCAATCTGGTTAATCGCCTTCGCCAGGCAGTGGATGTTGTTGCAGTGCCCTAAAATACATGAACACCAAAGGATGAGTCAAAAGATGAGCCGAGTTCATTTTTATATAAAAAGTAGTTCACTATGGGTCCTGAAATGGACTTCACACACACACACACACACACACACACACACACACACACACACACATATATATATATACAATAATATGGTTCTGGTTCACTACCAAGAACCGTCTTTATGTCATCACTTGTCAAAAACATTCAGCTGTATTCAATGTATTGCTTAATAATTGCTATTTAAAGCCATTCTTTCCATCATGGATACCTTCGATTGCAGGGCTGTACTGAGACATGACGTTGCTCGCTAGGGTCGGCAGAGAGACGGCCACAAACACCATCAGCAGGCAGGCGATCTTGTACTCCTCCTCGGGGCTGATGTTTTCTGTTATCACAGGGAAAAAAAAGGGGGGAGAGGGTGACTCCCACCAATCCTTCGCAACACACCTTTATTTTGGCTCAGAAAATGACAAAGCAGAAACTGCTAGGAGAAAACGTTTTCTCTCGGCAGGCCCGGAGTTGGAGGTGCCAAGAAAAACGCTGCTAATGTCCAACAATTAACTTGTATTTGTATTAGAACAACCCTCTGGGAGCGAGTTGGGGATGTGGAGTTTGGCTTTGATGCTCTGTTTTGTCAGTAATCAATGGAGAACTGTCTTACAACGACGAACGGGCCAAGTCAAAAATGTTCTTTTGCATACTCTGAGAACTGACATTATTATTATTATTATTATTATTATTATTATTATTATAATAATTAGAGAGATCTACAGAATTCTTACCAGACTTTTGGGAGGACAGAGCCACAACAAGAGCAGGATCGATCTCACAGGGCAAACCTGCTGCTGAGGACAGCTCATACACGTTCATGGCCACCTGAGAACAAGACACAGAATGTTACCTCTGCTGTAACAGTCTCAGAGACTGTGTGTGCACGTTTGCTGGTAAGTGGCAGGTTGTTACCTTCATGTCTGTTTCACGGGGAATGTGATCCTTAAAATCCTCCACAGAGCTGACCAAGAAAGGAATGTGGCAGGAGAGAACCTTCAGAAGACAGAGGTAGATATCAGAATATCTCAATCTTTTAAGCTTGTGAGATCATGTGCAAAAAAACTGTGTTCTCTCTCTCCCTCTGTATTTTCTTTTTGCTGGGGAGAGGCGGAGCTTAGTCTGCCTTTTATCTAGCTGTCAGTGCAGACCAGTGTTGCCAACTTAGCCACTTTTCAGACCCCTTTAGCAACTTTTTTTTGCCAAAAAAAAAAAACAACCAAAAAAACGCCTAAGGACAAATCTAGCGACTTTTTGGACAAACCTTAGTGAATTTCCAAATATCACCAGTACTGTCCTGCAAGCGTGAGGTCTTGCTTTCCCGCTGCACTCACACCCCTCTCTGCGTCTGCTCTATTCAGTGAGGGGCTGAGAGCCGGAGATTTAACAAAGTCATGGATAATGAGACGCGCCCTTCCTGCCAATTTATAACATTCCCATGCGAATGTTTTTTAGAATGCAAGATGTATGTAATGCAACATTTTAAATAGTCCACGTTATTACAGCCTAGTTCTCTTGTTCAAAGTAGTTATAGTGTTCAGAAACATTTTACATCATTCATGTTCCATACCTGTCCGTTATATAGTTTTATAAAAGTTATTTTAAAAAACATAGGTTATGAAAAGTAATTAAAAAAGTAAAAAAAAATCTATCTATCTATCAAAAACAGATTATAGATTAGGTATATATAGATAGATAGATAGATTTTATATAGAATAGATAATCATTAATACCCGGTGTCCTCCAATATGGGGCATGACATATGATAGGGAAGGCTTGGGGGGGCTTTAGCTGCAAAAGGTTGAGAACCTCTGATACAGGATACAAATTATGCTAACAAGAAACAGGTACTACGAGAGACAACGTATTTTCATTGCTTTTAAAGCTGCGGACTTACTGACATTTAAATCGTCCAACTTGATAGCTATAGCGATAGACCGAATCTATCAGTAATGTCCGATACCATAAATGGTGTTGAGCCTAGTAAATAAATAAAATCCACAAGATGAGACTCCAGTTATAACTTCACCCTGTCACTGTGGCCTGTGACAAGGATTAGGGCGTGGAGTCACACTTACATCTCGGAGCGCCTCCTGTGCCAGCGAGCGGAAGGACAGAATGACTCCAATGATGGTCATCCTCTTAAGCACACTGTCCACAGCTAAAGGAAACAGAAGACATCAGACATTAAATGCTAAACAGCAAGCAGTCCCGATTCTAAACCAGCACTCTCTTTCAAAACAAATGCCTGAACGACTCCTTCAGGTCCAGGGAATTGGACCGGCACACTTCCTGATACATTCTGACTTTTTTGAAAGTCCATGCAGTTGTAGAGAAAGCGGTTTGCATTGGCCCATGGAGCACACATTTACAAGTTGTCACCTAGCTCAGAATTTTGTCCCCAGTGATCCATGTGTAAGACGGTAAAACAAGGTGTTACAGCACCAACCATATGAAGCACGCCAAGTTAACTGTTAGCACCTTGCGGCAGCACCCTCCCCCGCACCCCAGACAGCGGTTCAGCGAACACTCACATGTGAGTCTCTTGAAGAGTGCTGCCATGTGGTCAGGTTTGTCAAAGCTAGTCCTCATCTGGGTCAGAACCTCCACGTTCTCCACCACCAGTTTCTGTAGAATAAAACACAAGATAAAAGGTAAAACGAGGCCAACCAATGTCTCTCCTCTCTAGAGAGACCCATAGCCCTGGATTAGAAGAAACTGAACTCTTCTCTGGTTGAGGACAGAAGAAACAAATAATATGATCAAGTGTCCAGCTTGCATATCTCGGAATTGTTTACTCTGATCACCTACTCGTGTGTTCAAATATGTTTCACATTAAGCAAACACAGTGTTGTGTAAAGAGTGAGACCATGAACCAAACAAAAAAAATAAAAAATCTGGCAAAACTATCCTTTCCAACCGTAAATTAGTTTCAGGTGCGGAAAAAGCTTGCATGTTAGAAAAACATAAATCTTTCACACATTTCCACTGTCCAAAGAGAGAATATATGATTATGATATTGGGTTTCAAATTATTTGAGTATGTTGACATTCACACAACAATAAAAAATAAAATAAATCCTGTAAAACAACCCATAAAAAGTAACCATTATGATACAATAAACTCCATGTTTCTATTTAAAACAGGATTACTTTAATGCATGTAAACTTCATTAGAGTAAAGAGTGTGTTTAGTGTTCATCCACTGTGTTACCCAAGGAGCGAGAGGGAAATATTGTACCAAATACAGTTACAGGTACATCCGTCCTTCTGGCTGTGGGAATCATGTCATTAAGGAATACACCAAGGAGAGATGGATGGAGACTGCTCTCAGCAGCTGGAGAAGCCAACAGAGAGAAGCAGACCAGCTACTGGGTTTCTCCACATCTTCCTGCACAATTAATACCTGGAGATAGCTCAACATGATATTTAATATTTTCAGGACTTGAGGACACAACACCTGTAATACCTCGACATGGCCTGTGTGACCATTTAAGAGCACACAGTCATGACCTTTCTTACATCACAATTAGCTAAACCTCAGAAACGGTGACCATGAGGTGTAAGACTTAAAAATGCCAAAATATGACCTGGAGCCACTGCATCGACACCGTCAATCACTGTAGTCACTGTCCTTAATTTTTTTTTTTTTTATACCTGAAAACAACTGACCATTACCTTTAAAATCTGAGGACACATGGCCATGACCTTTAATATCTTCAGAACACCTGACACTTTATCACCTGAAGAGACTTGGCTATAACTTCAAACACCTGGGGAAACCTGGTCATTACCTTTAATACTTGAGGAAACTACACCTTGTCCTAGAATATCCTTTAATATCCCAAAACACCTAAACATAACCTGTGGACCCTTCAACATGACCTATTAATTTTACCTGGGGACACTTTGTCCTGACCTGTACTACTTGGAGACACTTGAACATAAGCTTTGCACACCTATGGCATGTTCGATAACATCTAACAGCATTGCTCTCAGTGGACTGAAGTGCTTTCATGAGCTTTAATACCAGACAACTCCTAAACGTGACATAGGGATATTGCCTTGTGACACATTAATAACCAAGGCTCTTCTAAAATCTCCATCAGCTTCACCACTGATGACCTCCTCACCTTGAGCTCAGCCACCTGGGAGGAGATGTGCCACATCAGGCTCTCACTGAGGAACTTCATTCCATATGGACCCAGAAGCTCAGAGAGCGACCGCATTTCTGAATTACAGACAGAAGACAGACAATTCAGACTGTCACCAAAAGCAAAACACCAGAATGATGATCTCATGATGCATGATTCATGAAACACTTCACACAAAAATGCTAATAAATAAATAAATAAATAAATAAATAAATAGAAGACTGCGAGCAGAACATTCTAATTACACAAACATCTTGAACAGGAACTCCAAAATAAGGTAAAAAGTCAAATCAGTGCTAAATTATAATTTGTCTTTCTTAAATTCTTTAAGATTATTAGTAATGTTAGTAGTGAACCATTTTGGAGAGGTTACCAGAAATGTCAGAATACTCCTCGGCATTGAAGGTGAGCTCGTTCTCAGTTGGAAGATTGACGAATGCTTTCATGGCAGGGAAGTAAGCTATGTGGCCGTTGCTCACCTGCCGAAGCAAAGTCTCCAGATACCTGTGAAAAGAATCAGCACACCTTTAACATGGTTGAATGTTGCAGATTTATAGTCTTAACTGTAAAACTATTTGTAGATGTTTATAAACTCAAATGATTGCAATTGTAGAAGAAAAAATATTGTTATTGGCCAGCTGTACGGCTACATAGGGACTTATTCCCCACCTCAAGTCCTGCTGATGAAAAGAAGTAGGGGTCACTGCCATTAAACCTCACTTGCCCTTGTTTTCATTCTTGTTGTTTCAGTCTTATCACAATGTTTTGTGCATTATTTAACCAATGCACACTAATTCCTGTTGTTAAAGAGTCTGTCAGACCACATCAGGTGTATGAAATACACATAGTCTAGACCACAGTGACATCTGTATTAATGCGTGTGCTGATTTCAGCATTAACATTATGGGTTCCAAAACTGCGCCTTGAGGTATACCATTAACTCCTACTCCTATTAAATTTTTTTTTTTTTTTTAAGTACTGGAATGCTGATGGTAATGCTAAAGCAATGTGTAAGAATTAGTTAGGAACACTCTTCAGCTGATCTTAATGCTTCAGGATCTAGGTTATAGTTAAGATTAGACTACAAATAAGTGCTGAAATTTGGAGTGTTTTAGCCATACAGCCATAGTTACAGTGTATATGTGCATGTCTGGCCCACCAGTTAGTGTAGAGGCTGGTGATGGTTGGCTCTCCATGGCTGTCCAGGTGTTGTGTCTGCTGCAACAGCACATTGTTAAACACTCTGGTTATGTCAATCTGGACATAGTTCTCGATGGACTGCAGCACAGTCATGTAGGCTCGCACGCTGGTCAAGAGCTCAGATGGCTTTGCAATCTCCTGTGTGGCCTGGTTATACATGGTCATTCCAACTATGGACCTGAAAGAATCAAGATGATGACGACGATGATATTTGAGTAATAATAAAAGATCAGCATGTACGTTTGCATGTACTGTGCACAAAATGGCTTACAAAGTCAAATATACATAAGTAAGCAGTTGATTTGGCAAAGTTATATTCCTCAAAACTAGATCATACCATTCATCAGTAACATAAGCCAAAAATTTTTGCTTAAACAGCTACAGATGAATTTGATAATGTATTTACAGACATATTAACTATCTACTCACTGCTAGTTATTATAGTAACAATCTTCTTTAGTAAGTAAGCTTACTAGCATAATTAATCTCGTGTGGATTATCTCAAGTCTTTTTTCAGATCTTTTCCTCTCTGCAGTTTTGTAATACACTTGTTCTGAGACAATGGCTTATACCATCATATTTATCATTTCTACATAATTTTCAACATTATGCAACTTATAATGATTTCTCCAGTGCCAAAATTATTCAACCCCCTGAACAGAATCCCTCCAAACAGCAAATATGCAAAACAGGGGTTGTCTCAAGCACACCTGATGCAACTAACCAAAGGCTTCATAGTTGCACGAGGTGTGCTTGAGCTGGAACACATGAAATACCTGAACTGGCAAGGCCAGAAAATATAAGAAATACCTGGACGGGGCAGAGAAAGGAAGAGTTGTGAAAAACCCTTAAGTGACTGCAAAAGACCTGCAGCAAGACTCTGTGGCAACAGGCACTGAGGTTTCAGTGAGCACAGTAAGGCGCATACCAAATGCAGAAGGTTTCCATGCCAGAACCCCAAGATGTACACCACTATTGACCCAAAAGCACAAGAAAAGTCGCCTCAAAATCATATAAATAAGGGACAGAAGTTTTGGGATTCTGTTCTGTGGAGCGATCTTTTCGGCACAAAGGTTTAGCGATATGTCTGGAGGAAGAAAAATGAAGAAAGAACACTCTGTCCACAGTCAAGCATGGTGGTGGCTCAGTGATGCTCTGGGGCTGCTTTGCATCCTCTGGCACTGGAAACCTGCAGCGTGTGGAAGGCGAGATGGATTCACTGAAGTATCAGGAAATCCTAGGTGAAAATGTCATGCTGTCTGTGAGGAAGCTGAAGCTTGGGCATCATTGGACCTTCCAACAGGACAATGATCCCAAGTATACCTCAAATTCCACCAAGGCTTGGGTGCAGAAGTAGTCCTGGAAGACTCTTTTGAGTCTTTTGAAGAAGGATTTGAAGAAGGCGGTTGCAGCACGCAAACCCAATATTACTGAACTGGAGGCCATTGCTCATGAGGAATGGGCTAAGATTCCTCAAGAATGCTGCCAGAAGCTGTACACTTCATTTGCAGCAGGACCTAACAGCAAAAGCATGCTCTACTAAGTACTAAAGATGCTTGCCTCAAAGCGGTTGAATAATTGAGACTGGAGAAGTCATTATAAGTTGCATTTTCAGTTAAATTTGGGGAAAACACTTGAAGCTTTCAATGTGTTGAACTATTTCTATTGTTTTTGTTTGATATGATTTTGACAAGAAACCTGATTTGCAGTGGGGGTTGAATAAATTTGATTGCAACTGTAGTAGGGAGCAGTGCTAACAGAGCCTCATCGGCGAGAAGCATGAGCATTTAAAAGGGTTCACAGACGTGGCCAGCCTAAACGCGTCAGAGTCTCTGAACCCTGCAGTGGAAAATACCTGTTATTCCTCAGCGCGTGTTTATGTGCTTGGACAGGGCTTGGATTTGGAGGCATGTCAAAAGTCAACTCTAACCCAAACTCCTGTCAGCTATGCCAATAAATCACAGGTGGAACAATAAAGCCCAAAAGGGCCCTTTACGCTCATTTTCCAATTTGTGGTTTAATTAAACAGCGAGCTGTATGTTTCTCTGAAATAAAACGTAGTAAAACCTCTCTGTGAGGAAAAGAAATGGACAGCACCAGTATTAACAGTGAGAGCAGGATAACATGAGTACTGTGATAGACAAGAGAACTGTGCGTGTGCTAGCAGGCTGTCAAAGCATGCAAGTTTATATGAGCTGGACTTGGATGTGCACTTGGAAATCATCAAGGAAAAACCTGTTTCAAGTAAGATTACTGAGGTCCGGGTGTAAAAATGGGAGTCAAATATATTTCAAAGACAGTATTATTTTAATGCAACATACATGCAATTGTTGATTTTACCATGGTAAAATAACATTGTGAACAAAGGGAAAAGCCCACTTGCATCTATATTTAAATGGCTTGAGTGACCTTTTGAGGTATGAGAGGTGCTCGCACACACAGGGACATGATTCATCTAGCCTCACTGTTTCGACAGAGCTTTACTTAATGTCAGAGATAAGGCTGAGATTGAAGTCAGACCAGAGGAGATGCTTATGTCATTCTTAGTTTAATCTTTTTTCCTATTTTAGATATGTGATACATCAGGTACATTTACCTGTGTGGTCTCTTCATTCTATGCATATACAGTGCCCTCCACTAATATTGGCACCCTTGGTAAATATGAGCAAAGAAGGCTGTGAAAATTGTCTTTATTGTTTAACCTTCTGTTAAAAAAAAATTCACAAAAATACTCTGCTCTCATGGATATCAAACAATTGCAAAACATACACACACACACACATATATATATATATATAAATAAATTATATATATATATATATATATATATAAAGAACTTTGTTAAATATAGGTGTGCAACAATTATTGTCACCCCTATGAATTCATATGAGAAAAATATATTTGACATATATTCCCACTGATATTTAAAAAAAAATGTGTGCAGCTGGGTGATGGGTGACTAGGAACAGGAAATTGTTCAACCATGACTTCCCGTTTCACAGGGATATAAATATAAGGAAACACACAGGCAAAATTCCCCAAAGTCATTCATAACAATGGGTAAGACCAAGGAATATAAATGTGTTGTGCAGCAAAAGGTTGTTGAGCTTCACAAAATGGGAAGTGGCTATAAGAAAATAGCATAAGCATTGAAAATGCCCATTTCCACCATCAGGGCAATAATTAAGAAGTTCCAGTTAACTGGAAATGTTATGAAGCAACCTGGAATTGGACATGTGTCTATATTGTCTTGACGCACTGTGAAGAGGATGGTTCGAGTGGCCAAAAAAATCTCCAAGGATCACAGCTGGAGAATTGCAGAAGTTAGATGCGTCTTGGGGTCAGAAAGTCTCCAAAACTACAATCTGAAGTCACCTACATCACCACAAGTTGTCTGGAAGGGGTTCAAGAAAAACGCCTCTACTCTCATCCAAAAACAAACTCAAGCGTTTTCAGTTTGCCAGACACTACTGGAACTTCAAATGGGATCGGGTTCTACGTTCAGATGAAACCAAAATAGAGCTTTTTGGCAATAAATACCAGAGGTGGTTCTGGTGCCACAGAGAGGTAGCCATATGGAAAAGTACCTCATGCCCATGGTTAAATATGGTGGTGGCGCTTTAATGTTTTGGGGCTGTTTTTCTGCCAGAGGACCTGGACATTGTTAGGATACATGGCATCATGGACTCTATCAAATATCAACAGATATTAAATGAAAACCTGACCCTCTCTGCCAGAAAGCTTCAAATGGGCCGTGGTTGGATCTTCCAGCAGGACAATGATCCAAAACATACATTATCCACTCATGTATATAAACAAGGTTTTACACATCTGTATATATTCAAATTTGCATTCACCTGTACATACATTGAGGTGTCCATAGTGTACATATTACCATTATTATTATTTTTTTTTACTACTCTAATTCTTATTTTTCTATTCCTATTGTATATACAGTATCTCACAAAAGTGAGTACACCCCTCACATTTTTGTACATATTTGATTATATATTTTAATGTGACAACACTGAAGAAATGACACTTTGCTACAATGTAAAGTAGTGAGTGTACAGCTTGTGTAACAGTGTGAATTTGCTGTCCCCTCAAAATAACTCAACACACAGCCACTAATGTCTAAACCGCTGGCCACAAAAGGGAGTACACCCCTAAGTGAAAATGTCCAAATTGGGCCCAAAGTGTCAATATTTTGTGTGGCCAACATTATTTTCCAGCACTGCTTTAACCCTCTTGGGCATGGAGTTCACCAGAGCTTCACAGGTTACCACTGGAGTCCTCTTCCACTCCTCCATGACGACATCATGGATGTCGACTTCACCTTCCGTTTGAGGATGCCCCACAGATGCTCAATAGGGTTTAGGTCTGGAGACATTTTTGGCCAGTCCATCATCTTCACCCTCAGCTTCTTTAGCAAGGTAGTGGTCGTCTTGGAGGTGTGTTTGTGGTCATTATCATGATGGAATACTGCCCTGTGGCCCAGTCTCCGAAGGGAGGCTATCATGCTCTGCTTCAGTATGTCACAGTACATGTTGGCATTCATGGTTCCCTCAATGAACTGTAGCTCCCAGTGCCGGCAGCACTCATGCAGCCCCGGACCATGACACGCCCACCACCATGCTTGACTGTAGGCAAGACACACTTGTCTTAGTACTCCTCAACTGGTTGCCGCCACACGCGCTTGACACCATCTGAATCAAGTTTATCTTGGTCTCATCAGACCACAGGACATGGTTCCAGTAATCCATGTCCTTAGTCTGCTTGTGTTTAGCAAACTGTTTGTGGGCTTGCTTGTGGATCATCTTTAGAAGAGGCTTCCTTCTGGGACGACAGCCATGCAGACCAATTTAATTCAGTGTGCGGCGTATGGTCTGAGCACTGACAGGCTGACCGCCCACCCCTTCAACCTCTGCAGCAATGCTGGCAGCACTCATATGTCTATTTCCCCAAAGTCAAACTCTGGGTATGATGCTGAGCACGTGCACTCAACTTCTTTGGTCGACCATGGCGAGGCCTGTTCTGAGTGGGACCTGTCCTGTTAAACCGCTGTAGGGTCTTGGCCACCATGCTGCAGCTCAGTGTCAGGGTCTTGGCAATCTTTTTACAGCCTAGGCCATCTTTATGTAGAGCAACAATTCTTTTTTTCAGATCCTCAGAGAGTTCTTTGCCATGTGGTGCCATGTTGAACTTCCAGTGACCAGTATAAGGGAGTGTGAGAGCGATGACACCAAATTTAACACACCTGCTCCCCATTCACATCTGAGACCTTGTAACACTAACAAGTCACTTGACACCGGGGAGGGAAAATAGCTAATTGGGCCCAATTTGGACATTTTCACTTAGAGGTGTACTCACTTTTGTTGCCAGCGGTTTAGACATTAATGGCTGTGTGTTGAGTTATTTTGAGGGGACAGCACACTGTTACACAAGCTGTACACTCACTACTTTACAATGTAGCAAAGTGTCATTTCTTCAGTGTTGTCACATGAAAAGATAGAATCAAATATTTACAAAAATGTGAGGGGTGTACTCACTTTTGTGAGATACTGTATATTTTTTAGATACTTTATTTCAGTTCTATTCCTATTTAATGTGTATTCTTTCCTATCTTTTGTTTGTGTAACTGAGCTGTTGTAACGAGGGAATTTCCCCAGTGAGGGATCAAGAAATGTTATCTTATCAAAATCAACACAAAAATGGTTTACTGACCACAAATTCAAAGTCCTGCCATGGCCATCCCAGTCCCCTGACCTGAAACCCAGAGAAAACCTGTGGGGTGAACTGAAGAGGAGAGTCCACCAGCGTGGACCTCGACATTTGAAGGGTCTGGAGAGATTCTGTATGGAGGAATGGTCTCAGATCCCTTGCCATGTATTCTCCAACCTCATCAGGCATTATAGGAGAAGACTCAGAGCTGTTATCTTGGCAAAGGGACGTAGCACAAAGTACTGACTAAAAGGGTGCCAATAATTGTTGCACACCTATACATATATTTTTTTGATAAACCTTTGTTGTGTTTACAATTGTCTGATTGTTGCACACCTATACATATATTTATATACCAATAATTGTTGCACACCTATACATATATTTTTTTGATAAACCTTTGTTGTGTTTACAATTGTCTGATATCCATGAGAGCAGAGCAGTTTTGTGATTTTTTTTTAAACAAAAGAGCAAAAAGTTAATTATATATATACACACACACATATACATACATACATACATACATATATATATACATATATATATATATATATATGTGTGTGTGTGCGTATGTGTGTGTATATATATATATATATATATATATATATATATATATATATATATAGATAGATAGATATATATAAACAAAGAGATGCACCAATACTAAATTTCTCAGCTGATACTGATTATTCAGAGTGATAACGGCTGATACCGATAGTTCTGCCTTTTATGCATTCTTTTAAATGAATAATAATTCTACAATTCTGCAGGAAATGCAAATAAAAACTATTCTTTCCATTTCAACAAGTTTGTTCACAGTAACAGGTCTCATAAACAGAAAACACGTTACTCTAATTAACATTAACACATAAACTAAATTCTGAAGATTAAAGTAAGATTTCTTAACTTGAATTTTATTCATTCATTAACAGAATTAATTGACTGAATTTTACAAAAGCATTGGAGAACTCTCGTCTCCCATAAAATGTTAGCTACGCAGAGATTACAGAGTTTATAAACTGAAGTTTTGTTGTCAGTTGACACAAGACACAGCACGAAACTTTTTTTATTGAGAGGATTTAATCGGCCCTGCTCATCGGATGTTTTTAAACTTTAAACATCGGTCGATGGTCCATAGCGTGAAAAATAGCCTTTATCGTCCAATACATCAGTGCATCTATAATTTAATAAATTATATATAATATAATTTCTAAAATTAGAGATGCACCGATGTATTGACCGATAAAGGCTATTTTTCATAACACAAACATGTGCAGGTAATGAGAGTTCCAATGAGTTCAAATGTCACATCCATATTACTCATGTTGGACATTATGGTGGTTGTTACTGGTAGAGTTGTTACAGTATCACAGTGTATGATCACACGATTATCTCACCAGTGGCTTTTTGAAAATACATTTCCATCTACCTATTCATGCTTTCGTCAAAGTAAAAATTCCTAACTGCAGTGGATTCCATCTGTTTTGTGTCCAGCTGCGATTGGCTTTTACAGCAAGGAGATGGTAAAGCAAGGAAAGTTTAAGAGGAGGGGAAAGAGAGACTCACTTGGTGAAGCGGATCTCCAGGTGGGAGGTCAGATACTCGCGTGGGGTGAAGGTGTGCTCCCAGACCACCATGTTGGGTACATAGTTGATGGAGAAGCAAAGTTCTGACAGTGCGGTGTGCAGCTTATCCAAGCTAGGAACATAAAAAAACAACCTTGCTGTCAGACCGCAGCTAGCATTAAAAAGTAATTTTCTTCAGATTAAAGAGACAGAATGAAGCTTGGCCCCGAACAGAGCATGGCAAAAGTTGTATTATATATTAAATATCCCACTTCCACTGAGGTATTGAGTCAGGGATCATGGTCTATCCTCTTTCTATTTAGTGGAGGATCTGTGCATGCATGAGTGTGTGTGGTGTGGTATATAGGTTTCAGGCCTGATTAAGTAGCAGAGACCACCAGCAGGCTGGATTAAGATGAACTGGTATTGGCACACAAGGAGAGGATTTTTGAAGTGTGTAGTGCCAAGTACTGGAGTTATCATGATTGTGTGTGCTGATTTTAACACTTGGCACATAAGTTATGTGTTGAATTGACTGATGTACCAATGATGACATGTGTGTGTGCATGGGCCATTGAGAGTCAGGTGCTGCTTACTTGGTGACAAGCAATCTGTTCTTCCTCATGCTCTCCACTCCAGGCTTCTCTCGCTCTGGCTCTCCCTTCTTCCCAGTCTGCTTCTTGGACTTTTTGTTCACGGCCTGACTGATGGTTTTGGCGCAGTGTTTTGGCAGTAGCTGCAAGGTTGAGGGGGAAACAGGAAAAAGGGCCCCCTTCACTTTTTATACCAATGAGCAAGCAAAGAGACAAGAGCAGCATACTCTGGAAGAGTTACGAGTCCTTGTGCTGTTTGCTTATATTATTACAAAAACACAGACAAGGAGAGATCTCTGAGCATTATCTCAAGAGGAGGGGAGGGTTTGATGTATGCACCTGGCTGAGGAGCGAACATCTGGGGAAGTTTTGCTTTCCTAAAGCTCCACAATTTTTTTGGTGTTAAGAAAGTGAGGTTGCCAAAGGGCAAATGTGTTCCACATAAGGCTGCAGAAACCTTCATAAGTCGGCAAATTTCTTGTCTGGTAACATGCCACTTAACTAAGAAGACAATTTGCCATGAAGGACAACCTAGGAGAAAGGAGAAACGTCTCCCTTACTCCAAATGTAGCTGATCAGCCAAGACATTTTGGGTGTCTAAAGTTTGCTTAAAGTTTTGCACTGGAGCTACAAAGCTAATGTAGCTAACAAATAAGGAAGCCTGTAGTCACTGAATTTGCAAAATGCCTTTTGAGGTAATATCATCTGATTAAAGGTTAAAAGTAGGGGTTATAGTATTTGTGGCCAAATTAAAAGGTCAGGCCGATCAGATGTCAGATGGTGTTTTGGTGGAAGTTAGAGCTTTAGGGTCAGGGTTTATGGAAGGTGAAATAAAGGTGTAAATAATGGTGTTTATGGGGCAGTTAATAGTTAAGAATAAGGACCATCATGATTATGGGGTATAAGGACCATGGTGTTTATGATGTTAATGGTTAAGGATAGGGGTTATGGTGTTTAGGATAGATTGATGGTTATGGATAAAGGCCATGGTGCTTAGGGTAGGATAAGGGTCATGGTGCTTAGGGGAGGTTAATGGTTCAGGATAAGGGTTATGGTGTTCATGGTAGGATAAGGGTCATGGTGCTTGGGGAGGCTAATGGTTCAGGATAAAGGTTGTGCTGTTTAGGGGAGGTTAATTTTTAAGGATAAGGGCCATGGTGTTTAAGGTGCAATACTGGTTAAAGATAGGAGTCATGGTGTTATGGTAAGTTAATGGTTAAGGATGATCATCGTGGTGTTCGTGGAAGGTTCATGGTTAAGGATAATCATTGTGTTTAGAGGGTGATACTGGTTAAGGAAGGGTCATGGTGTTTATGCTGAGGTTAATGGTTAAGGATAAGGATCATGGTATTTATGGGGGTTTATGGTTAAGGATACAGTTTTAGGTGAACTGAGGTTCACCTAAAACTGTGAACCTAAAAAGAGGTTCATTTTATTCAGGGGTTAAAGGTTATGGATAAAGGTCATGATGATTATGAGGTGGGTAGTGGTTAAGAATCAGGGTGATGGTGTTTGGGGAGAGGTTAGATGTTAAGAATCAGGATCAGTGTGATGGTGTTTGGGCAGAGGTTAGTGGTTAAGAATCAGGGTGATGGTGTTTAAGGGGAGGTTAAAGGGCAGGGTAATACTGACCTGGTCACTCAGGGTGCACTGCTCTGTGCAGATGTCAGTGATAAGGTTGCGAGCCTGTTTGGCCATCTCATCCAGAAACATGTTACACAGAGACAGACTGCGATCACCAATATGGTGCCTCTGCATGAGCGAAAAACAGAAGGCAAATGTCTTTAGCTATTCAAACTTTGCTCACATTTCTCTGTCCCTGTCATTCAACATCCTATTATCCACTTTCATAAACCCCCCCACCCCCCACTCTGTCTTTCTCTCCCGCTTGCAAGGTGTAGAAGGAATTCAGCAACTTGTCTCCCCACAGAACAAGAACACACTCCAATTCAATAATCTATATTCCTCTATAAAAGAGGAATGAACGAGTGAAATTTCTGTCTTCGTTCTCCACTTGTTGCATATGAAATCGCATCAGGTCGGATGCCCAACATGGACTTGAGACAGTGCCAAAGCAACAGCCACTCTGATACTCCCTCAAGCGCCTGTTCTTTTACTATAAACCACTTTGTAAAAAAGAAGAGGTTCCTCGTAAGGATGGAAATATTTCTGGAAACTTCTAATGCCTTTCCAACATAAACAAAGGCTGCAGCTGTCCAAAGCCGTGAAGTGGCCATAGGAAGAGGCAAATTTCAGAGCTGCTGAGAGAGGGTGTTTCATGTTTGAACAAGGGAAACCCAAGCCACCTAACCCATCATAAATCTCTTTTATTCTTCTGGGACAGTTCGGCCTGCCCAGTCCTGTCGCGGTAATCGCACGGCCTGTGTGAGTGCGCATTTACACGCTCGTTTAAGCCTGTTTTCGGGGGGAAAACAAAACAAAAACAAAAAAAAACACACGCCTGTTTACCAGATCTGATCAGGGGATGGAGGCAGACTGACCAATGCCGAGTGCAGCCAGTGGAACAGGAAGCTGTTGAGCTTGTGTTGAGGAACATTTAACCCATAGAAGCACTGTTAGCCCTGCCAGTGTACGCTTCAATTAGCGACAGAATAAAGCAAGCATTTCAGCATGCATTTTCCACACAACCTTTCTACATACTCATAAAATGTCAGACAGACAGAGGGAGAAAAAGAAGAAACAGGAGAATAAGAAGGCAGGGAAATCTAGAGATGGGGAAAAAGAATGACATAAAAAAGATAAAATGGCAAATAAGAATGATAAAAAGGACAGCAAGAGAAAAGAAGGAAAAGTGAAAGAGGACGAGAGTCTTCGGTATTTGCCAGTGCAACTAGTGGCACAGGATGGATGGGATTATGAATTCTGCTAAGTACCATGATATTTTGCCCAACAATCAGTTGACTCAGTTGATAGGAGAGAGGGCAGGAATTGGCCAAGATGTATAATCATTTAAGGATAACCTAAACCACTTCAACCAGCCAGTAACACACAATTTCCTTTCATCAAAAACAGCTTGTGACCATGAACTGTACATGGTGCTCCTCCAGTGTGCTCAGGCTGTTCCCAACACCTGGAGCCAAGATTTTACACCAATCCCTACGAGTGGAAACAAACTAAACCTGAGTAATTTCAGAGGGGATTGCGTGAGCAGTAATCTGGGGAAAGTATTTAATAGCACTTTAAATGCCAGGATTTGGACCTCTCTTACAGGGCACAGTGTCCTCAGCAAGAACCAAACTCACTTCCAAACGTCATGCTACTTACACCTCCCACTCTGTACTGCACTTCCCTATGACTTTTACCCATGATATTTTCCAGAAATTGAGTACCTTGGTGTTTTCTTGGCTCATGTTTACATTGTTGTCTGGTTTTTAAGCCTATCCTGTTCCTTTGATTGAGTTAGCATTGTGTCCAATATGCATCATGGAGAGTTTATAAGAAAGAAGTTTATTGTCCTCATCAGTTCAATCGAGTCAGCTCACTTGCACATAGTCCATGACGAAATACGGTTTCTTGGCTGTGTCATCTTGAGCTCAGAGAGATTTATTCCTGCAGATACTTGTGACTCACCACATTGAAAATGATGGAATATTATGTGCTAACAACATGACTGGCAACAAAATGGTTGCTATTGCAATTGTGCCCTATAGTTAAAGTGTTTGGATACGCGACCATCACACCAACATGTGGATCTTCTACAAACTGTTGCCACAAAGTTGGAAGCTTTACAATCTGAGGGTCAGGTGTCCATCAATGATTGGACATATAGTGTGTAATGTGAAGGCCACGATATGGAAAAAAAAAATTGCTTCTTCATGCCATCCCAAAACAAATGCTCACTGGGAATAAACTCCCACATCTTTCAAAATCTTATGGGCAGCCTTCTAGAGAGCTACATTTGTGATTTTTGGAGGTTGATCAGAACTAGAGGGGGTTTTTAGCTAAAGGTCAGGATTTTAGGACTTTAATGTTTTTTTTAGTAAAAACATTTCTGGGAATTTTGAGAATGCTGATTACATTTGACCAAATAAAACTAGGGCCTTGAGTTTGAGTCAACACAAAAGTCTATAGATGGACAAATTAAAAAACTTCTGGTGCTGGTAAAAAGTGGGCGGTCGCTGTAGAGCTCAGTTGGTAGACAGAGAGCTAGAAAGAATGGTCCACACTGACCATATTCACTGAAAGGAGATGTATAAAATGCCTCTTTACGGAGAACACAGCCTCTCCTTCACTCACCTACACACACACAGCAGTCTGAGCAAACAGCATTATCACAGCCGTGTTAAGTTAATTAGCTGTGCATGTGCCCGTGTGTTTACGGCAGACTTTTGCTCGTGTCAACCAATTAAGCAAATGAGTTCTGACTAAATAAAAACACTAAGGTTTCAGTGTTTGAATAATTCGCTATTGATTATTTTTGCCCTCCAGATGTAAATGTTCTCATTCAATCCGGTGAAAAAAGATAATTAAGGATTTCAGGGCAGTAAAAGGTCTGTTTAAGCAGCAGTGTCCATGCAGGAGTCACACCGATGACCTCTATAAACAAGCTGGAGAATAAATCCCACGTCAAGTCATTTACGTATCATAAACAGCATTTCAGGAGACAGACGTACATCCGTATTTACTGAGTGACAGGAATCCTGCTGTGGAGCTGATGTTAGATAAGATCTGCCAATCATTCGGCTTTTTTTTTTTTGCTTGAGAGACCGCTAATACCAACATAATCATGCTATCAAACTTTTCCTTTATTCACACAATGAAATAACTATAATATTCCATCTGAGGAAATTAAAATAGTTATGTCACATGAAGTCTGCAATTGACTGACGGCATTTTTCCTAAAGATTCTTGCTCCAGGGATGCAAAACCAGGATGTGCTCAGACACAGCACCGGGTTTGTGTAATTTATTAATAGCTGTGTATAAAAATTTACCTCAAATCATCATTAAGGCTGGAGCCATCATTTATTTATAGCCAGTCACTGACTCAGAGGGGGTGTGATTATAATAAAACAAGGTGGGGATTCAAGCAGGGAATAGTGTCTGCATCTGTGTGTGTGGTAAACAGACCCATGGTGTGCAATTACTTGGTCTTAATACCACCACGCTGTGGGCCATGATCGATAAATCAAGTGTTCACTGTAAACATGTCAAGAAGGTCTTGTTCCACAGACCAACAGAGCCGGTATGTGTCTAATCGAGAGATTTCAGGTCGTGTGTGTGTGTGTGTGTGTGTGTTAGTCACCTCTTCAGGACAGAGCTCATGGGTGCAGCTCATGAAGTGGGTGCAGAGCAGAGGGAAGCAGATGGAGTAACGCGACTGAGACGGCAACTCCAAACACTGCTGGAACATCTTCTCAAATGCCCGGCTGTAGAAACTGTACAGAGGGGAAGAGGGGAAAAAAGGGATCGAGTTAAAAAATACGGAAAAAAAACTAAGTAGAAAAGATAGGAGAGAAAAGGAAGTGAAGAGAAGAGGTGAGGAAATGCAATAAGAATAAAATCGAAAAAGACAACTGGAACAAAACAACAACAAAAAAAGCAAAAAGGTAGGAGAAATAGGAGTCAGACAAAATGAGAGAGAAGAAAAGATAAGAGGGTAGAGGCAGAGAGAGAGACAGAAAATTTGATTGTAGAAAAGAGAAACGAGGAGAACGATACCAAAACAGAGTGGAAAAAGACGTAAATGATAAATAAAAAACAGGGTGAAGAAAGAGAAAAAAATCAAAGCAAGGGACATAAAAGACACAAGAAGAGTGGGTCGCATAGAAAGAGTGACAATTTTTTTTTTAAAGAGAGAGAGAAGAGCAGGATTCAGGAAGAGATGAAGAGGAAGAAATAGAGAGAAATAAAAGTAGAGACTTGAGAATGAGAGGGGAAAGAAAAGGCTCATGAGATGGAGAAAGAGAAATGGTTCAAAGAGAAAGAGAGGAAAGAAAAAGACAAACAAAAAAAAAGAATATGGGGTGAGGAAAGAAAAAGTAAGTAAGAGACAGACGGTGGGAACATGACAGAAAATAAAGCAGCAAGTGGAAAACAAAATGGGACAAGAGGCGACTGATGAAGAGAGGGGTGAAGAAAGAGAGCAAGGAAAATGGAGGAGAAACAAGAAAGAAAAAATAATTTTGAAAAATCAAAAGTAGAAAAGAAAAAGGGGGAGAGAGAAACCTGCAGAGCAGGAGATGAAGACATGAAGAGGAAAGGGGCAGAGAGGAGAAGAGAGAAGAAAGAAGGGATTGGTGGAGAGAGAGAAGAAACAGGAGTGACATGAGGGGAGACGGATACAGAGGCGCTGAGGAACAGGAAGTGAGCAAATGACAATAACAAGGTGGAGGAAGGTAAGAGCAGGAAAGAAAAGGAAGGATAACATAAAAGGAAGAAAGAGTACAAAGGAAAAAAAGAAGAGTGGAAAAGATAATGAGTGAGTGATAGCGAGAGCAAGAAGAAAAGAAAGATGTGAGAGCGGGACAATGTAAGAGAGTAAAAGATCTGGCAATAAGAGAGAATGATGGGTGGTGGGGGCGCTTTGGACACCATTTCCTTTGCTTCTGCTAAAGTGATATCTAATCAGCTCAAACACACACTTGCACAGCAACACAATCAAGCACACCGCCAAACAAACTGTTGCAACCACCACCGAGACGTGGATGTTTACAGAGTCCCGTGTGGGATGTTTTACAAAAAATAAATAAATAAATACATTTTGAAAAAGACCAGCTTAGACTGTACCAGAAAATGGACAGGTCTGACGTCTCCACCAGCATCTCCACTAGAGAGTCCACCATCTTGGTGTGGAAGATGATGGTATTCATCATTTTACCCAGCTCCCGGTGGTCCGCGATACCCAGAGACGCCTTGGATACGCTGGTGTAGGCCTGCAACGCACACGGTCAAGGTCATTTCTTCATTCTGACAACCCAGGAAAAGCATTTTTAAAAAGAGACGGATGGAAAGCTGAGCTTGGTGAAGGAATGTGCGGTTTTCTGCGCGTGTAGCTCTGAGCAGGACTTCTGGGAAATTTTCACACAAACATGATACTGCTGACTCACAGCACGGCCGACCGAATGACTGACACACACATACACACACTCACATGGGATCAGACGCATGAGAAACACACTGTGCTTCACCGCAGGGCCAGTGCACATGCTGCTTTGAAGTGAGAAACATGAGCATCGTCTGGCCAATGCTCTGCTGCTCAAAATTCTTCTCAGGTTTGAAGTCTTTCTTTTTTTCCCCCCTTCTTCTTCTTTTTTTATTATTTTCCAGACCAGGATCAGAGACCACAAACTCACTCAGTGACAGGGACTGTGGTGGATGCTCACAATAATAAACAGACTGTTTTTAATAAAGTGTTACTTAACAAAGAAAAATGCAATGTAATGCTGATGTGGTGAAGCTTTCTGTAAGATGATGTTTGTTTAACTTTTATGGAAGTAATCTCAGGTGATGAGAAGTGGCTTTCGCCTCTTTGGTTGGAGCAGGGTGAAAAGGATAGTCTCTAAAACCTGAGCCTTATTTTTAGAGTGCTTTTTTTCTTCCCTTTTTCTTTACAGACTGCTGCCGGCTTAATCAAGCGTAGCAGAAAACAGTACAGCAGCTCTGGAAACGCAAGAGAAACAAAGTGAACTGAGTGAACTCGGTCAATTTTACAACCTCATCACACACTTTGCTTTGCTAAGAAAGACAAATGGAAGGATGGCTTTGAACGTTACCAGGCAGCTGTCCTTAGCCTGTTTTCAAGAACACAAACGCTGCCCAAAAAGGCCTGGATGACTAAACAGCCTTGTTCCAAATGAAACACAGAGATTGTGATCAACTGAACTGTCCAGGATAACCATGTGCACTGGTAATTATCATGATATATTGAATAAATGATTATCAGCAGATGCCTACACACGACAGACCACACAATGCTGTGTCTCTAAGGAAACCCCACGTCGCAAAAAAAAAAAAAGTCGCTTAAACAGCTCTTCGCAAAACATTGCCGATATTTGACTCAGTTTTTCCATGTTTACAGTAGGGAAAATAAGTATTGAACGAGTCAACTTTTTTTTTTTTTTCAGTAAATATATTTCCAATAAGGCTATTCACATGAAATTTTCACCAGATTTTGGTATTAACTCAAGAAATCTGCAAATATAAAGAAATCCACACATTAAAGTAATTAAATGATGTTATGTGTAATAAAGAGGAATGAGAAAGAAAAAAAGTATTGAACACGCAAAATAAAATGTATTTAATACTTAGTGGAGAAGCCTTTGTTTGTAATGACAGCTTCAAGGCGCTTCCTGAATGAAGAAATTAATCTGCCACAGTATTCAGGTGTGATTTTGGCCCATTGTTATAAACATAGTTTTTAAATCTTGTTCAGTTGGATTCAAGTCAGGTGATCGACTGGGCCATTCTAACACCCTGATTTATTTTCTGAAACCAATTGAGTTTCCTTTGCGTATGCTTTGTATCGTTGTCCTGCTGGAAGGTCCAGTCACATCTGATCTTCATCATCCTGGTGCACGGAGGCACATTCTTCTCAAGAATCTCCCGGTAAAGAGCTCCATTCATCATTCCTTCAATTATATGAAGTCTGCCAGTACCATGAAATGACAAACAGCCTTACACCATGATGCTTCCACCTCCAAACTTCACTGTGGGTATATTGTTTTAAGGGTGATGTTCAGTGCCATTTCTTCTCCAATCATGGTGTGTAGTATGACAGCCAAAGAGTTCAATTTTGCTTTAGTCTGACCAGACTACACTCACAGTTTTTCATAGGCTTGTCCAAATGAGTTGTAGCAAACTTTAAACAAGCTTCGACATTCAACCCATCATGAGATTTAACCAATCATAAGATGTTTCTTGTGTGACACCTTTATAACAAAAAGTCTTTTTATAGACAATCAATTTACTAACCCCACTGATATTAATTTGCAAAGATAGGGGGCATTATTACTTTCTAACTACTGACGGATTTCAGTTGGTTCCTTTTCTGGTGAAAATTTCATATGAATAACCTCACTGGAAATATATTTACTGAAAAAAATGTTGACGCGTTCAATACATATTTTGCCCCACTGTATATGAAATATCACTCCGTGCAGGTAGCAGCTTAAACCAGACATCATGCATCTTCCTGATTTAATAAGTTATCCACACATATCTATCTATCTATACATCCATCCATCCATCCATCCATCTAGCTATCCTAAAAGGTATAATAAGTCAATTTTTATTCCTTACTTGAAGAAGATAATAAAAAGTAATAGTGTATTAAGCTGTGGCCTTAGCAAAAGTGCATTAAGGTTCTGATGAAACCCGTTTGGAAAACTGACCTCTGGTCCGGAATGCTTGTTTGTGTTTGGATGCACCTCCTGTCAGTCATCTTATAGACATTATATTGGCTCATGTGCGGGAATCATTCAAATGTCAAGCCCATGTAATCGTTAAAGACCAAATCTTCAAGAGAGAAAAAGACTAAGCTTACCTAATACAAGATGCATTAGCTGCTGTTTTTATATAGATAGATGGATAGACAGACCGACAGAGTTTAAACAGAGTGGTGTAAAAAGCATCCAGTGAACGTCCATCTATCTACCTACCTACCAACCTACCCACCAACCCATACATCTACGTACGACCAACCTATCTACCTACACACCAACCCGTCCATCTACCTACCTACCAACCCATCCATCTACCTACCTACCTACCCACCTATCCATCAACCTACCTACCAACCCATACATCTACCTACCACCAACCTATCTATCCACCTACACACCAACCCATCCATCTACCTACCTACCAACCCATCCATCTACCTACCCACCACCCTATTCATCTACCTACCTACCAATCTACCCACCAACCCATCCATCTACCTACCCACCAACCCATCCATCTACCCACATACCAACTCACCCACCAACCCATCCATCTACCTACCCATCAACCTATCCATCTACTTACCATCTCACACACCAACACATCCATGTACCTACCCACCAATCTATCCATCCACATACCTACCCACCCACCTACCAACCCATCCATCTACCTACCTACCAATCTACCCACCAACCCATCCATCTACCTACCCACCAACCTATCCACCTACCAACCCATCCATCTACCCACATACCAACTCACCCACCAACCCATCCATCTACCTACCCACCAACCTATCCATCTACCTACCTACCATCTCACCCATCAACACATCCATGTACCTACCCAGCAATCTATCCATCTACCTACCCACCAACCTACCTACCAACCCATCCACCTACCCACCCACCCATCTACCTACCCACCAATCAATCCATCTACTTACCTACCAACCCACCTACCTACCCACCAACCTATCCATCAAACTACCTACCTACCAACCCATCCCTCTACCCACCTACCTACCCACCAACCCATCCCTCTACCCACCTACCTACCCACCAATCCATCCATCTACCCACCTACCTACCCATCAACCTATCAACCAATCCATCTACCTACCCACCACCCTATCCATCTAATTACCTACCAACACACCCACCAACCCATCCATGTACCTATCCACCAACCTATCCATCTACCTACCTACCAACCCATCCATCTACCTACCCACCAACCCATCCATCTACCTAGCCACCAACCCATCAACCTATTCATCTACCTACCTACCAACCAACCCATCCATCTACCTACCCACCAAACTATCCATGTACCTACTCACCAACGTATCCATCTACCTACCTACCCATCTACCTACCCACCAACCCATCAACCTATTCATCTACCTACCTACCAATCTACCCACCAACCCATCCATCTACCTACCCACCAAACTATCCATGTACCTACTCACCAACGTATCCATCTACCTACCTACCCATCTACCTACCCACCAACCCATCAACCTATTCATCTACCTACCTACCAATCTACCCACCAACCCATCCATCTACCTACCCACCAACCTATCCATCTACCTACCCACAAATCTACAACAACCCATCCATCTACCTACCCACCAACCCATCAACCTATTCATCTACCTACATACCAACCCATCCATCTACCTACCTATCAACTCACCCACTAACCCATCCATCTAACTATCTAACCCACCAACCTATCCATCTACCTACCCACCCATCAACCTATTCATCTACCTACCTACCAACCCATCCATCTACCTACCTACCAACTCAGCCATCTACCTACCCACCAACCTATCCACCTACCTACCAACTCACCCACCAACCTATCCATCTACCTACCCACCAACCCATCCCTCTACCTACCTACCCACCAAACCATCCATCAACCTACCCACTACCCACCAACCAATCCATCTACCTACCTACAAACCCATCCATCTACCGACCCACCAACCTATCCATCTACCTAACTACCTATTCACCTACGATCCATCTATCTGTCTACCCTTCATCCATTCTACCAGTTATCTATTAACCCATTCATCCATCTACTAAATCAACCATCCATCTACCCACTCATCCATCTTTCCACTTATCCATCTACCTACCTACTCATCTAAACATCCACCCATCCCCATTCATCTATCCCAGCCATCACACCCACCCATCCATCCATCCACCCACCTAGCTGAGTGATCAAGAAATTCAAAACAACCACAGTGATGTACAATAATCTATTTAGCAACTTAAGAATACACTACAGTCGGGGGAAAATATGAAACAAAAAAAACCCTCAAGTATTTATAAAGACCATGTTCTCAAGAGAAAAAGATCGGAGACTGGTCAAAACATCATCCAGATTACATTTTGTTTAATGAGTGTCTGTAATTCTGCTGTTCTATCTTTTTTTTTCATAAAAAGTAATGATTAGCAGGTTGTTGGGAATAGATGGAGATCATTAAAAGTGTGCAACCCTGTGTCGTTCTGTGTTTCATCCCTCAATTCTTAACTGCTTTTTTCATTTTGTTGTATGCTCTGATGAAAAGATTTTTCTCTCCTGAGATGAGTAATCATGCCTCCAACACAATTAAACTTGACTGCACTCCAGTGAATGCTAACCAGAAGTCTGACTTTTGGGAATGACTGACCACAGTTAATGAATAAATAAATAAATAATACAGATGCATATGGTACAGATCCAAAACGATTTTAACAAAGTGCTTCATGATGGAGTGCTAACAATGTGGGTAAATGTGTGCATGCCAGTGCACATATTTATAAAATAATATATACATTACACCACTGAATTATTAGGGTTAGACCAAAAGGTACATTATTTCTCATCTGAGCTTAATTAATTATGCCAAATAGCACTATGTAGGACTAAATAGTATGGACAGAGAATGACTAAGCACCAGTACTCTGCTATATAACCTAATTATGCCTGATAAGGCCAAGAAGTGACACCAGGGCACAGATTTAATGTTTGATTAATTGTGCCCAATAGGAGTCAGAGGAAGACCCATCTTCTCAGTTAAATTAGTTCATTCTTCAGATGCAATACACCACAGAGGGCTCAATTAATTATGCCTATTAGAGAAACAGGACATGACAACACCGCCCTTTCAGTATCAGGTGTCTACTAATTCTGCCTGACAGAAGAGTCAGAGGGACAGAAGATAGACCACTAGTACGCTTAAGGTTTGGTTAATTATATCCAATTGAAGGTAGAGACATGGTATACACCACCAGTAGTTAGTTCTAGGGCTTGATTAACTATACCTGAAAAAAGGATAAGAGATAAAACACCAGTGCACAGGTTTAGGAGTTGATTATTTGTGTCTTGCAGGACATATGACATGAAGTTCTGTAGCTTGATTAGTCCTGTTTGATGAGACTCTGAGAAACAGACAAACATACCAACACCAGTAGTTAGCTCTGGAGCTAAATTTGGTCTGTCTGATAGAGCCTTAGGGAAAAGCAGTGCTACCTCACTAAGGTGGTTGAAACGGGAAAGGTTGCAATTGCTCTGCTTACCTGAAGTCGGAACCAGTCCAGCCTCATGCCTCGGAAATCAAACACCTCTCCATCCTCCACTGAGAGGGAGAGACAGAAAGAGAAGAGAGAGAGGAATGAGAGAGAAAGAGAGCAAGAGGATAGAGAGGAGAAAGAAGAATGAGGGAAAGAGAAGAGAGAAGAAGAAGCAGAGATTGAGAGAGACAAGAGATCTTACTTTTAGTGGTGGAGTTTTGATGACTGGATAGTCAATAAGTCACCATTCATTCTTTTTCAGTCTAAGTTTGCGACGCTGTGCTGTGATTCCTGGTTACAGCATCAAGCAACATTTGTAATTAGTCTGTCTTTTTTTTTTTTTTTTAAACTTTATGAAAATTAGCTACTGCAATGACAATTCTAAACGAGTGACTCCTTGGACTCGTCCTCTGCCATGGGATGTCTTCTGATTATAAAATTCTCAACTCTCCCAACTTCACTTCCTACATGCATTAATATTGTTTACAGTACAGGACAGGAACAGAATCATTTGTTTGGCTTTATTAGAAGGTTATACCACAAAAATAGCACAGCAAAGTGTAAATAAACCATACGATACCCTTTTTTGGGTACCACAAGTTTTTCTAAAACCACTCCCACTAACAGCAACAGTAGCAGTCATTACACTCATATGAGACAAAGCCAAAGCAGCAAATGGTCATTTGCTAATGTAAACCTTACTGTATACAGTGAAATAAAAGATGAAGCAGAATCATGCATTACTGTAATCATTACATTCACAAACCCGTTCATAACGATAACAAGAAATGGCCAAACTGTAAGTTAATGGAAACCATGGCTACCAACCTACCAAACACAAGCGTTTTATATTTCTTTTGTGCTGATGAGTGGGTGAACTTGTTTAAACATGTGTGTTGGAGTAGCACAAAATAAAAGTAAAACTCTAGAAGAGCAAAAGTAGTTTCAGTCTGATTAATCAATTTCTGTAAAGAAAAACAATCACCTTGTTTAACACTGAGTGAAGTCATCGTATTCACGAAGGAAGACATGATGATGGACTCGTCCTCTGGACACACTGAGAGGTTCTGCAAGAGTCAAGGGTTAAAAAAAAGAAGAAAAAAAAGAGGTTTATAAAATGAGCTTATTTATATACAAATTTGTGCATAGCAAATGCAAAGAGTTTGTCTCCATCTGGTGGTCATGTGTATTATATCTCGATCTCATGTACCGTAGACACCCAGTATATAAGTCCAGAGATCCTTATTGCCAGGACTGTAAGAATATCCCCAATAACAGAAAAAAGCACCACATTATTTTCGAATCAGTTTAAACTGTCAGTGAACTTTTGCAATATGTTATGTTCTGATATTACGATGCTTCAGCATCTTGCTTATACCATGCCTACTGCCTAGTGGTTAAACAGATAAAATCGTTGTAGATGTTTATGATTCCTCAAAATTATCTAAAAATTACATTATGTACACTTATGAACATTTATGCTGAGTGAATCTCACCTGAACGAGCTCATTGAGGACGACTGCATCGAAGCCGGACAGATACTGCACATAGTACCTCTGCATGACAGGGCCGTACTTCCTCACGTGGGCTCTCAGCTCCTCCATGTAGAAGATCAGCTCAGCAATGTGCCTAAGATGATTTTTAACAAACGACATCATAGTATAAATAAACAACTCTGGAGTAATGTGTAATTTTAACCATTTTTTTTTGTTTAATATAAGGAAGTAAGAACAGCCAGCGAAGTGTTCTCACAGCAACACAGTTTGAATCAGAAATTAAACAGAATTTCCCTTCCTCATTTTTGATGCAAGGTTGCTTCATTTGCTTTGCATTAGAGTTATAAAGCTAATGTAGCACGCAATAACACATGAACAAGAGTGCTTTTGTTGTGAATACTGGCACAGCTGTGATTCCTGCTGATATTCGCTACAACAGCACGATTGCGAGTGTTGCATGTTTATATTTACATTTTACGTTTATTCATTTAGCGGACGCTTTAATCCAAAGTGACTTACAAATGAGGAAATACAAGCAAAGCGATATATCAAGCAAAGAACAATACAAGTTCTTAGTATTTGTATGTATTTGTTCTACTGTACAAGATTTATAACTGAATTCTAGAGAGGCAAAGTGCTTTTCTAGAGTAGAGGTGTAAGAACCAATAGTATAGTTTTTTTTTTTTTTTTTTAGTGTAATGTGGGGTTGGCATTTTTGGGGTTAGTTACATGCTCACGGAAGAGGTGGGTCTTTAGCTGTTTTTTGAAGATAGTGACAGATTCTACGGTCCGGATTGAGGTTGGAAGTTCATTCCACCACTGAGGGACAGTTAGTGTGAAGGTTCTGGAAAGGGATCTTGAGCCATGCTGAGTAGGCACTACTAAGCATCGGTCATTAACCGATTGCAGATTGCGTGAGGGAACATGAACCTTAAGGAGTGTTGAGGTAGGGGATGCTGTTGTGCATGTTACCATGCCAACGCACAGACTGACTGACAGCCCGTAGTAAGTACAGCAACGGTTTCAATGTAACAAACTGTTGCTTGAATTGGAATTTCGGCGTGATAAAAACAGTTAAATATCCCGGTGCTTTTAATACTAAATAAATATGAGCACCATTGGAACAATGCTTGTCCAATCAAATTAGTTGACCGGAACTAACGGTTGTATATTATCAGATACAGTCCCCAATTAAGTCATTTGGGTTTGGGATCAAAAGATGAGAGATAAAAATAAGATAAGAGGTGAGGATTCAGCTTTTATTTCCTGATATTTATATCTAGATGTGTTAAACAGCATAACACAGAAGCTTTTGTATCAGAACACCCAATTTTTAAACATGTAAAAACATACAAACATATACAAGTCTTGAAGTAAATAACACTTAATATTTTGGTTGCATATCCCTTTACTTGCAATAACTGCATCAAGCTTGTGACTCCGTGACATCACCAAATTGTTGTTTTTTTCATTTGTAATGCTTTTCTAGGTTTTTATTGCAGCCACTTTCAGGTGTTGTTTGTTTCCAGGGGTTTCTTCCATCAGTCTCCTCTATAGGAGGTGAAATGCTGCTCAGATGGGTTAAGGTCTGGTGATTTACTTGGCCAGTCTAAAACCTTCCACTTTTCCCCCTGATAAAGTCCTTTGTTGAGTTAGCAGTGTGGTTTGGATCGGTGTCTTGCTGAATGATGAAGTTCCTCCTGACTTCTCTGTAAATTATCAGACAAAATGTTTCTGCAATCTTCTGAATTCATTCTGCTGCTACCATCATGAGTTACATCAATAAAGATTAGTGAGAATGTTCCAAAAGCAGCCATGCAAACCAAAGCCATGCCACTACCTCCACCACGTTTCACACATGAGCTTGTATGTTTTGAATCATGAGCAGATACTTTCTTTTGCCATCACATTGGTAGAAGTTAATCTTGGTTTCAGAACTTTTATGACTCATGTCTGTATTTCTTTGTGAATTCCAAACTGGCTTTCTGATTCTTACTGATGAGGAGTGGTTTGCATCTTGGTATGGCCTCTATATTTCTGCTCTGGAAGTCTTCTTCAAATGGTGGATTGTAATACCTTCACCCCTGCCTTGTGGATGTTGTTGTTGATGTCACTGACTGTTGCTTTGGGTTTTTCTTCACAGCTCTCACAATGGTTCTGTCATCAGCTGCTGCTGTTGTTTTCCTTTGACGACCCATTTGGTGCCTGTTGCTCAGTGGTTCCTCTCTTTTTCAGGACATTCCAAATTGTTGTACTGGCTGTGCCCAATGTTTGTGCAATGCCTCTGATTGATTTCCCCCACTTTCCTCAGCTTCAAAATGGCTCCCATAGACAGCTCTCTGATCTTCATGCTTGCATATCCTTTTCAACAATAAATGCAGTCTTCACAGGTGAAACTGAAGGATAAACCAAGAGCAGATGTTCAGAGCTATTTATTGTTTAAATAAATCAATCTAACAGGACACACCTGGGTAACAAGTAACACCTGTCAGTCACATGTTCCAATATTTCTTGCTCGCCTACAAATTGGGTGGTCTGATACAAAACATGCTATACGCCATGTCGTTTAACACATCTACAAAAAATTGGCCTTGCCTTTCGAATAGTTTCAGAGGAAACTGTATGTATATATTATTATTATCTGAAAGACTTCTAACAAAAACAAAATTACGTGTTCATACTTTTGGACACACCTCCTACCTGAAGCTAACGTGATGCTAAACCGGTAGCTATAAGCTACCATTACCCAGATCTGATCCGATCACCAGGATCAGTATCAGGCCAATACCAGTAAAAAATAAAAAAATAAAAATGATAAAAATGATAATAATAATAATAATAATAATAATAATAATAATAATAATAATAAACATGCAAAACGGATAGTTAAAAAAAAACTACTTTGATTTGGAACTGGAAATGCTTCCATAAAAAACATGATTGTATTTTCTGTTAGAATTGATATTACATGATATTTGCATGGAAGTGATTATTCTGTGGAAGAGTTTAAATGAATAATGAAAGGTGCAGTTTCTGTTTAACTTATGTTTTTGTCTGTCTTTTTTAAGCCTAGTTCAATTAAAAAATCATTTTAAAGTTTAGTATATCAGACATCAGCTGAGACTCACGGTTTGCGTATCTGTATCATGAAAAAGAGAAAAAAAAAAAGAAAAAAAAGTGCCACTGTGCCATCTCTCTGGTTAGCTACATTAGCGTCAGTGCAAAACTGAAAAACCAAAACTCAGACATCAAACCATGTCTTGGGATAGTGACTACATGCATACATTTAATTTTAGGTGAACTTTTATTTTAAAAGGTTTAGTCAGATATTAAAGGGAAAAAACCAGGATCTGGATCAGAACTGATATTGGTGCTGTACCAGTACCAGTTATACAGCATGTATACATTATGTTTCATACAATATATATATGTATACGTTTCATACAATTATATTGCTTTACAGTGTGACGTAAAGGGAAAAAAAGAAAGTCAAAAATAAAATACTATAATAATAGTACAATAATTACAATACCATAAAAAAAAACTAGCAAAATAAGAAAGAATAATTTTTCTAAAGAAGAAAAAAAATATTCATATTTAACCAAGACAAACAACCAAAGCAGAAGGAGAGTGTGTGTGTGTGTGTGTGTGTGGGTGTGTGAGACAGTTTGGTGTCTTTACTTGTCAATAAAGTCATCTGTGCTTTTCTTTTGAATGTTGTCAGCGTGTCTGAGCAACCAGATGATTTCATCACGAGCAAACGAGAGAGCCATGAAGACAAAAAGAGCCTGGAGAGGGGAAAAAAAGTCAGAAAATATTCCATATGTGTTACCGTGGGGGCTTGCAGACTCCTACTACTCATAAAGAAAATTAAAAGAGCAGAGGGCTCAGAGGTCAGTACCTTCGGGCCGAGTAAGCCTGGCTGGTCTGCCAGCACAGTGGCTAGTTCCTTCAGCGCAGAACGCAGGAATTTACGCCTCTCCCTGTGCATTGAGCCTCTGGGCAGAGCAGAAACATTACATTTCAGAATGTATGAATTATGAATAAATTGCAGAAAAATTAAACAGGCCATGAAGCAGAAAACACCAAAAATGTTTGTGTTTGTTGGGGTCTGATGGACAATGTTTGCGTTTGTTGGGGTCTGATGGACAATGTTGGTAACTGTTGGTGCGTGAAGGACAATGTTGGTGTCTGTTGGTGCCTGATGGACAATGTTGGTGTTGAGAATGTAGAATTTTAGAAATGTAATTTAAATGTACATACGCGTGAGACAGCGCTGCTTCTTTGCATTCACGGATGTCGTTGACGCGCTTGTTGTAGCTGCGACAGATAAACAGGTTGGAGAGAAAAGAAGAAAACAGCACAAAAGCAAATCAATCCACTGATGATTTTATATTATTTCACAGTGCTAACTATGAATGAATGAATTAATAGTCTGTATTGTCATTATACAAAATAAAATGAAACTCTATTTAGCTTATCCCCAATAATTAAATAAAATTTTAAAAAATGTAAAAAATCTGAATGAGAGCATAAGACACTAAATGAGAGCATACACAATCAATAAATAAGCAGATAAATAACAGTAACATAATTAAAAAAAACAACAGCATAAACCAATTGCAGCACATTTTAAAAATCAGCCACAGCAGCTATATGACTAAGTGACATTTGTGATCAATAATGCACGTGTCAAAAATCCTTACTGTGTGTGAACACTTGTATGGATATGCATGTACATGTGTGTATAACAGAAAGTTCACAGTATCTTTTCAGGGTGTGAAACAGGTGTAATGGAGGCCACAGCTCCTCTATTTGTTCTTGATTTTATTATCTTGTACCATTTTCCAGATGGCAGCAGTTTGAAAATAGAATAGAATAGTATGTTGTGTCTCTGATTATCCTGCATGCTTTCTTTCTCAGTCTGCTGGCATAGATGGTATCCAGTTTGGAGAGCTCCATGCCAAGGATGTGCTGTGCCACCTCCACTACACGATTCAGATCTTTCCGCTCGGCAGCCATGCAGCTGGCATACCACACTGTGGCAGTTTGTCAGGATGGTTTCTATTGTGCTCCTATAGAAATCTAGCAGCAATTTCTGTGGGAGTTGTGCCTGCTTCGACTTCCTTAGGAAAAAGTTTCTTTGGTAAGCCTTTGTTTTTTTGTTAAAACCAGTGCTGCAGTGTTTATGGTCCATGTCAGCTGTTTTAACATAGTGACTACAAGGAACTTTAGGCTTTCCACAGTCTTCACTTCTTCTCCATGTATATAAGGAGAGGTGTACTTTATGATTTGTTCTTCTGAAGTCAATGATCATCTCGTTTGCCTTTGAGGTATTAAGAACCAAGTCACTGTCTTTACAACACCTAACCAGGTGATCCACCTCTATTCTGTAGGTCATTTCGATGTCAAAAATCAGGCCGACGACTGTAGTGTCCTCTGCAAATTTAATTAGGGAATCTGAATTGTTAATGGGGATGCAGTCATGAGTGAAGTGTGTGAAGAGCGTAGGGCTCAGCACATAGCCCTTTAGGGTGCCTGTACTTTATAATGAGCTCGTAGCCTGGCCCGCTTTCCCACTTTTGTTTCCACTCTCTTTGCCGCCTTGCTAGCTGGATGGCAATACCGATGAGATCCGAGGTACGTAAAATCTCTGGAGGAATAAAGGTTGAATAGACTCCAAGATATATGTAGTGTTCTTCACTAAACATCAGCTGGGATTGATTGTATAAGAGCTGTCATATTACTTGATAGGCTAACTAACAAAATTAATTAATAAAAACAACACAGAAAAGGAGAGAGCCGAACCGCTTCTGCACATGCCTCTTCCGCATGCGCAGACACACACACATATATATATATACATATATATACACACACACACATATGTCTGCTTTTGAATTAATAATAATTCATTTAAAAGAATTCTGAAAGAATTGCAAATAAAAATTTTATTCTCTCCATTTCAACAAGTTGTTTCACAGTAACTGGTCTCATAAACAGAAAACACATTACTCAAATTAACATTAACACATTAACAAAATCCTGAAGATAAAAGTAAGATTTCTTAACTTATTGAATGTTATTAATTCTTATTAACATTGACTGAATTCTAAAAACCTCCTGTTAGTCTCACATTCACTCACCACAAACAAACGCATTTCTACTTCATCACAGAACATGACACTGGTAATATATAATATAAACTTTTTCATATATTAACATTAAGTGCAGAGATTACAGAGATAACAAACTGCAGTTTTGTCGTCATTCCACACAAGAGACATGATCTTTATACACAGCACGAAATCAATGTGTTTTCCTGCCCTCTTTTGATTGACAGGATATAAACGGCCCTGATCATCGGATGTTTATAAATTATCGGCTGATGGCCCATAGCGCGAAAAATTGCCTTTACCGGCCGATAAATCAATGCATATCTATTACATATACATATATATACAAAAATACAGTATCTCACAAAAGTGAGTACACCCCTCACATTTTTGTACATATTTGATTATATATTTTAATGTGACAACACTGAAGAAATGACACTTTGCTACATTGTAAAGTAGTGAGTGTACAGCTTGTATAACAGTGTAAATTTGCTGTCCCCTCAAAATAACTCAACACACAGCCATTAATGTCTAAACCGCTGGCCACAAAAGTGAGTACACCCCTAAGTGAAAATGTCCAAATTGGGCCACAAAGTGTCAATATTTTATGTGGCCAACATTATTTTCCAGCACTGCTTTAACCCTCTTGGGCATGGAGTTCACCAGAGCTTCACAGGTTACCACTGGAGTCCTCTTCCACTCCTCCATGACGACATCATGGATGTCGACTTCACCTTCCGTTTGAGGATGCCCCACAGATGCTCAATAGGGTTTAGGTCTGGAGACACGCTTGGCCAGTCCATCATCTTCACCCTCAAATTTAACACACCTGCTCCCCATTCACACCTGAGACCTTGTAACACTAACAAGTCACATGACACAAGGGAGGGAAAATGGCTAATTGGGCCCAATTTGGACATTTTCACTTAGGGGTGTACTCACTTTTGTTACCAGCGGTTTAGACATTAATGGCTGTGTGTTGAGTTATTTTGAGGGGACAGCAAATTTACACTGTTACACAAGCTGTACACTCACTACTTTAAATTGTAGAAAGTGTAATTTCTTCAGTGTTGTCACAAGAAAAGATAATCAAATATTTACAAAAATGTGAGGGGTGTACTCACTTTTGTGAAATACTGTGTGTGTATATATATATATATATATATATATATATATATATATATATATATATATATATATATATATATATATATATATACACATATACATATATACACACACATATATAACAGCGCTTATATACACATACAAAGGAAAATGCTGAGTAAGAGATAACACTGACCCACGGAGGTTGACGAACAGATCCTCGGCAGCTTTGTGGATGTGGAAGACCTCATCTCTGAAGAGGCAGAGGCAGGAGCTGCTCTGTAGGGCCAGTTTCCACAAACTCAGGGCAGTGGGATCGTTGTTTAGAGCCGCGTGGCACAGGATAAACCCAACTACATGGGAACAAAAAAAAAAAAATCTGAGAGAGAAATCTTCAGGAAAGGTCACTAGCTCAGTTTCACAAAATACAGAATGTCATTAAGAAGGAAATATGTGCAGGGAAAATGCAGAGAAAGATAACCGATAGTGTTTGTGCAGACTTGCGCATGACCTGGAAAGCATGTAGAGGGATGCAGTCTGAACAGAATCACAGAATCATGAAAACATTTACTTACACACTATCCATTTCTCCATAGTGTCCAATGACAAGTATTCACATGGCATCTGGAAGACAGGAAATAGCTCTGTTAATTACAGGAAATGGACTAGATAACCCAGCATATACTGTAGGCTGGCTGTTTCAGTATCATATATGATGTCATTTAGGTCCTTTTTGAGAGAAATCTTAAACATCAATGTGGGTTAAATGTGTTCATAGCTCACACTTGGTTGTGTATCAGAAGTATTAGTTCCCACTGCCAGGCCATGTTTTAATTACAACAAAACACTAACATTAGATTCAACGACCTTAGCTTTTTTTCCTCCATGATTTAACCTCTAGAACTAATTTTATTGCTAAACTGAGCAAAGTTAGTTCATCCAGACAGTTAATGCAGTGGATAAAACGGTGTCTACCAGAAACCACCCTTTGACTCATTAGAGCCCATAAATGACATTAGCTTTGGATCTTTGCATGTAGGGACTGGAAGACACTGCATCTCTATTACAAGTACTCGGGAAAACACAAAGCAACACTTCCTCCTCCTCTTCCTTTGGATCTTTGGCGGTAGCCTGTACCCTAAAACAAGTGCCGTGGAATGAAAGAGGCATGGAAAATAAACTGGAGCAACCTAAATCTTTATGCATAGAAGACAATTCCAATCCATTCCAGCTGTTAACATCAGTAATGATTATAGCTGAATACAGTAGTACAGTATAAGCATTACTGTGGTCAGACTGGACAGACAGAAGAGCTCAAATTTGGTTGATATTTAGCGTGGGGGAGTTTGCCAGTATGCCACTGTAATATTTTTTTTACATTTATAAATGATTCCTAAATCGGCTGAGCTGTACTGTATACTGTCTAACGTTAGCTGGACTGTTATACACAGTTAAAACTAGGGCTGCAACTAACGATTATTTTCATAATCAATTAGTTTGCCAATTAGTCGATTAATCACATGGGGAGGACAAACTTTCAACACCATTTTTTAAATTATTTAAAATAAAATCCACAAACTGACTGTTACAAATATAAACTTCAGACTAAAACTTTGCGCAGTCGTTTGTCCAATTATATAAGATTGAAAAGATCCCAATACACACACACAACAGAATATTCACTCACACACACACACACACACACACACATATATATATAAGTTCATATTATATATAGTATTTATGCATTATTTTTTATGGATGCACAAAAAGAACTGAATTAAACTACTGTCCTAAATTAATAATATAAATTCACTTTCACTGCACCTTGTGGTTTCTGTTACTCACTGCCTTCAGACATATTTTACTTGTGTTTCCTTTTGATCATAGTGTTTTAATTAGACATTATAGATCTTACTCGCACACCCACTGTGTATCACCGCGTCTACACTGCGAGTGAGGAGCAATGAGGCCTCTTTACTAATTGATCACTTTCGTTATAATAAACGCAGAATTTACACCGCAAGCACGCAAATACAACATATTAATGACAAACTTAAATTAAACTAAACCTTTTAAGCAACTCGCACCAGTTTCCTCATCCCCTTACACAGTGGAGCATTTTGGATATAAACATGTTTGTGCTTGTGCATCACTGCCGTGCTTCAGTGCTACACAATCTCTGCTTTGTAAAGTTTGCAGGTTACAATCTTCTCTGCGGTGTTTAATATAAAACGCTCCTCTGCCTTAGAGGACTTGGAGGACGCACACATTCTTCCTCAGTCACGTGACTATTTCGCCTCGTCTGATGGTGACTGAGGTCATGTTGGGAATAAAAGGTAACGTTAACAAAAAGTTAACTGAAGAAAGTCATTGTCGGTGACTCTGGGTGTTTGCTAAAGCTAGCGGCATCACATTACGTGCGTATGTCGTCATGAGCCATCGACTGGGAAACGACTTCTACTTCCGGCTAGTAAAAAAAACAGCTAGTGCTCCATTTGAGACGATACTACCTTTCTAAAATTCATACACTAGACGGTAGAGTACACAGTGCATAGTGTAAATGTATAGTACGTCATTTGGGACACAACTTCAGTATTCATTCTCCGATGAGTGTTTTCAGAACAGAAGTTATGTATTGAGTAAATGTACCCCGTGCCATACGCAGACCAACTAATCGATAATGAGATTCCTTGACAATGATTTTCATAAGCGACTATGATCGATTTTATCGATTAGTTCTTGCAGCTCTAGTTAAAACTACTTGAAAACATAATATACAGATGAACAAAAGCATGGTAGATGTTTATTTTAAAATGCTTAGCAAGGCTATATGAGAATTCTTTAAAACCTTGTTAAAATCTGACCAGTCCAATATATCTTACTGCTAAGAATAAGTCTGCAATTATAAATGGATATGAATTAGATTAGACTCAGAAGTGGATAATTCAAGCCTTTAATACATAAACTGCAAACTCATTACCCACATAAGGAGGCTTCTCACTTTATGCCAATACACATGGTCACAATGCACTGTCAGGACTATTAAGGTCTGTTATTAGAATAACGCCCCAGGCCTTCGTCTTACCGTATCAGACTGCGCTGGGTTCAGCATGGTGCTGGGGGCGCTGATGAGGCTCAGAAGCTGAGCGTTTCTCCACTGGTCAGCTGAGAGATTACGCCGTGGGTAAACCATCTGTAGGGAGATCAGTGCATCCGAAAGGGACTGTAGGGAAGACATAGTTATTAACCACTTGAAATGTTCATACTACAGATGGATACAGGTCTCGGTTTGTACCAAAAGTTACCAAAGACAAAAACGGATTGTTACCTTCCTAAAGTGGTTTTATTCTGAGCTTTTCCATAAAGAAAATGCTCTTCTCTATGGTTTCACATTAACCTTAACGATCCCCACAATATAAAATATGTAAAGATTATTAGTAATACTGGCACATTGTTTACTGACACAGAAATATAAAGGATGTTAAAAGATGAGGCTATTTTTTCCCTGTCAGCAGTTTTGAATGTACTGGATGTCCCGGGAATTAATGTTTTTTATAGAATATTTTAAAAACGTTTTTAAAGGTGGACTGAGTGGTAAGAATATTGTACACCACAATTAATAATAAATGGTCCAATGGTAAAATACTGTAGTCAATATCCCAAACCTTAACTCATATATATATATATATATATATATATATATATATATATATATATATATATATATATATATATATATAAATTAGGTACAGTTACATTATATACAACCATGTTATAACAGTTAAAAGAGCTCTTCAGTAGCTTTTAAACGACACCAGCCACGTATCGCTGTGATTTATGTTGGTCAAGAAAGAGCATGGGGAATACAGCCATTTTAGCCGACTTTGGAGCTCCATCTTCAGTTTAAATGAGGCCTCAGGTGCTGCTATGAAGCTCATTATGTTTCGATGAAAGACCCGAATTGTTTATTCAATCAAATGTTTAGGATATGTTTAAAATATTTAAAATGTTTTTAAATATGGAGAAACCTGTAGTGCATTTTGTTTACAATATTAAACCCACGTTCTTAGCATTTTAAAATTTATTTTGTTTTATTGAGACAAAAATGCATCTTTTCGGTCATCATTTTTCTTCCATCAAATTTTGTTCCATCAAATATTCTGTCTCAAAATTAATCGAATCGTGAAGCCGATACCGTGAACCGAAATGAATCGTGACCGTAGTGTATCGTTACCCTCCTAATAGCAACAGTATTAGACAACAATTTTTTTTTTTTTTTTTTTTTTTATATGTCTGCCACTTTCCTAAAAATACTTGGATGAGCTAGAACAGGTTAAAATAATCTGAATGAATCTGGGCGTGAAATTTTACCTTTCCATGAGGAACAAACTCCTCCATCATCTTCTTCAGAGGATTCTCATAGTCCACGATCATCTGTCCGAGCCGAGGATATTCCCGATCGCTGTGGGGGAAAAAAAAAAAAAATCCCACATGCCATTTGGCAAAATTTTTATTTTTTTTTTTTTTAAATCTTAAGTATGGTGCTCTGAAAGGATGGGAGTTCAAATCCAAGCACTGCCACCAATTACGTTTCCTCACACAAGCAAACACTGGATAATAGAATATTTTTCCAATTCGTACAGTTTATATCGTATTAAACGTTATGTTTATTCGTACTGTACCTCGCTCCGTGCGTCATCTCATGCGCGTAGTTGTAGAGGCCAATGATTGCTTTGCGCTCTTCAATACGAGACAGCAGCATCATCAGTGTAGTGTACGTCACAACAAGATCGAGGTAGTTCCTCGTGAGGTCAAAATTTACAGTCTAAGGAAGAAAAAAAAATAAAATGAATAAAATTAAATAAAAAAAACAGCCCGGGGGCTGTGGTGATTACATGGTGATGCAACCAACCTGTATATTATGCACTTATTCTAATACATTAACATTTCTAAAGCAACAACTAACACCA
Source organism: Ictalurus punctatus (assembly GCF_001660625.3). NCBI lineage: Eukaryota > Metazoa > Chordata > Actinopteri > Siluriformes > Ictaluridae > Ictalurus > Ictalurus punctatus. The sequence continues at coordinate 8,681,390 of NC_030421.2, read as the reverse complement.
GGACTTTTCTTTTTCATTTCTGGAAGGGAGTGTCTAGTGTCAGTGCTTTGTAACAGTCGGAGAGAACACAGGAAAAAGTCTTCAAGACAGAGCAGTTTGTGCCTTTGTAACATAAGATTTTCTCAAATTAACTTATTATAGAGAAAACTAAGAGAGGCTCATGAGGGAATAACTGTTTCTAAGCGGCTATAATAAACAGTAATGATAACAGTAAGTAAATAATTTGCTTTGCATTTCCATTAAATGCAACTATAAAATGCATGAAATGTACAACATGCCATTCCTTTATATGTATTTAAAAAAAAAAATCACTGCAATTTCCTGTGGTATAAAAGGAATAAAAACACTTAAAGTCATGCGGTTACAGGAAAATAACCAACCTCAGGGTTGTAACAGTACAGTCAGCTTTGAGCTGGACCACATCACACCACCACGTAGCTAGTTATTTTCCTATACCAGCACACCTCGACGTGTTAGTCCTTGTGTGATGGGCTCACATGTGTACAGCAGCCCTGACACTCATGGGAATTTATCATTTCTGTTCAATTCTCATCTGCTACCAAAAAAAAAAAAAACCCAAAACAAAACGTGGTTCACATGACCTGACCGGTAATACTTTTTCCAACTTACAATATCAAAGAAAACTTGGCAAGCGTCGATAGTGTTCAGCAGTTCACACACATGGTCCTGTAGAAGGGAAAAGAAGAAGAAAAAATGTACATGTAAATGCAGTGTGTTATCAGAGCTCAGTGAGAGGTCAGTACATGCTCATACAGAGGGGGGGGGGCACGAATTCAAAGTGAGTTTGACTCGCCTACCTTAAATTCCATAACATCCACAAATGTGAAGTAATATAAAGCGAGATTCTTTAGTATTTCTGATTTTTCTTTTTGGAGCTGTGCAAGCTGTTGCTGTAATAATAAAGAAAAAGAAAAGAACACAATGTTGAAAAAGGAAACAGATTTTCAGAAAGCAATGCAATCGTCATAATTTAGTTAGACTCATCAGCAGGGTTCTCGGCGTGTACACACAAATATGTCTATTTTTATATCCACTGCGCAAATGGAACTAGATTTATTATTATTATTGTTATTAATATTATTATTATTAAGAAAAACTGAGCATCTGAGCAACAGAATTTTTTTTTTAATCTCGTATCCAAATCCAGGATTATGGGATTTCCTTCCCACAGAAGGATTCATGCTTTTTCAAATATATCCCTGGAGCACAAATGCTGCCCAAACAGCTCACCACTTCTTACTTACAATATTTAGAAATTAAGATGACATTTTTTTGTTGTGATGTAGTATTTTGACAGATCTGCTCAAATCCTTTACATGCATATTACACACGAGTAGTATAAAATGGTGTGATATTCAGACATGTTTATCATGAACACTTCGAAATATCAATCCGCCTTCATTCCACGTGGAAGAAGAGAGCTTTGGGAGTCAGTGTTTAAATTCCGGCCATAAAGTCTGTCGCATTTAGAGAAGAGGATAAATAGGGATGTTTTCGTGGCTCCTTATTTTGTACCAATCCAAATGCAGAATTGCTTGCATCCTTCTTGCGGTAAGGCAATCCCATAATTCTGTTTACGGCATCAGAGGTTCATAAAAGGTCAAAACCGAACTGTTGCAGCGATTGAGGAATAACAATTGAATTAAATGTAATAATTAGCTGGTCTAACGACACTCTACACTTTGGTATGATTCGCAATTATGGGTTTACTATGCGAGATTCTTTGAATATTCTGAACAAATTTAAATGAAGAACTATGACTGAAAAGACTACAAACTGAGGTTAAATATTGTAAACAAAATGCATTAAAGGCTCACCATGTCTTAAAAATAAGAAATAAATTCTTCAAATAGTTTGATTGAGTGAATAAACAAAGTCTCTGACCCGGGAAATAGAGCTCCAAAGTCGACTAAAATGCCCGGTTTCCACAGCCTCTTTCTCGGGCAATGTAACCAAAGTTTAACCATATAACGCGTATTAGTCAGTGTGATTCAGAGATATCAGTCACAAGTGCAGACGTTTCCCATCTCGTTAATGGTGCAGGCTCTCTGCGAAAGAATGCAATCACGTGACCAGTGTGCTCTCTTTATATCTATGGATTGCGCAGATTGGGACCGCAGTGTAACTGCATTAGATGCATAATTAACTTAATGCTGATATCGCACGTTTCCAAGATGCACATGGTCACAGTTTGCATTGTGATTTATATTGTCACAATGTATCATTACAACCCTGGTAATAGTATTGTGCACTGTGAATTAAGTGCTACAAGAGTTGATTAGTAAAAATTATTCTAATTAAAATAATTTTTCAATGACGGTATCTTTCAATTATCTTTAACAAAATTATATTATATTATGTATATTTCTACCTACAGGGTGTCTGAAAAGTCAGGAACCATTGCAAACTACTTCACATTTATATTATTTACAACATATGCTGTACATGGTCACCCATACGCTCTACGTATTTTTTCAACTGCTGAATTATGTTTTTCGTGGATTTTACTCAACATATTCCCCCTTTGGTTCCTGACTCTCCAGACGCTCTGAAGAAAGAAAAGTCGTGCATAGCGTAAACCTTCATCACATAAAACATCTGAGACGCAATAAATCTTGCGTAGTTCTTTCAAAAGCCGAACTGTGTGGCTGTCTGAACCCTGCATCAAGTCTGAACACGCTTTAAGCCTTCCTGGCTTAAAGCTTGGCTTGCTTCCAACTGCTAGTGACTTCACAGCAAGTGTGCATTGCAAAACAAACAAACAAACAAACACAAAAAAACAAACAAAAGGCTAGAAAATGTTGGAGACATCATGTGAGTTTAATGTAAATTATACCACAGCATTGGTAAATTCTCTAATCTGATTGGTCAGAAAGTGATTAATGTTCCATAACAGCAGTAGTTCTGGCTGTAATCCAAATGAAAGATTTATATTAATGCGCTCCATTTAATACGTTATCGTTTCTATAGTAACAACTCATTCACACGGACCTGTATCGCAAATAATAAACTGATGAATAAAGTGTGCTGTAATTTAACAAAGAAATATGTATAAATCATTGATATGGTGAAGTTTTCTGAAAGCAGATAATTATGTAACAGTTATGGAAGGAGTCTCTAGTTTCAGTGCGTTGTAACAGTCAGTTACAAAGCTTGTGCTTTCTGGTTTCTTTTTTTCTTTTTAAAGTCAAGAAAAAGGAAAAATAGAAAGGCTGATAAGGGAACGACTGGCTTTAGGAACTTACTTGTCTTGTTAAATGTAACTGCAAGCAGTTAAAAACCGTAACGCATCATTAAAAATTTTGTAAAAGTGTAATCGTGGGCAAATCGCTGTGGTATAAGAGGAATAAAACATTTCAGGATGATCTGTTATAGGAAAATAATCAACTTCGGGTCAGCAACAGTAACCTCCACTCTGCTGCAACCCCATTCTTGATTAGTTTCCTGTAACACGACCCTGTAACTGTTTAAATCCTTAATGAAATTAATGACATACTAAAATCATACTAACATCCTTCAACATAAGATTCCCATTAATTATTATCCGATTCTTATAAATACAATAAACTTTTCTGCTTTTTTTAAAGTCTTGTGCAATGCAAACCTGCTCTTAAGTCAAGTTAGTAACAAACTTATAGCAATCTTAGTCATTATAGGAATTATGATACGCTTATTCTATATTAACAGCATTAATGATGTGCTGGACATCACTGTGCAAACTGAGTATTGGGCAATTTCTATCAAAACACCCTGCCAAAAAAAAAAAAAAAAAAAAAAAAAAAAAAAAAAAAAAAGGTGATGGTAAAATAACCCCCACTGGCCATAACCACTAATGCATTCTTCAATGCATAATAAATATTAGTAAACACTTTACTACTAACCAGTACAATGTTTACTAGTATTTCACAAACTTCACCCATCTCAACGATACTCCTACAAGTATGTTAAAATGCAGCAAAGCATTTTAATCATGGTGTTAAATAGCCCTGTATGTGATAAGGAAAACAGCAAGGATGGAGAGAACAGCACAAAACGAAGCAAATCTGTACTTACAATAATAATAATAATAATAGTACAAAGAAATGTGAAAAATAATTTGCAATATCAAGTGCAAATAAAGAGGAACTTAAGGAATTGTATAAAATGATCATATGTAATAAACGACAGCAATCATTACAGAAATTTGCAGTAAATGCAAATTTTTTAATTGTATAATTTATAAGTGATAAAGGGTTTAAAACTGTGTAATGATCAACAGAACCCAAATAATAAAAAGGTAATGCAATTTCTACATTATTAGATTAAATAAATGTAATAAAATATGCATAAAATTATTAATAAATGAACACATGCAATAAAAGCCACAATAAGTGGTAAAAAATTCTATTATATTTATAATAATAAAATGATAACAAATGAAAGGAATCATAATTGTGATTCGAACAAGATAATGCAATTTATATATCATTTAAATGAATAAATTGATTTTTTAAATAAATTACAATGAGATTATTTTAAATAAATAAATCAATTAAGAAGTGTATGTAAAATAGTACCAAATGGAAATAATTTTAACATTAAGTGCTAATTATAACAAATGAAACTACTGAATGGCAGTTGAATTAATATAAACTTAGTACTTTTAATACATTAGTACATTTAAATTAATAAAAATTAACTAAAGCAAACTTTGAAAAAAAAATTTTTTCAATAAATTCAATTTTTGATATTTAACCAAAATCCCACCATCCTTGTTATTCACCGTGAAATGTGTCACTATTTCTGTGAGTACACACCCTGACCCTGAACTGTATGTTAGGGTTGAGATAATGGACAAAAACTTACAGCAAGCACAGACTCATGCAGTTACAAAAACCAAGGAACCTCAGAACACGCAGATCTCTAATATACATGTTGTCTAAAAGGGACGGTGCTGGTGCGGTTCTCCAGAAAACCTTTTAAAGAATCCTCCCACATTTCATCAGGTTTGAGAGCAGAACCACGATGTATTACGATGACAGATGTCATGAGTGCATGGCTCTGTAACGGCGATACTCGTAAATAAAAAGTGAAAGTAAGTGCTCTCTTTGCACATGGTTAATAAAGTTTTCGTGATCTTTTCATGACTTTGAAAGATAACGTCACACAGATTATAACTACCTGCAAGATGACAACTACGGGCTCGGACCTTTTCAGCTTGATAAAAGCTTCATGAGTCATGACTGTGATACTGAATCTGTTCACCCTGCAAAATCCTCATTTATTTTTAAATCATGTAAACAATTTGAGTTGTTCAAGCTGTTGGCATGGAAACAAAATGACCATTTCCATACATCCCGATGGTGCTGGCTGCTCGGTTCCAAACCAGCAGATTTGCAGATCGGACATCTTCCAGCTCTCCGTATAAAGCTTGAACTGCTAACGTCCTCCATCAGGAAAACAGCGGGGACTTTATGTACGAGGACTATACCTGAGAGTTTTACATTATATATTTAGTGTGTAGTGCCTATACCTGAGAAAATTCTGGCAGAACGAAATCTTTGTAGCGCGTGAAACATACATACAGTATATGAAATGTTATTAAATATTTAATATCCGTAGGCGTGGCTGTTTCAGTTTAAACTGTTCGAGAATTCAAGTTCTCGGAAAGCTGTAATATATTATCATGTAAAACTAATGTTCGTGCATGAAACCGCAATACACTGTAATGTAAAAGTGTAATACACTATAATGTAAGGATTAGGATGTGCTGAATTATGATGTGTCATAAGATTGTTGAAAATCTGTAATATGAAAGTTTAGATAATACCGCAGTGCTGCTGAATTCTCAAACCTGATTGGTCAGGAAGTTTTAGTTCTATAACAGCAGCTCTGATAGCAGATTTGGTTGCCTACTTGGTTTACACTACTGTGCGCTTTCTAATACAATATTGTCATATATATATTACATAGACCTAACCCTATTCCCCTTCACAGATGGTATAAGTGGCAAAATGAAGCTGGTCTAGAATACAACAACCTCAATATGGCCAAAAGTGCACGGATGTCCTACAATCACATACATATGTGCTTGATGAACATCCCATTCCTGAAGTAGTCCCCCTTTAGGGTTATAATAACCTCTGCTTTTCTGGGTAGGCTTTCCACTAGATTTTGGAGTGTGGCTGTGGGGATTTGTGTTTTTATTCAGCCACAAGAGCATTAGTGAGGTCAGACACTGGGGGTGAGGTCTGGGGTACAGTTGGTGTTCCAGATCACCCCAAAAGTATTCCGAGGGGTTGTGCAGGTTGTTCACTCCAACTTTGCCAAACCATGTCTTCATGGAGCGCGCTTTGTGCACAGGGGCATTGTCATGCTGGAGCAGGTTTGGGCCTCTTAGTTCCAATAAATGTACACAGTATGGAAAGACGTTCGATACAGGTGTGTGCTTCCAACTTTGTGGCAACAGTTTGGGGACGAACCACAACTCTCATAGAAACTCTGAGCAAAGTCTCTTAATGATTTGCTGTTTATGGGTAGGTCCAAGAAGAAACATTTTACGAGTACAACACGGTACAGTGAGGAGTCATTTATAAAATACAACCAAGTTAACTAGTTAAATATAGCAACTCCTAAGTAAGAACGTGACCTAGATATCTAGCTAGTTTCTTCATGTACAATTTAGAATGCCTATGCTTGTTAAATTCTTAATTAGCATGCCAACTTCACTGATATGATCGCTATCTAGCTAATAACTAATGTGTTTATGAACCCTTTTCTGATTCCAACACCCAGCAGCACAATGCAACATTCTCTTGCTTGCTCTTAAAAATCGCTTTTTTTGTTGTTGTTTTGCAACCAGAAAAGACTGACTGACGTCAGAGTGATGTCTCTCACTCAGGAGTCTATAGTAACAACTTACTTATTTAACAAAGAAAATGTATAATTGCTGACATGGTGTTTGTTGTCAGGAGAGGCTTATTTAACATGTATGGAAGGAGTCTCCATTGTCAGCACTATGTAACAGCCAGAGGTAAAGCCGTAACTTTATATTGTGTTTTCTGCCACAGAAGAGTCGTGAGAACAGACGCTGCCTTTTGTGGCCTCAGGGTCACAAACTGCATTTTTTTTTTTTGGCTAACTTCAAGACACACTGTTTCGTGAATGTTCGATAACATTAACTCTAAATGGATAAAAAGGTAGAACATAGTGTTTTTTTTTGTTGTTGTTTTTTACTGTTGTGAAATAATAGGAATTTAGAAAGAACACCAGCACATACTTTTTTGTCAGAAAACCAGATATGGAGTCACATGGAACAGTTTCAGATTTAGTACCAGCTCTGGCACCATGTTGGCACTATAAATATCCAAATCCAAAGAAAATAAACAAACAAACAAACAAACAAACAAACAAACCTGTTTATTCTGAGGTTCCTTCAGTCTAGTTGTGAGGCTCGATACATATGTGAGTACAACAGAAAACTTAAGACTACATAGAAATATGTGAGCTCTAAACAAAGCAAACGGGCTCCAAACTTACCAAAAGAACAATCCAGAAAATAGCCGTGTTAAGCATGCAAACAAATACACAAAAAAAGACACACACACACACACAAAGAAAGGAGACATATATAAACCAACACAAAGGCAAACTCAAAAATACACAGGTAAACATGACGCAGCTCGACATTGGTTTAAGAAGCAGTTAAACATCTTGGATGTTAAACGAGAGAAGAGAGATACACTACAAGAGCTGCATCTGAAAAATACAACACTTTTTTAATAAATAAAACAATGAGTGGTTATTAGAGAAACACAAAAATACACACACACACACACACACACAACAGTAAATACACAGAGCATCAAAACACAAGGGAGCCCACAGATGTCCGTCTAATTAGAATAAATAACAAAGTAAAATAAAACTGGCAGTATTATTGTGTAATGGAACTGTTAGTATAGTATTAATCATGACTGGAGCTCACGGTGACTAACACACACATTGACGGACGATGACAACACGCCACTTTCTGCTGGAATGTGAGTTGATAGAATTGTGTGGTTGTGTGTTACACCCACATTCCTTTGCACACTCACTCACTCACACACACACACACACGCACACCCTCCCCGAGGCAGACAAGCAGGCCTCACTGATCACCCTACAACTGCGCACTCAATCCTCATATTAAAAAACGAGTGACATTACAAGGTATCTATATGATTTTTTTCAGAGAATGTTGTTCTGTTACACACAAATACATTTGTGTGCCTTTTTTTTTTTTTTTTTTTTTAATGACCACACTTGTTGCTACTGCTCCGAACCCTCAGGTCGATAATATGGAAAATCAAATGTTACATATTCTCAGTGAATGAGTTGAATTATTTTGCAACAACTCCGAGGATCTGTACCTAAAAGCAATTTCTGACTACAGGCCCAAGCGATAAAGGGTTCAACTCCAGGACCTGGATCTTCTCTGCACCTGCAGCCGGTAAACAGCAATAAACCAGCTTAGGGCTCCCTGGAAACCACACAATGTGACTGAGTACTAAAACACGAATTTGCTTAAATTATTACACACCATATTAATGATTATGCCATGATAATGCATGCCTGCTTTAAGACAATACTTACATTATCTTGCTATACACTTTAGGCAACTTTAAAAGCAGCACAACAAGGATTAAGATCTGAGTGGAATTATCATTTCCATGAATTTTCCACGCATATTTCCATAACAAACAACTACTGAGGATTAAGGAATGAAATTAATGATTAATAATAACTAACTGTTGTATAGATAATGTATTGAGATATCAGCATATGTACACATCTTTAACTGTACATAAGACTGGTGTTTATAAACGCAAAACATCACCGGTTACACACGGTCTTCATCATATTTTTGTGCTGAATACTTTCATTCATTATATCACAGGAATTCAGCATGGACTGAAAAAAAAAAGACACTTTATTGTGGAAAAAAAACCCCCCACCACATCCAAGCAAAGCATGAGAAGCTCCACCTGCAAAATGGCTGCCAATGCATGATGTTAACACAATCTGCACAAGACAAGGTCTAACAACACAACACTAACCCTAACGGTTATCAGCACATGAACAAACAAGGTGAGGTTCTTCTACAGTTAGTGCTCAGAGACTTACGTTATTGTTGCGGGTTTCCACAGCTGGGAACTTTCTTACAATGAACTTGACCGCAGATTCGAGGTTTTTGTCAATCAGGTACGAGGGCTTGGCTTTGGGATCCCCGCATGCCTGGAAAAGAAAAAAAAACATAGGAGAAGACAGAAATATTCAAAACGTTATTGCTTCAAATGAACTTCCTGGGGAAATGCGTGATAGTGAGGTCCAGTGATGAAATACGCAACAAGTACAATGGTTAGACACAAGTAAGAGGACAAGGAGGCACAAGTGCAGGGATTTGGCCATAGCTAAAAATGCGATGGAACACAGAAAGAGAAAGAGATAGATTGAGTGGGAGAAAAGGAGAGAGGAGTGAAACAGCAGTGTACGACAGCAAACTTGCATAGAAAAAGAAAGACCGGCAGACTGAGACCGATTACATATCAGAGGGAGATTAGAGGTAAGGGACAGATTACAGAGGGGAGTCAGGCAGAGATAAGCGGGAGCCGGGCGCGGACGAGAGTGGGATCCGGGCGAGAGCGGGCGCCTGGAGTCGGGCGCGAGAGCGGGCGCCTGGAGTCGGGCGCGGGCGGGCGGGAGAGCGGGCGCCTGGAGTCGGGCGCGGGCGGGCGGGAGAGCGGGCGCCTGGAGTCGGGCGCGGGCGGGCGGGAGAGCGGGCGCCTGGAGTCGGGCGCGGGCGGGCGGGAGAGCGAGAGCCTGGAGTCGGGCGCAGGTGGGCGGGAGAGCGGGCGCCGGCGGGCGGGAGAGCGGGAGCCTGGAGTCGGGCACGCGCAGGAGAGGGGGGGCCTGGAGTCGGGCACGGGGGCACGGGCGGGCGGGAGTCGGGCACGGGCGGGTGGGAGTAGAAAGTCACAAGACAAATTAGCGTTAAAGAGATTAGAAACGTAAAGAACAGATTGGAATGTTAAAGAACTGATTAGAGATTTAAGAGACAGATTAGTACGCTAACAAACAGAATTGAGAATTAAATCTAAGCAGACAGATCAAAGATGGATTAGAAAATGTATTCAGATTAGAGTGTCAAGAGCCAGATTAGAGAGTTAAAATAGAGATTAGCCGGTTCCAAAGCCTGAGACAGACAAGAGAGAGTAAATACAGAGAGACTGTTAGAGCTGAGAGAGAGTAAGAGATGCATTACAAGAGAAAGAATGAGAAAGAGAAGGAGGTGGTGTTTTGGAGGGTGCTGCTCTCTAAGTGATGAGCATCTTACAGAGTTGCAGCACTGCTACAGTGCGTGCATGTGTGTTTGTGCACGTTATGGTCATATGATTAGCACAACTCTGCACATGCACCTGCCGGCAAGACGCATTTGCACAGAACAGCCCTCGTAGAGGAAGACGACGTGGTACGACCCTGAGCCAAGACACCACAGGCTGCGCTCACATGCAGCTACTCGCCCTCAGTCCACACCAAGCCACACACTCAACTGAACAACGTGCTGAGACTAATTACCCTCCCAGTCCATCAATCATTTCATCAACCAGTCCTCCGTCTTAACACTGGCAATGTTTAAACCCCTGAACACATAAGCACCTGCCATGTCATAGCCTTTAGTAAGAAGCTGTGGGTTGTTTGACTGATGCAGGTAAGCCAAAACCATTCAGATGCAATGACAAACAAAGAAAGAAAAAAATAAATAAAATAAAGCCATGCATTTGAGATGTCTATACATTTTGGATGAAAAAAAAAAAAAAAAAAAAAAAAAAAAAAAAAAAATCAGAAGCATGTGCTAATACATTTCCATATCACAATAACTGTGTACACTTTTACAACGGAGGCAGAAAATCCTATGGAGTCTTGGAGGCAGAAAATCAAGTGAATTTGAGCTGCTCATATAAGGCCTGTATGAGATTGAGGTGGCCGATAGAGGGAAAAAAACCCCATCATATCGCAATTCTATGATACATAATATATCACAGTATATAGGCTGGAAATTACAGCTGTTTGAAAGAAATAAGTGTAACAATTCTAAAAGGATTTTTTTTTACTTTACATTAAAAAAAAATCCATAATTGTTAATATTTTACCATTTTAAAGATGAAGTACAAATTCCAACATCTTATCAGTTTCTTAATATATTAAGTCTTAATGACAGAACATGGTAATGACATCTTTATGGCATGTCTGAATGACATAACATCATAAAGACATATCACAAATCTCCTCATATTCACTCACTACCAAGAATATTTCACTGTCAATTCTTCCTCCATGTCCCTCATGCCCCCACATGCCCACCAACTTGCTCCCTGATTGGTCAAGAGGTAAAGAAACGCTTGACTTTGTGTTTATCAGCACATGCCTGGAATACACAGCATAAAACATTGTGATGCGATGGGAAAAAATAAAAGCAACATAAAAGTAACATATGAATGAAAGATGAGTAAAATGATATGCAACAAACAAACAAAAAAAAAAAGCGCCGTCTATTTGTAGTGCAGTTTGGGAACAAGAGAGCCGTGTGTGTCTGTGTGTGTGGTGCATACGGAACGAGAGAGAGAGAGAGAGAGAGAGAGAGAGAGAGAGAGAGAGAGAGAGAGAGATCATGGGACATGAGGCTGGCAGGAAGGCAGGACAGCAGGAAAAGGGGTAGTGAGACGGAACAGAAAGCAAGGGAGGTAGGGAGCTAGGGAAAAAGATTTTAGACGGGGGAGGAAGGTGGAAAAGCTGTGCAAACCTTCCAAACTTGTCCTTGCTGGGGGGAAGCAGTGTAACAGAAAACAGAGAGAATTACACAATAAAACACAGAAACGTTTCCAAATTCTCTACCATGCACATCTACGGATTCGCGTTCGGGAAATAAATAAATAAATAAATAAATAAATAAATAAATAAATAAATAAATAATCAAGGGTGTGTCTGGTTTAACGAATTTGATCTTGTTAAAGAAAGGATGACATGCGAGGAAAGAAATCAATAACATGAGGCCAAAGCCAACGAATTTGTAAGTAAAGAAATCGAATTAAAAAAACTTTTAAAAAATAAAAATAATAATAAATTATGCAATAATGGCACAAAAACACAATGTGAGGGAAAATTTCAACAAATAAAATAAAAGTGTCATTTATTTTGTGACTCAACACCACACCTCACATGCACAGAGATGTGAGAGATGCAATCTGCTTCAAAAGTCTGAGAGTTATCCATTACAAAAATCAATGAGCATGGGTTTCTTTTTTAATTCTTTGGCAAAGGTGCATAGAAACAGGAAGATCATGAAAGGTAAATTCTGATCAAAAGTAAAATGTAGCACGAGTGTTAGTCTCGGTAATACCATCTGCACATAAATAGCTCAAAAACACACGAACAAATAATACATGCATGAATCACACATCGCTCTGGGTTATACAGCCGCTGAAAGATTTGGGATCACTGATCAGCGTTCATTACATGTCTGAAGTAAAGTGGGCGCTTGTACATAACGTTAACGCGATGTAGGACGCGCCCTTCTGCGTGAAATAACTCCTCTCCTCTGAGGATTCACCCGTTTTCTGAAATAAGCGTCAACTTCCTGAGTCTCTCCGCTTCCTGCTGCACAGTACAGCCACTGCCATGCCTGGAGTAGTGTTGTGAATTTGGCCTTTATGTGCATTTATTCCATTTTATGCAATCCATCTACCTCCCCATCTATCCCTTTATCTCGTATCCTTTCCTTTACCCACCCACCCATCTATCTATCCACCTTGATATCCAATGGGGTCCAAAAACCTAAAACTACTAACGAAAAATAATTAGACTGCTGTCCATGTACACGTAATCAGTGCTATTTTTACAGTATAGTGTCACCGTCACTATACTGGGACGTTGAGCCCCACACAGGCCACAGAGTGAGTGCCCCCTGCTGGCCTCCCAAATACCACTTCCAGCAACAACCTTAGTTTACCCCAGGATGTCTCCCATCCAGGTACTGGCCAAGCTCAACCCTGCTTAGCCTCAGGCCCTGTTTACACTAGTGTGTTTTCGTTTGAAAACGCATAACTGATGCTACGATTGCGCCTGTCATCTACACTACTGCGCCGTTTTTGATCCAAAACGGAGACTTTTGGAAACGCCGAAGACCCCGTTTTAGTTTGAAAACTCTGGGCTCGCATTTCAGTGTAAACAGACCAAAACGAAGCCTTTTGAAAACGAAGGCGTGGTTTCGCCCACATTCGCTCCCTGATTGGGTCTTCTGGATCAACGCGTATCTTTCTCTGATTCGTCAAGCCCCTACCGTATGACCGTTACACTACCTTGATCGTATACACAACATGGAGACCAAACTGCAAGCGTTGCTGTCATTCTTAGCAGCCATTGTGCAGTTAAATTCTGTATTTTATAATACTGCAGCTGCTACATGCGCAAGAGGCGAGCTACGATTAGAGAAATCGCCAACCAATCACATTTCAAGAGGCATAAGCCCTACACGGAACACCAGTTTGGTCTAGCAACCAACTTCCTGTTTACACATGTATGTGCATGCTCAGTGTGCATGAATGGTCATGTGACATGCGTAATCGGTCGTGTAGTGTGGATGGAGATTGTTTCTGTAACACAGCAGAAACACCAGTGTGGACGAGGATCGTTTTCATTTTAAAACGAAAACGCACTAGTGTAATCAGGGCCTCAGCGGGAAAAATTATAGCTGTTGTGGAAATTATTCAAGCACTTCAATACTCAGGGAACACATTTCATGGGCATTTTAAATACAATTTTTGTCTTGTTTAATGGAACAAATGTAAA